>NC_088214.1:42163464-42488073 GCF_036934945.1 Oncorhynchus masou masou | reverse complement strand
AAAAGAAACGTCCTCTTACTGTCAACTGTGTTTATTTTCACAAATTTAACATGTGTAAATATTTGTATGAACATAAGATTCAACAACTGAGACATGAACTGAACATGTTCCACAGACATGTGGCTAACAGAAATGGAATAATGTGTCCCTGAACAAAGGGGGGTCAAAATCAAAAGTAACAGTCAGTATATGATGTGGTCACCAGCTGCATGGCCCTAGCCCTCACCCTCTGATCCAACAGGTCCCAGACATGCTCAATGGGTTTTAGATTCCGGGCTATTCGCTGGCCATGGCAGAACACTGACATTCCCGTCTTGCAGGAAATCACGCACAGAACGAGCAGTATGGCTGGAGGCATTGTCATGCTGGAGGTTCATGTCAGGATGAGCCTGCAGGAAGGGTACTACATGAGGGAGGAGGATGTCTTCCCTGTAAGGCACAGTGTTGAGATTGCAGGCAATGACAACAAGCTCAGTCCGATGATGCTGTGACACACCGCCCCAGACCATGACGGACCCTCCACCTCGATCCCGCTCCAGAGTACAGGCCTCAGTGTAATGCTCATTCCTTCGACGATAAATGCGAATCCGCCATCACCCCTGGTGATACAAAACCGCAACAGTGAAGAGCACTTTTTGCCAGTCCTGTCTGGTCCAGCGACATTGGGTTTGTACCCATAGGCGATGTTGTTGCCGGTGATGTCTGGTGAGGACCTGCCTTACAACAGGTCTACAAGCCCTCAGTCCAGCCTCTCTCAGCCTATTGCGAACAGTCTGAGCACTGATGGAGGGATTGTGCGTTCCTGGTGTAACCTGACGATCAGGTCGAAAAGGTTGAAAAGTGGCAGAATTGCCCTTGAAGGTTTGGGATAGACTCAAAGAGTCTACTTTTATTTTATATTTTTTTTGCCATGGGCTTCTAGAGCTTCTGTATATATAGGCACACACACCATAATTATGTTTGGAACATAATGAACTAAAACTGCAATAAAATAGTTGATGAGTCCGGCCATGCAATGCAGAAGTCATGGTAAAACTGTGGATGGTATTTTCATCTTTATCTTTTATCTATTGTTCTGATATGAGGGGGTCCCTGATGAATTTGCAATCACAAAGGGGGTCCTCGACGCAATAAAGTTTGGGAACCTCTGCTCTAATCTTATCAACAGGGGTCATCAGAATGATTACTGCGAGAGACATTTGATATACTCTGTGTTCCTTTACATTACCTTGTAACTTGTGGGATGTAAAGTAGAGTGTAAATAATCGCTTGAGCACATTAAGATAGACAGAACCACCACTCGAAACGCTTTCTAGGAATTTGATTTGTTTTCCCTGTAATAGGAAGTCTCACTTGCAGAAAGGAAGCTTTGATGTACAGTTTTGCTCACCCACCTTCCAGTTTCAGAAATCCCCACCCATTGATTCTTCAATTAAATTCAAAAACATTATTTAGGTCATCCCTAACCTATCTGGGACCAAGTTAGGGATTACTTACAGATCTCTTCGTGCTGTCTTGCCAACTCTTAGGGTCATTGGCAAGACAGCACCAACAGATCTGGGATCAGTCTAGCTAACCTAACCTGTGTCTTACCGTGTCTGTCGCCTCCGTGCACCCTGTAGGTTGATGCTAATGGGGACGCTAAAAGACTTCCGAGGTGAGGCTGTGTTCAAGAACATTCCTGCCTTTCAAACACTCCAACAACTTCCTGTAGTCTGGTTGCCCAGTGTTTGTCAACCACTGGCCCAAGTACCAGCTCCGGTCCCTGGGATGATGCTCAGCAGTCCCTGAGATGTTCAGTTAGCTGACTGTGATTTTATCTTTTTTTTGTGCTAGTTTAAATGACCTTGTCCCCAAAGGAGGAAACAATCTAGCTTGCCGGTACTTCGCACTAAAAAAGGTTGAGAAAACACTGTAGTAGTTTTTCCAATGGTCCTACAGCGTATTCTCATATCTTCTCCTCAGCTCTACTCTTTAATGAAGCAGCATGATGACTGTATGATGACGGCTCTATGTACTGACAGAGATATACTGGAGGGAATTCCCTGTGTTTGCCGTTCGCCAAGGCTAGAAGGTGAGCGTAAAACATCCTCCCCTGCCTCTCAACCTGCTCCCAGGAGTTTCTATAGAAACAGCCAGGTAAGATGCTAATGATCTCCCATTGGACCTAAAGCTAGCAGCACCACACCTTGTTGTCCATGATAAGCTCATTGTTATGGAAAGAGGTATACGCTAATTTAGTTCAGTATTACATGTAGCTGGTGCTATTGTGTTTGTCACAGAAAACCTGATCCAATGACAATCTAAATATATACACTGAGTATACCAAACATTAGGAATCAAATCAAATCCAAGTTTATTTGTCACGTGCGCCGAATACAACAGGTGTAGACCTTACAGTGAAATGCTAACCAATAGTGCAAAAAATGTATTAGGTGAACAATAGGTAGGTAAAGAAATAAAACAACAGTAACAAGACAGGCTACATACAGTAGCGAGGCTATAAAAGTAGTGAGGCTACATCTACATACAGACACCGGTTAGTAAGGCTGATTGAGGTAGTATGTACATATGGTTAAAGTGGCAATGCATACAGTATATGATGAACAGAGTAGCAGTAGCGTAAAAGAGGTGCCAGGTGTAATCTGGAACACACCTTTCTGTGTTTTCTAAGACTGATGAGAACGGGAGCTACGGGTAGTGCCAGAGTGTTAGTAGGTGACGTAAGCACCCAGATGAAATAACATATATTTAATTAAATAAAAACCGAAGATGTTAATATCATCCAGTTACTGTAGCTGCCTATTGTTAGAATTGCGTCAATTCGAATCTGGTATCAGGATAAATATGACAATGAGTCACTGATTGTATACTATGTATTTTTTATTAGCTAAGCAATAAGTGGTAAATGCAATTTTCGTATATACGGGCTCTCTGTCCCACCTCGCAGGGCAAAACAGAGAACTGACAGGATGTATGTAAACAGTATTCTTTATACTGTGATAGACAGTTCCAACCCGTCTGTTGGCCTATCACAGTAGAGACTGGGTGTGGTTTAAACTTGCTCAGCCTATTGCAGGCGCTCAGGCAGGTCCCCGCCTCTTGGCGCTTCTGTTGATAGATGTAACTGTTGCTGTAAAGAACATCCATCCGCTCATACCGTTATCTCGCACCTGGCTCCTGTTATCTAACAAAAGGCCGCTTGTTCTCGCAACACCCAGCTCTGAATGTGCCCCCCTCCCAACTCATTGAACAGTTCCTGTCTTCATGCTTCTCTGTATTTTTCCATCATGAGAAAGTCCCATGGCCCTGACACTTTCAACAATGTTTCAAGTCAGCTATGTTGCATAACACATATATACATCCACAAAAGCCAACAGCAGATAATATTCAATCATATATATACTAACAGGCTATAGTGCATAACACAGAATCCTCATAATCCCCCTTTTTACACTCCCAAGGGATGTAACCACACCATCCGATATACTAGGTTGCTGATGAACCCAGGAACTTTAAACCTTTATTTTGTGAATATATGAAGTGATGCACGTCCCTTTGTTGATTAACATATATATAAACTGGAGTTTTTGATTCCCCCTTTTGACACCCACAAGGGTGTCACTCATTATCCACATTATCCTTTATTTCAGCGATCCCAACATAGTAATATGTTAATAGCATTTCATGAAAATAATAAAAAGTTTATTATTAATAAAACATAATTTTTTTACATTATTTTTCTACAGAAAAACAGAAGAAGAAAAAATCAACCAAGAAAAAAAAAATCAACAAGTGATATATGCTTTTGTCTCCCCCTTTTGACACCCATAAGGGTGTCACTTATCAAAAACAGGAGAAAACTTTATTGTTTATTGACATGTAAGATATAGGATAAAACTTTGGTCATGGAAAACAGAGTAGAGCAAAGCAAAGCATTATTATAAACCATCTGGTCCTCTCAGCTACTCCTATCCTGCACCAGGTAGGCACCATGCCACCCAGGAACTCGAAACCTTCACAACAGGGAGAACAAACATACTGGAAAGAAAACCTATCATAAAAAATGTAACAAGGAACTGTGGTGGTGTAATATTTATTCTACTACCTCACCCACAGCATACCATGGGTCATCCTCAGTCAGTCTCATCCTCCCTTAAAGCATGCTTCAGTATCAGCATCTCCAACTGGAGCATCAAGCAAAGGCATCATGCCTGAAGCCTTCACCACATCTGTAACAGACTTCTTAAAACACGGTATGATGCAAGCAGCACAACACATCAATAACAAAAATACAAGAATTAGGGTCAGAAATACAGTAACCACCATACCAGTGTACTTACCAAACCAGGTTCCCAACCAAGAGAACAGTCCAGACACCTCCACCCCCGCCATGGTCCTCATCTCAGCAGATGTGCATCAAGCCCATTAAGGGCCTTAGATATACTACCATCTGTACTGGTGTTATTAGGAATAAATGTGTAACATTGTTCACCGAACATCTTAAGGCTCAAAGAGGAACAGAGGGTTGAATTGGGCTTAACCTGGTAAAAACTTCTCAGAATACACAACCACCCCTCTCCTTCTCCTATAGCAAATGGGTGTGTAGCCAGAACAGGTCTAGCATGCAGTCCTTTCGTTTCAGGGTCTTAGCTGTATACCTCATATAAGACAGCCACAAATTGTCCCTACCATCAAAACCAGTCTCAGTGCCTAATTGATCAATAGCTGAATAGTCTCTAACGTTAATTACCTGAATGGGATTTGACACAGTGGTGGTGGGTGGTAGGCTCGGTCCAGGGGTAGTAGAGGGGTGTGTCTGGCTCTGGTTCGTCTGGGACCTCTGTGGTTTTGGCAGCACCTTAATAGAAAACACACCCATCGTGTCTGTCCTGGTCCTTTGTAGTCCGAGGGTGTAAGTGCCTGCATCAGAGAGCTTAATAGTTTTGATGGTTAGTAGGATTTCATCACCTTTACAGAGTTCAACAGTGCTCCTAGGTTTCCCCCATATCATGGAAAACCAATCCACCTTTGTGGGATCCCCTATGCTATAAGGAAACCCTCTTCTCCAATCCCAGAACTGTCCCAAGTTGGTTATCATGTAATCCCCAAAATATGACACTATAATGTAAATTTCACTGCCTTTTAGTATTAAATTACCTTAATATCAGTATTACAAATGACCCTATATTCTCCATCCAAATGGCTTTCCAATGAGGCTGATCAGACCACAAAGGAAAGTTACAATGGAGGTCATAAGTCATACCACCCCTCCAAAGAAGTGTTTATATTAAACAACATTCCCCTATCAGAAAATTTCACCTATTTAATTAAGACTCAGAAAATATAAACTTATAATATTTCATATGTGAGTGTACCACTTTAAGATATCTTGTCTCTGGGAACATTGAAATCCCCTTTAACCCAAAACGTTTGCTACAAACAAAACCTAATAATTATAATAATACCCTCAAATAATTTGTTTTAAATTTCCTCAAAGTTCCAGTTAACTCATTCAGTCTTTAAAGGATTGTCTCCCCAAAATGCTTTATACCCTGCCAATAAACTCACACAATTGTGATAAACGTGCACTGTCCCTTTAACATAAAATAAACTCAGCCTGCAATCCACTTTGCGGGCTTTTCATTGTTCCCCATAATGAAAACAGATTATAATGTTAGTATACCTTAACCACCTGTTTAACTTCAAATGGTGTTATCTGAACAATCAAACCAAAATCAACAACCGGGAATTATTTTAAAACGATATTCAGCTACTTAAAAAAAACAAAAAACTTTTTTTTTTCTTTCTGTAAAGTGACTCAAAGCTATAATGCACGCATTTTCCCTCTAAATGACACAACCAATTTCTCT
The DNA here is from genome assembly GCF_036934945.1 of Oncorhynchus masou masou. NCBI lineage: Eukaryota > Metazoa > Chordata > Actinopteri > Salmoniformes > Salmonidae > Oncorhynchus > Oncorhynchus masou. The sequence continues at coordinate 42,482,200 of NC_088214.1, read as the reverse complement.
GTCATAATTTGGGGAATGTTATTGTGTAGTCAACGTAATTACGCAGTTTTACCTTCCAACTTCCTCTACCCCAAAATGTAAACGTGCCATGTACGTCACTAAATTCATAAGAACATTTCGATGGGCACAAATCTATTTTAATTGTCTCTTCATTATTATTTAGAATTAATCAGATTTAGATAACTGTCTCATCCCATGACGCAGCACCTTTAAAAAAATAAAAATCCGACTCCATTCCCAATAGGCTATTCCAGTGATCATTTGGGAAACAATGTATTACATAGAAATTGCCTCGCCATTATTTTGAATGAATTAGTCTCTCAATTCAACCTAAACAATCATTAAAACGTTCAGTCATATCTTGAACAAATACTAATAACCGTATCAATCCGGGCAAAACCCATAAATATTTGAACTTCAATCAGAATGAATTTCAGTCTATCGATGTCAAGGCTGAGACACGAACCCCAGTCCCCCGCATAGAAGGCAAAAACTTTACCCCAAACGCCATTCAAATTATTGACTTTCCCAGCCAAATTAGAAATACTCTTAATAACGTTCACGAAAATGGGATGAATAGAACCAAGTGTGAGAACACCCTAAAACTCATGACAAGGCAACTTTAAAGCTTCCTGATTATAGTAGTTTCCTGTCCGTGTGGTTATTTTAGAGAACCGAGGCAGAATATGCTGCTTTAAAGAGAAGAGAGAATGAAGTAAGTAAACTTGAATTTGACTATTTTAACAGAGCAAACAGAGGTAATACTTAAATATTTATTTGTACATATTATTGATTAATATTGTGGAACCCTGCTCACATTTCCCCGATTTAATAAAAGGTTACTCAATATTACCTGACAAGAAAGTGAACCACTACTGAATGGAACATTTTTAACTTTACATGTAAGTCAATCAAAAGTCAAAGTTAGAGCTTTACATATATGTTATTTGTTCGTTAACTCATAGCCCTGAAATTGCGGACAAATCCCACAAACCCCTTGATTTCCTCTCAGCCAGTTTTACTGGCTGCGACATAGCATTTGAACGGTTTGGGCTATTAGCTATATGACCCCATTCCTGAAAGCTAAGACTGGTATGTTTCCGCTAAATATGGTACGATTCAAGTGTTTGTCAGTAGTTGAGTTCCATTTCAGGGTGATTAGTACTGCTTCTTAAAGTGAGAGCTGGTTTTTACCATCTTACTCTTTGTTACTCTTTGTTCCTTAAACTGTTAACCATTACAGTCCAAGCTTTGCCTAAGCCGGGTGGGGGTGGTATAAAATGTTTATATATAATTTTTTGGGGGCATTAATGCTTTTATCCCATACAAACGCATTTAACAGATTCACTACATGGAACAACAGATTGTCTCCCCCCCCCACAAAAAAAATCTAAAGGAAGTTTGTTCTGAAGTGTCTGACCTCCACTACCTTTCAAAAGTTTTAGAAAACCACTCATTCAAGGGTTTTTCTTTCTTTTTAAAACTATTTTCTACATTGTAGAATAGTAGTGAAAACATAAAAACTATGACAAGTCTCTGAATGTCCTTGAGTTGCCCAGACAGAGCCCAGATTTGAACTCAATAGAACATCTCTGGAGAGACCTGAAAACAGCTGTGCAGCGACGCTCTCCATCGAACCTGACAGAACTTGAGAGGATCTGCATCAGAGAAACTCCCCACATACAGGTGTGCCAAGCTTGTAGCGTCATACCCAAGAAGACTCGTGGCTGTAATCTCTGCCAAAGATGCTTCAACAAAGTACTGAGTAAAGTGTCTGAATACCTATGTAAAGTTGCTATATTATTTTTTACATTTGCAACAATGTTTTTAATTTATCGGGTATTGTGTGTAGATTGATTAACATTTTTTTTTTTGGTCCATTTTAGGATAAGGCTGTAAGGTAAAACAAAATGTGGAAAAAGTCAAGGGGCCTGAATACTTTCCAAATGCACGGTACCCAGAGGATGACGGAAACTAGCTGTCCTCCGGCTATACCATGGTGCTACCCCAGAGAGTGCGGTTGAGGCTACTGTAAACATTCATTGCAAAACAGTGTGTTTTAATCAATTATTTGGCGGCGTGAATATATACTTAGTGTTTTTTAATAACCATGTAAGTCTCTCTCGGACAAGGGGACTTTTATCAATATATTCGGCTATATAAACTACCGGTCAAAGGTTTTAGAACACCTACTCTTTCAAGGGTTTTTCTCTATTTTTACTATTTTCTACATTGGAGAATAATAGTGAAGACAAACTATGAAATAACACATATGGAATCATGTAGTAACCAAAAAAAGTGTTAGACAAATCAATAGCCACCCTTTGCCTTGATTACAGCTTTGCACACTCTTGGCATTTTCTCAACCAGCTTTCATGAGGTAGTCACCTGGAATGCATTTAAATTAACAGGTGTGCCTTAAGTCAATTTGTGGAAACTCTTTACTTCTTAATGTGTTTGAGCCAATCACTTGTGTTGTGACAAGGTAGGGGGGTATACAGAAGATGGTCTTTTACCAAAATAGGACTAGTCCATATTATGGCAAGAACAGCTCAAATAAGCAAAGAGAAACAACAGTCCATTATTACTTTTAAGACATGAAGGTCAGTCAATACGGAAAATTTCAAGAACTTTGAAAGTTTCTGCAAGTGCAGTCGCAAAACCCATCAAGCGCTATGATGAAACTGGCTCTCATGAGGACCGCCACAGGAATGGAAGACCTAGAGTTACCAATGCTGCAAAGGATAAGTTCATTAGAGCTACCAGCCTCAAATTGCAGCCCAAATAAATGCTTCAAAGAGTTCAAGTAACACATCTCAAGGTCAACTGTTCTGAAGAGACTGTGAATCAGGCCTTCATGGTTGAATTGCTGCAAAGAAACCACCACTAAAGGACACCAACAAGAAGAAGAGACTTGCTTGGGCGAAAGAAACACAAGCAATGGACATTAGACCGGTTGAAATGTGTCCTTTGGTCTGAAGTCCAAATTGGAGATTTTTGGTTCCAACCGGCGTGTCTTTGTGAGACGCAGTGTGGGTGAACGGATGATCTCCGCATGTGTATTTTCCACCGTAAAGCATGGAGGAGGAGGTGTTATGGTGTGGGGGTGCTTTGCTGGTGACATTGTTTGTGATTTATTTAGAGTTCAAGGCACACTTAACCAGCATGGATACCGCAGCATTCTGCAGCGAAACACCATCCCACCTGGTTTGCGCTTAGTGGGACTATCTTTTTTTTTCTCAACAGGACAATGACCCAACACACCTCCAGGCTGTGTAAGGGCTATTTTACCAAGAATGAGAGTGATGGAGTTCTGCATCAGATGACCTGGCCTCCACAATCCCCCGATCTCAACCAAATTGAGATGGTTTGGGATGAGTTGGACCGCAGAGTGAAGGAAAAGCAGCCAACAAGTGCTCAGCATATGTGGGAACTCCTTCAAGACGGTTGGAAAAGCATTCCAGGTGAAGCTGGTTGAGAGAATACCAAGAGTGTGCAAAGCTGTCATCAAGGCAAAGGGTGGCTACTTTGAAGAATCTAAAATAAACAAATGTTACAACACTTTTTTGGTTACTACATGATTCCATATGTGTTATTTCATAGTTGTTTTGATAAAAGTCCCCTTGTCCGAGAGAGATATACATGGTTATTATAACACTTTAAGTATATATTCACATCCTCAAATAATTGATTAAAACTTACTGTTTTGCAATGAAGGTTTACAGTAGCCTCAACAGCACTCTCTGGGGTAGCACCATGGTGTAGCTGGAGGACAGCTAGTTTCTGTCATCCTATGGGTACTGTGCATTCCCAGGGGATTGATGAATAAATCTTCATCAATCTATACACAATACCCAATTGTTTTTGTTTTTTTAAACACTTGCAAATGTAAAACAAAAAGTATTCAGACATTTTACTCAGTACTTTGTTGAAGCATCTTTAGCAGAGATTACAGCCTTGAGTCTTCTTAGGTATGACGCTACAAGTTTGGCACACCTGTATGTGGGCAGTTTCTCTGATGCATCTCTGCAGATCCTCTCAAGCTCTGTCAGGTTCGATGGTGAGCGTCGCTGTACAGCTATTTTCAGGTCTCTCCAGAGATGTTAGATCGGGTTCAAATCGGGGCTCTGGCTGGGCAACTAAAGGACATTCATAGGCTTGTCCCAAAGCCACTCCTGTGTTGTCTTGGCTGTGTGCTTAGGGCCGTTGTCCAGGTGGAAGGTGACACTGCTCTGGAGCAGGTTTTCATCAAGGATCTCTCTGTACTTTGCTCTGTTCATCTTTCCCTCAATCCTGACTAGTCTCCCAGTCCCTGCCGCTGAAAATCATTCCCACAGCATGATGCTGCCACCAGCATGCTTCACAGTAGGAATGGTGCCAGGTTTCCTCCAGACGTGACACTTGGCATTCAGGCTAATGAGTTCAATCTTGGTATCATCAGACCAGAGAATCTTGTTTCTCATGGTCTGAGAGTCCTTTCGGTGTCTTTTGGCAAACTCCAAGCGGACTGTCATGTGCCTTTTACTGAAGAGTGGCTTCCGTCTGGCCACTCTACCATAAAGGCCTGATAGGTGGAGTGCTGCAGAGATGGGAGAATCTTCCAGAAGGACAACCATCTCTACAGAGGAACTCTAGAGCTCTGTCAGAGTGACCATCGGGTTCTTGGTCACCTCCCTGACCAACGCCCTTCTCCCCCGATTGCTCAGTTTGGCCGGGCGGCCAGCTCTAGGAAGAGTCTTGGTGGTTCCAAACTTCTTCCATTTAAGAATGATGGAGGCCACCGTGTTCTTGGGGACCAATGCTACATAATTATTTTGGTACCCTTCCCCAGATCTGTGCCTTGTCACAATCCTGTCTTAGAGCTCTAGCGACAATTCCTTCAACCTAATGGCTTGGTTTTTGCTCTGACATGCACTGTCCACTGTGGGAGCTTATATAGAAAGGTGTGTGCCTTTCCAAAGCATGTCCAATCAATTGAATGTACCACATGTGGACTCCAAGTTGTAGAAACGTCTCAAGGATGATCATTGGAAACAGGATGCACCTGAGCTCAATTTTGAGTCGCATAGCAAAGGGTCTGAATATTTATGTAAATATATATTACAAAATAATAACATTTGCTAACATTTCTAAAATCATGTTTACGCTTTGTCATTATGGGGTATTGTGTGTAGATTGAGGATTTTGTTTTATGTAATCAATTTTAGAATAAGGCTGTAACGTAACAAAATGTGGAAAAAGTGAAGGGGTCTGAATACTTTCCGAATGCACTGACTTCATTGTACATTGACTTCAATACGAAACCTAGGAAGCTCATTGTTTTCACCTCATTCCATAGACTTACACAGTAAGTTTGACAACTTCTGGAGGACATTCTCCAACCTATCAGAGCTCTTGCAGCATGAACTGACATGTTGTCCACCCAATCAAAGGATCATAGAAAGAATCTAGTACTGAAAGCATAAGCTACAGCTAGATAGCACTGCAGTGCATAAAAATATGGTGAGTAGTTGACAGAGAGAATGACTAGTTGAACAGTTTTGAACAAATGTATTTATTCAAAAATGAAAGAGAAGCAATTGAGAGAACGAGAGAGCTAGCTATTATTTATTCACTTTCACAGCTTGGGAATGCAGCTAGCTAGTTTAGCATAGTCAAACACCCTGCTCAAGCGGAGATGCTATGTTAGCTATCTGGCTATGGCTATCCAGCACTAACTCTTCCAAGTCAAGGTAAGTTTTTGGTTTTATAAAATGTATTGCCACCAGGGCCCACCGGTGTAACTGCTTAACTACTTGCTGTACACTGTACTGCATGATTGTAGCTGGTTTACTAACGTGTTAGTTCTAGTAGCTATGTTGACTATGACGCTAGTTAATATGGTGACAACGATATAGGCTGTGTGTAGCAGTTAGCAGTTATGGTATGAAGGTTTGGCATTTTGCACTCGACCTGTGCACCTACATTGTAAACTTTCATTCGTAGGTTGTAGCAACTTCATTCATGATGGGTATAGGGAAAATGAGCACCATGTAGCAGCTAGCCTAAACCTATTAATGTTACATTGAGCTGGGTGAATGGAATATACAGTAAATGATAGTCATCCAATATGCTGTAATAGAAATAAGGCCATGACCCCCCCAAAAAATGGCACCAACCGCCACTGCTGCATACTTAATTTAGCTTGTTCTAGTTGGCTATATCAACAGCAGATTGACACAATTGACAGGGGCCTAGTGTTGCGTTTTGTGTGAACGTTATATACACATTTTACTTGTTCTGTTGTTTAATAGTGTCAAGTGATCTAAAATGGACACCTCATCACCTGCTCCACCCACACCTGTCCCAGAGTGGTTGCTAGCTATTCTACAACAACTGACCAGTGAGGAATTGAAGTCATTTCAGTGGTACCTGAAGCAGCCTGTTTTGGGTGGCTCATCTCCCATCCCAGTTAGCAGGCTGGAAAATGCTAAAAGAGAGGACACAGTGGATCAGATGGTGCATACCTATAGGGAAGCTGGTGCTCTGGAGATGACACACCATATTCTGCAAAAGATTAAACGGAATGATCTAGCTGGTAAGTTAAAGACAGGCTAATTCATACTGTATGTATCATACTGTATGCTTGACACTGTAATCATTCTAAAATGCACATTTGATTGAAACCAGGCGTGTTTGTCGACTAGGAGGGAAAGAGTTATTTAAGGAGGGGAATATATTTTCTTTAATTGCACCCCCACTACCCCTTTCTTTGGAGGACCACTTTATCATACATTATTTAGTCCCTCCAAAATAAAACAAATGCAGACCTACTTGACTGATCAATACATCAATGTATATACATTTTTGTTTTATCTAGTTCCAATGTCAGGGACAGAACACCAAGTCACAGCAGGAGTATCAGCCACACCAACCAGGCCCAACCTGAACACCGTACCAGTTCAGAATGCTTCTGCAGATCTCTCCAACCACACTGAGCCTGGAGACCACGTTAAGGGACATAAACTCACTACTGTTAACTCTACAGATGATGGTAAATAACATAACATCTCACTATGGAGAGAGGCATTCAATACAACTATATGTCTTCTCATTTAAATAAAACAATTGTATTCCCAGAATGTTGCATTAAAGGGTTGTAATTTTACAACTTAATATTAGACTGCTTTCAGGGTGAGGAACTATGGGCTAGGATTTTTTTTTAAATATATGGTTCAATTCTCTTTAAACAGCCACTACAAACTTCAGCTAACTTTCACCACTGCTACGACAATATCTATGGGAGTGATAGGGGTATGCAGTGCCTGTTAATAATTTCATGGCCAAATCACTTCGATTGATGTATATCTAGCGGTGGCTAAAGTTAGCTGAAGTTTGTAGTGGCTGCTATAGAAAACCAAACCATGGATTATAGTTTCTTTTGGCCCCACGCATCTGAAGTTTGTATTCTGTCCTTAATAATAAATCAGTCCCTCCAGGATTTCGCAGCGTTTTTTTAATATACATTTGCGGGCAAAAATGATTTACTCTGCTGCGACAATTCTAACATTTTGCAAGGCAATTTGCAATTTTTGGTGTCCAATTTGCACTGCCAGAGGAATGAGTTTGGAGACGTGTAGATTGAGCAAACGATTTGAATGGAGAAACGCGTCATGGCTAATCCAATGTGAACCAGTTGAACATGCTTCAGCAAAGGAGGACGTCAGTATGATCGTATGTGATTGTCGGACTGCGATAGCCGAGACTCCGCTGCAATGGTAGGCGGCCTGGCTTCTCTGGTCCACCGAGGAGTAGGGCATGCGGCTTGCGTGTGCCCGGGAGATGTGCTGGTGCGTTCGGGGAAGGGCCGTGAATAGTAGAGAAATGCGCTCGGGAGAGCATGCTGGTGCACTCTTGAAAAGGAGCCACGGACGTGCCATATGCAAAAATGTCTCTCAGGCCTTTGGCAAAACATGAACAATAGAATGAGATGAGCTATAAAACGCATTATCTTTAAAACTACAAATAAAATCTTAGCCTCATTACAAAATGTGTAGAATAACTTTATAAACTGTACATTTTTGCAAAATATGTTGAAATGAAGGAAGTTAGCTGTTTTCCAAATAAATACAGCGGTGCAAAAAAGTATTTAGTCAGCCACCAATTGTGTAAGTTCTCCTGCTTAAAAAGATGAGAGGCCTGTAATTTTCATCATAGGTACACTTCAACTATGTCAGACAAAATTAGAAGAAAAAAATCCAGAAAATCACATTGTAGGATTGTTAATGAATTTATTTGCAAATTATGGTGGAAAGTAAGTATTTGGTCACCTACAAACAAGCAAGATTTCTGGCTCTCACAGACCTGTAACGTCTTCTTTAAGAGGCTCCTCTGTCCTCCACTCGTTACCTGTATTAATGGCACCTGTTTGAACTTGTTATCAGTATAAAAGACACCTGTCCACAACCTCAAACAGTCACACTCCAAACTCTACTATGGCCAAGACCAAAGAGCTGTCAAAGGACACCAGAAACAAAATTGTAGACCTGCACGAGGCTGGGAAGACTGAATCTGCAATAGGTAAGCAGCTTGGTTTGAAGAAATCAACTGTGGGAGCAATTATTAGGAAATGGAAGACATACAAGACCACTGATAATCTCCCTCGATCTGGGGCTCCACGCAAGATCTCACCCCGTGGGGTCAAAATGATCACAAGAACGGTGAGCAAAAATCCCAGAACCACACCTAGTGAATGAACTGCAGAGAGCTGGGACCAAAGTAACAAAGCCTACCATCAGTAACACACTACGCCGCCAGGGACTCAAATCCTGCAGTGCCAGATGTGTCCCCCTGTTTAAGCCAGTACATGTCCAGGCCCATCTGAAGTTTGCTAGAGAGCATTTGGATGATCCAGAAGAAGAGTGGGAGAATGTCATATGGTCAGATCTAACCAAAATATAACTTTTTGGTAAAAACTCAAATCGTCGTGTTTGGAGGACAAAGAATTCTGAGTTGCATCCAAAGAAGACCATACCTACTGTGAAGCATGGGGGTGGAAACATCATGCTTTGGGGCTGTTTTTTTGCAAAGGGACCAGGACGACTGATCCGTGTAAAGGAAAGAATGAATGGGGCCATGTATTGTGAGATTTTGAGTGAAAACCTCCTTCCATCAGCAAGGGCATTGAAGATGAAACGTGGCTGGGTCTTTCAGCATGACAATGATCCCAAACACACCGCCCGGGCAACGAAGGAGTGGCTTCCGAAGAAGAATTTCAAGGTCCTGGAGTGGCCTAGCCAGTCTCCAGATCTCAACCCCATAGAAAATCATTGGAGGGAGTCCGTGCTGCCCAGCAACAGCCCCAAAACATCACTGCTCTAGAGGAGATCTGCATGGAGGAATGGGCCAAAATACCAGCAACAGTGTGTGAAAACCTTGTGAAGACTTACAGAAAACGTTTGACCTCTGTCATTGCCAACAAAGGGTATATAACAAAGTATTGAGATAAATAAGTATTTGGTCAATAACAAAAGTTTTCCACCATAATTTTCAAATAAATTCATTAAAAAATCCTACAATGTGTTTTCTGGATTTTTTTCTCATTTTGTCTGTCATAGTTGAAGTGTACCTATGATGAAAATTACAGGCCTCTCATCTTTTTAAGTGGGAGAACTTTCACAATTGGTGGCTGACTAAATACTTTTTTGCCCCACTGTATATGTTTTCCTAAAAAGGTGGGGCCCCCTGGAGGTCTGTGTCCCGGGGTCCCAAATGGGGTAGTCCAGCCCTGACAAGGAGTTCTAAATTGTTTGATTGTCAAAAGGGGAGGAAATGTAAATTGTTTCATGTGTGGTCTTTCCTCCCGAACTTTAGTTACGTTACAACACATAATTCTGTAGTTTGGCTAGCCACTGGATGGCTCTGAATGCACTGTCAGCAAAGCTGTTAATCCACTTCTGGACCTAACTAGTGCTTGCAAATCTTATTCTGATGTTGACAGCAGTTGAGTTATATTCAGATACAACGAACTTAGCTGGCTAACATACATCGAGAGAATAAGTTATATTAACTTGCTAGCTAGCGTTAGCAACATTTTCCAATTGTGGCCAATGAGCTAGCTAACCAGCTAGCAAACAATGCAACAGAAGTATAATTTCAGTAAATGTAAAAAAATACTCCAACAAGCGCTGCATTTCAGGAATCACAGTCGCAATTACCCTTTGTGCTGTTCAATTATTAAGCCACTTAAACAATAACTTTATTAAAATGAAAACACCTCTTTGGCTTCGCAAAATCACGGAGGGACTGATAATTGAGTCGCTAAATACAATCAAACCTTGATTATACCTAATCTTAAACTGTAATTGTATATCCATTGTCAGGTCCTTCGTATGAAGATGTTGAGAAGTACCGACGTAAATTCCAATACAAACTGAAGGAGAAGATTCAGCATGTATTTGAGGGGGTGCCAAAACAGGGAAAGAAAACACTTCTCAATAAGATCTACACAGAACTCTACATCACAGAGGGCGGAAGTGAAGAGGTCAATAAAGAACACGAGGTCAGACAGATTGAGATCGCATCCATCACACCAGCAGCAACAGAAGAAAGGTTGATCAAATGCAATAACATCTTTACATTTGTAACTGGACAAGACAAACCTACCAGAACTGTACTGACGAAGGGAGTCGCTGGCATTGGAAAAACATTCTCTGTACTTAAGTTCATTTTGGACTGGGCTGAAGGAAAAGCAAATCAAGATATCCAGTTCATATTTTCACTGCCTTTTCGAGAGCTAAATTTGGTGCGGAAGAAAATGCTGAGTTTAGTGGATCTTGTTCATGAATGCATCAGAGAGGCAAAAGTGATTGAGAAGGAATTTCTCCATCAGGTTTTCACAAAATTACAAGACTCAGGAAACCCAAACTACAATGAGAGCAGGTACAAAGTTCTATTTGTCCTTGATGGTCTAGATGAGTGTCGATTGCCTCTAGACTACAAGAAGAATAATAGCTGGGATAAAGCTACAGAGCCAACCTTAGTGGATGTGCTTCTGAAATCCCTCATCAATGGGAATCTGCTTCCCTCTGCTCGCCTCTGGATAACCTCCAGACCTGCAGCATCCAATCAGATTCCTTCTGGGTGTGTTGACCAGGTGACAGAAGTACGAGGGTTCAATGACCCACAGAAGGAGGAGTACTTCAGGAAGAGGTTCAGTGATGAGAATCTGGCAAACAGAATCATCTCACACATTAAGACATCAAGGAGTCTCCACATCATGTGCCACATACCAGTCTTCTGTTGGATCGCAGCTACAGTTCTGGAGCGCATATTGAGCACAGATACGAATGGAGAAATACCAAAGACTCTGACTCAATTATTCCTTGGTTTACTGGTGTTTCATGCTAAACAGATGAACGAGAAATATAATGAGAAAGGCGAGGGAGAGTCACACTGGGATAAAGAGAGCATTATGGCACTTGGAAAACTGGCTTTTCAACAGCTAAAAAATGGCAACCTAATTTTCTATGAGTCAGATCTGCAAGAGTGTGGCATTAGTGCCAGAGAAGCTTCGGTTCGCTTGGGAGTGTTCACACAGCTCTTCAGAGAGGATTATGGGCCGTTCCAGGAGAAGGTGTACTGCTTTGTGCATCTGAGCATCCAGGAGTTTCTGGCTGCGTTGTATGTCTTTTTATCATACAACAACAACAATGTAAACCTAATGAACAAAGAACTTTCCACCATCAGAAACATTCTTAGGAGGTTTACATTAAAATCGGCCTTCACCTTTCACAAGAGTGCTGTGGATATAGCCTTACGGGGTAAGAATGGACACCTTGACCTGTTCCTCCGCTTCCTTCTGGGCCTCTCACTAGAGTCTAATCAGTCTCACTTACACGGCCTGCTGACACCGACAAGGAGAGCGAGAAGCAGCTCTCAGTGCCATGAGCAAACAGTCAAGTACATAAAGAGGAAGATCAGAAAAAATCACTCTCCAGAGAAGTGCATCAATCTGTTCCACTGTCTAAATGAACTAAATGACCATTCACTGGTGAAGGAGATTCAAAACTACATAAGCTCAGGAAATGTCTCCAGAGAAGAACTCTCACCTGCACAGTGGTCAGCTCTGGTCTTTGTGTTGTTGACTTCAGAAGAGGAGCTGGTTGTGTTTGATCTGAAGAAATACTCCAGATCAGAAAAGGGGCTTCTGAGACTGTTGCCAGTCGTCAAAGCCTCCAGAACATCTCTGTGAGTTGAAAACATACTATATTATTATAATGCAATTATATTATACATGTGAAGAGTTTATTTCCAAAATGCTATATCCACCAATTTCACATGTGTTTTTGTAATCAGAAATGATTGCTTATGGGTACCTTAATGTGTGTGGAAAATATTACTGTTCTCAAATTTTTCATTCATAGATTTTAGATATCCATTGTTTAGATGGAATGGAATGTTCGTGACCTGTATGTTTGACTGTATAGTCAATCATACAGGATACTAACATTCCATTCCATTTGGTCTTAAGATGAATGCACTTATTTCAAGTCACTCTGAATAAGAGCATCTGCTAAATTACTAAAATGTCAAATTTAAATGTTTTACAGATCTTATATTACTGTATTGATTTTTTATAACTCGCACCACCATTCAAATGTTTGGGGTCACTTAGAAATGTCCTTGTTTTTTAAAAGAAAAGAAAATGTCCATTAAAAATAACATCAAATTGATCAGAAATGCAGTGTAGACATTGTTAATGTTGTAAATGACTATTGTAGCTGGAAAAGGCAGATTTTTTAAAATGGAATATCTACATAGGCGTAGAGGCCCATTATCAGCAACCATCACTCCTGTGCTCCAATGGCACATTGTGTTAGCTAATCCAAGTTTATCCTTTTAAAAAGGCTAATTGATCATTAGAAAACCCTTTTGCAATAATGTTAGCACAGCTGAAAACTGTTGTTTTTGATTAAAGAAGCAATAAAATTGGCCTTCTTGAGACTAGTTGAGTATCTGGAGCATCAGCATTTGTAGGTTCGATTACAGGCTCAAAATGTCCAGAAACAAATAACTTTCTTCTGAAACTCGTCAGTCTATTCGTGTTCTGCGTAATGAAGGCTATTTCATGCGAGAAATTGACAAGAAACTGAAAATCTCGTACAACTCTGTGTACTACTCCCTTCGCAGAACAGCGCAAACGGGCTCTAACCAGAATAGAAGGAGTGGGAAAGTTCTTTGTTTCTGGCTATTTTGAGCCTGTAATCGAACCCACAAATGCTGATGCTCCAGATACTCAACTAGTCTAAAGAAGGCCAGTTTTATTGCTTCTTTAAATCAGCACAAAAGTTTTCAGCTGTGCTAACATAATTGCAAAAGGGTTTTCTAATGATTAATTAGCCTTTTAAAATTATAAACTTGGATTAGCTAACACAACGTGCCATTGGAGCACAGGAGTGATGGTTGCTGATAATGGGCCTCTGTACTCCTATGTAGATATTCCTTTTTTTATTTTCTTATTTCTTTAATCTACCGTTTCCAGCTACAATAGTCATTTACAACAAACGTCTACACTGTATTTCTGATCAATTTGATGTTATTTTAATGGACAATATTTAAAATTTTCTTTAAAAAACAAGGACATTTCTAAGTGACCTCAAACTTTTGAACGGTAGCGTGTGTGTGTATGTATATCTCACAAATATATCATTTGTAAATGTCTTTATTAAAAATGTGGTTATTTGTTACATTTGGCTCTGCAAAAATCTAGCAGTACTAATTATTTCCCTGAAGCGAATATATACAGTGCCTTCAGAAAGTATTCATACCCCTTGACCACATATTGTTGTGTTACAGCCTAAATTCGAAATTAACCAATTAATAACTTATTTTTTTGTCACCCACCTACATGCAATACCCTATGATGACAAAGTGAAAACATGCTTTTTGAAATATTTTGTATTTTTTTGGTATTTATTAAGATCCCCATTTTCTACTCAGCTACTTTTCCTGGGGTCCACAACGGAAAGGAACGGAATAGAGCTAAGCACATGCTAAATCCTAGCAGATTTAGCCTGTGCACATTTATTAAAAATGTAAGTATTTATATAAGTATTCACACCCCTAAGTCAATAGTTTGTAAAAGCACCTTTGGCAGCAATTACAGCTTGTGAATCTTTCTGGGTAAGAATTTTCCACACCTGGATTGTGCAACATTTGCCCATTATTATTTTCAAAATTCTTCAAGCTCTTTCAAGTAGATTTAAGTTTAAAAAAAGTAAAAACAATACTCAGCCACTCAAGGAACACTCACGGTCTTCTAGATAAGCAACCCCATGTAGATTTGGCCTTATGTTTTAGGTTATTGTCCTGTTGAAAGATGAATTGATCTCCGTGTCTAGTGGAAGGCAGACAACCAGCTTTTCCTCTCGGATTTAGCCTGTGCTTAGCTTCACTCCGTTTATGTTTTATCCTGGCAAAACTTCCCTGTCCGCAAAACCCATACCATAATGCTGCCACCACTAAGCTTGAAATATTTTTTATTCTGTACAGGCTTCCTTCTTCTCACTGTCAATTAGGTTAGTATTGTGGAGTAACTACAATGTTGTTGATCCATCCTCAGTTTTCTCCTATCACAACCATTAAACTCTAACTGTTTTAAAGTCACCTTTGGCCTCAGTTTCCTCCCTCTCCGGCAACTGAGTTAGGAAGAACGCATGTATCTTTGTAGTGACTGGGTGTATTGATACACCATCCAAAGTGTAATGTATAACTTCACCATGCTCAAAGGGATATTCAATGGCTGCTTTTTTCTCTCCAATGTTTTCTTTTTACCCATCAACCAATTGGTGCCGTTTTTTGCAAGGCGTTGGAAAACTTCCCTGGTTGTTGTGGTTGAATCCGTTTGAAATTCAGTGCTTGACTGAGGGACCTTACAATTATCTATATGTGTGGGGTACAGAGATGAGGTAGTCATTCAAAAATAATGCTAAACAATATTATTGCACACAGAGTGAGTCCATGCAACTTATGTGACTTATTAAGCTTTTTTTTTTACTCCTGAAATTATTTAGGTTTGCCATAACAAAGGGGTTGAATACTTATTGACTCAAGACATTTCAGCTTTTCATTTATTAATTTGTAAAACTTTCTAAAAACATAATTCCACTTCGACATCATGGGGTATTGTGTGTGTGTGTGTGTGTGTGTGTGTGTGTGTGTGTGTGTGTAGGCCAGTGACCCCAAAAAATCTACACAACAAAATGTGGAAAAGTCCAGGGGTGTGAATACTTTCTGAAGCCACTGTAGCCTTTTGCCAAAAAAAACATGATTTGTCAATCTGATAGAGTTTAAATAAATACATGTCTGCCATTGAACAACACCATGCCATGATTAGATAGTGGGGAAAAACACCACTCTCATAATTTCTTTAAACAATCAAATCAAATCTAAAAATCAAATGGATATATAGCGTTTTTGGAATTAAACTGTCCAATGTTCATTATTTTCCCAATTTTATCAAAATGTAAGCTACTTGTTCACTAGATTTGTGTAACTGTGATAAATTAGTATTTTTACCTTTCATAGGCTGAATGGATGTAACCTCACAGAGAGATGCTGTGAAGCTTTAGCCTCAGCTCTCAACTTCTCCCACCTGAGAGAGCTGGACCTGAGTGACAACAACCTGCTGACAGATTCAGGAGTGAAGCTGCTCGCTGTTGGACTGGAGAATTCACACTGTAAACTTGAGACACTGAGGTTAGTTTTCCTGTATTAGTTCACATTTGGATAGTTCTTCAAATCCACATTTATTCCCCTTTCAAATTTAAATGTCATAGTTAAGTAGCCTAACTACATAAGAGAAAGATTGATTTCAAATCTATTGTACAGTATACAATTGTATTAAAAAGAGTACATTCAAGATGCAATACTTTTATATAATAATGTGATCAATAATTATCATATTTTAAGAGATTGAGGGAGACATACAAAGCTTCCATTTCCCACTTTCACTACTAAACGATTTAAACTCATGATACACTCTGCAGGTTGTCATTTTGTGGAGTCACAGCGAAAGGCTGTGCTTATCTGGCCTCAGTTCTAATGTCAAACTCTTCAAACCTGAGAGAGCTGGACCTGAGTGACAATGACCTGCGGAATTCAGGAGCAGAACTGCTCTCAGCTGGACTGGAGAATCCCCACTGTAAACTGGAGACACTGAGGTCAGTATTCCTGCATTAGTTAACTAGTTCTTATATTATCAACCATATGTATAGGACAATATCGGACTAATAGGTCAGCTGAATTTAAACTTTTTCTACATTTTGTTACGCATCAGCCTTATTCTAAAATTGATTATATAGTATTTTTCCCTAATCAATCTACACACAATACCCCATAATAACAAAGCAAAAACAGGTTTTGAAATGTTAACAAATGTAGTAAAAAAACAACAACTGAAATATCACATTTACATAAGTATTCAGACCCTTTACTCAGTACTTTGTTGAAGCACTTTTGGCAGCGATTACAGCCTCAAGTCTTCTTTGGTATGATGCTACAACCTTGACACACCTGTATTTGGGGAGTTTCTCCCATTTTTCTCTGTAGATCCTCTCAAGCTGGTTGAGTCAGGTCAGGTTGGATGGGGGGGCATCGCTGCACAGCTATTTTCAGGTCTCTCCAGAGATGTTTGGTCGTGTTCAAGTCTGATCCGGCTGGGCCGCTCAAGGACATTCAGAAACTTGTCCCAAAGTCAATCCTGCTTTGACTTGGACGTGTGCTTAGAGTTGTTGTCCTGTTGGAAGGTGAACCTTCGCCCGAGTCTGAGGTCCTGAGCAGATTTTCATCAAGGATCTCTCTGTACTTTGCTCCGTTCATCTTTCCCTCGATCCTGACTAGTCTTTTAGTCCCTGCCGCTGAAAAACATCCCCACAGCATGATGCTGCCACCACCATGTTTCACAGTAGGGATGGTGCCAGGTTTCTTACAGACGTGAAGCTTAGCATTCAGGCAAAAGAGTTCAATCTTGGTATCATCAGTCCAGATAATCTTGTTTTTCATGGTCTGAGAGTTCTTTAGGTGCCTTTTGGCGAACTCCAAGCGGGCTGTCATGTGCCTTTTTACTGAGGAGTAGTTTCCGTCTGGCCACTCTACCATAAAGGCCTGATAGGTGGAGTGCTGCAGAGATGGTTATCCTTCTGGAAGGTTCTTCCATCTCCACAGAGGAACTCTGGAGCTTTGTCAGAGGGACCATCGGGTTCTTGGTCACCTCCCTTACCAAGGCACTTCTCCCCCAATTTCTCAGTTTGTCCGGGCGGCCAGGTCTAGGAAGAGTTTTGGTGGTTCCAAACTTCTTCCATTTAAAGAGTGATGGAGGCCACGGTGTTCTTGGGGACCTTTAATGCTGCAGAAAGGTTGTTACCCGTCCCTGTCCCTCGACACAATCCTGGCTCAGAGCTCTACAAACAATTCCTTTGACCTCATGGCTTGGTTTTTGCTCTGACATGCACTATCAACTGTGGGAGCTTATATAGACAGGTGTGTGCCTTTCCAAATCATGTTCAATCAATTGAATTTACCACATGTGGACTCCAATCAAGTTGTAGAAACATCAAGGATGCTCAATGGAAACAGAATGCACCGGAGCTCAATTTCAAGTCTCATAGCAAAGGGTCTGAATACTTATGTAAATAAGGTATCTGTTTTTTATTTGTAGTAAACCTGCACACAAAAAAACTTATGGGGTATTGTA
Organism: Oncorhynchus masou masou; assembly: GCF_036934945.1. Lineage (NCBI taxonomy): Eukaryota > Metazoa > Chordata > Actinopteri > Salmoniformes > Salmonidae > Oncorhynchus > Oncorhynchus masou. Next base: position 42,464,466 of record NC_088214.1, on the reverse strand, counting down.
TGTAGATTGAGAAACTTATTTAATCAATTTTAGAATAAGGCTGTAACGTAACAAAATGTGGAAAAAGGGAAGGGGTTTGAATACTTTCCAAATGCCATGTACCAAATTGCATAAAGAAGATTGTCATAAATGAAGATTCAATATTTATTAAATTCTAATGTATTTAAAACCTGTTGGTACTAGGGGGCAGTATTTTCATTTTTGGAAGAAAAAAACATTCCCGTTTTAAATGGGATATTTTGTCAGGACAAGATGCTAGAATATGCATATAATTGACAGCTTTGGATAGAAAACACTCTAACCTTTCCAAAACTGTAAAGATATTGTCTGTGAGTATAACAGAACTGATGTTGCAGGCAAAAGCCTGAGAAAAATCCAATCCGGAAGTGCCCCAGGTTTTGAAAGCACTGCGTTCCAATGAGTCCCTATTCAGCTGTAAATGTGCCATCAACAAGCTTTATACGTATTCCCCAAGGTGTCTACAGCATTGTGACATAGTTTTACGCATTTCTGTTGAAGAATAGCCGTAGGCGGCCACATTGCGTAAGTGGTCACATGGTGGCTCCGAGAGAGATTCTCGCGTAAAATACAGAGGTAGCCATTACTCCAATCGGTCCTACTGAAAAACTAATTGTCCCGATGGATATATTATCAAATAGATATTAGAAAAACACCTTGAGGATTGATTATAAACAACGTTTGCCATGTTTCTGTCGATATTATGGAGCTAATTTGGAATATTTTTCGGCGTTGTGGTGACTAATTTCCGGGCGATTTCTCAGTCAAACGTGAAGAACAAACGGAGCTATTTCGCCTACAAAAATAATCTTTTGGGAAAAAATTAACTTTGGCTATCTACTTGGGAGTCTCATGAGTGAAAACATCCAAAGTTCATCAAAGGTAAACGATTTAATTTGATTGCTTTTCTGATTTCCGTGACAAGGTTGCCTGCTGCTAGCAAGGCATAATGCTATGCTAGGCTATCGATAAACTTACACAAATGCTTGTCTAGCTTTGGCTGTAAAGCATATTTTGAAAATCTGAGATGACAGGGTGATTAACAAAAGGCTAAGCTGTGTCTCAATATATTTCATTTGTGATTTTCATGAATAGAAATATTTTCTAGGGATATTTATGTCTGTTGCATTATGCTAATTATTTTCAGGTGATGATTATGGCAGGGTAGCCTAGTGGTTCGAGTGTTGGACTAGTAACCGAAAGGTTGCAAGTTCGAATCCCCGAGCTGACAAGGTACAAATCTGTCGTTCTGCCCCTGAACAGGCAGTTAACCCACTGTTCCTAGGCCGTCATTGAAAATAAGAAATTGTTCTTAACTGACTTGCCTAGTAAAATAAAGGTAAAATAAAAAATTACGCTCCCGCATGCGGGTTTGGGAGTCACAAAAGGATTTATTAATTCTATTTTTTACCATTTATTTTTTAAACGTCACATTTTAAGTGATTGAGGAAGACATACACAGCTACCATTTTCTCCACGAGAGGATATAAACTCATGATAAACTCTTGCAGGTTGTCATTCTGTGGAGTCGCAAAGAAAGGCTGTGCTTCTCTGGCCTCAGCTCTGAGGTCAAACCCCTCACACCTGAGAGAGCTGGACTTGAGCTACAATCACTCAGGAGTGAATTTGCTCTCTGCTATATTAGAGGATCCCTGCTGTAAACTGGAGAAACTCAAGTATGTTGTACCATTTTCTCATTTATTGTTAGCCAAACATCCAGTAACCAGTGTGGGAACAGACCAGTAAAGTTGTGAGAACAAATAAGTTAGTGAAGTTGTGTTTAAAGCTCTTTGTCTCTGTTGCAGTGTCCATAATGCACATGCTTGCATTAATTTGTGTGTGTGTGTGTGTGTGTGCGCATGTTATTCATTTGTTTTGTTTTGTTTTTCCTACAGCATGGGATCTGGAGATTTCACAACCCAACCAGGTCAAATTAAATGTGAGTGTTGATTGCTGGGATGAATAAACTTTTATCCCATTCATGTCCATAACAGAAGTGTATAATTTTATTTTGTACACTTGTTTTCTGAGCTGATGGACACATCTGAATAAAACATTCTAGCTGGTCAAAGTTAAGTGAAAGACAACCAGTTATGTTGTAGACCTACTACATTTTTTTTCCTGGACACAAGAGATATATAAATGATGGAATATTTTTTTCCCCTCAAAGCCATGAAAAGACATGTTCAAATGATCAGGGCTGGTTTCCCAATAAAGATTGAAATTAGTCTCACGAGTGTTTTAAACGATGCATTGTAAAAACAATAACGTCTGAAGATGTCATACCCGTTTCCCAAAACACCATGCAGTGCACTCTCTACAAAGTGAAATGTAACGGTCATCACAGGAGCTGTCCAGTGCTGAGAGTTATTCCAGAATATAGGCTAAATAGCTCACAGTATCAATCAAATGTATTTATAAAGCCCTTTTTACATCAGCTAATGTCAGTGCTATACAGAAACCCAGCCTAAAACCCCAAACAGCAAGCAATGCAGAAGCACAGTGGCTAGGAAAAACTCCTTTGAAAGGCAGGAACCTAGGAAGAAACCTAGAGAGGAACCAGGCTCTGAGGGGTGGCCAGTCCTCTTCTGGCTGTGCCGGGTTGAGATTATAACAGTACATGGCCAAGATGTTCATAGATGACCAGCATGGTCAAATAATAATAAATCACAATGGTTGTAGAGGGTGCAACAGGTCAGCACCTCAGGAGTAAATGTCAGTTGGCTTTTCATAGCCGAGCGTTCAGAGTTAGAGACAGCAGGTGCGGTAGAGAGAGAGAGTCGAAAACAGCAAGTCTGGGACAAGATAGCACATCCAGTGAACAGGTCAGGATTCCATAGCCGCAGGCAGAACCGTTGAAACTGGAGCAGCAGCACGACCAGGTGGCCCGGCGACAGCAAGGAGTCATCAGGCCAGGTAGTCCTGAGGCATGGGCTCAGGTCCTCTGGTAGGGGAGGGAGAGGGTGCGCTTAAATTATTTAATGGCTATTCAAAGTCATATGACTTTTTTTTGCACAATACAGTTTTCCCATCAAGAGTAGAAATGTTCTGTAGCCCATTATGGATTTAAGTGTTTGTATTATGTATTCCAAGTGTTTTCTTATACTATTTTGTATGGAATGTTTCACTATAGGAAATATCAACGTGACTTAAAAATAGGATAGGTTCTGATGGCAATGGTTTTCGTAATTGCTCAACAAACCATTGTAGCCTAATGGCAATCAGTAATTGCATAATAACTGTAGAGTCAATAATCAGATGTGTGAAGCGAATGCTTCGTGCCCGCAAAACACTTTTTCGAGATCGAGGGAGGGTGTGAGAGAAATATCCTCACGAGCTCAGCCATCCACATAGAGGTGACTTTGCAGTTATTGAACTGGGAACATTTTCATGCTGGGAGAAAATCTTACAGCATGACGTCACAATCAGAACGATTGGAAACTACTTAATGCGCGGAAGATTTTTACATGACACCCTGTCCCATGTAAAAATCTTCCCAGCGTGGAATAGTTCCCAATCGTTCTGACTGTGACGTCATGCTGTAAAATTTCTCCCAGCGTGAAAATGTCCCACAAATTCAAACTTTGATAATGGAGGTAGGATCAGGGATGTAGTGGCAAAACAATAAGTAGGTAAACGATGATCGCCGTTCAAGTGAGTAAAAAGGTGGGTTAACGGTGTTTATGTGCGTTTTAACCTCCGCTACACCACTGGGCATGATAGATAATCATACACTGTAAAAAACAAAAATAACTGAGGTGGCCCAACTCAAAAAGATTTTGTAACTAGTTCCACAGCCTTTTGGATTTACCCAATTGTTTGTATTTTATGAAATTCATATTTTAGGTTGACCAAAACATTGTGGATAGTTGGGGAAAAGTTCAATTGATTTACTCACGAGACTGTTGGAATGTTCCACTTTGACTCCTTTCTAGTTTCAGTCATGATCCAGTTGATGGACCTGACAGTGAGTTCATTTGGATATGCTTATATGAAGCACAGACCAGATAAAACAGGTATAAACAATCTCACTAATGGGGAGAACAAATCCATTTTTTTTTAGCTATATCTGGTTTTAATGCATAATTTCAGCCTCTGAAATGTATGCTTTAATTGTAAACCGGTCCCTGACACATAATAAAATTAAAATGTAACTTGCTGAAATTCACACTAAGAAATATGTATTTTAGGCCAACACAATATTTTAAGTTGGGGTCTCAGCAAACTTAACTTGCCATTACTGTTAGAACGAAAGTGTTTGATATTTAAGTTCAGACAACAATAGTTTAATTCAACCAACATTTAGCAACCAAAAAAAATCATTGAGTTAATGGAGTATTCCATGTCATCTCGATATTTTTCTACATTTTAAGTCCAGCCAACATTTAAGCTTTGTGGAGTTTTTTTCTTAGTTGCTCCCCCCCAATTGTTGGATAATTTGATGAAATGTGATCAGTTATGTCTTCATCTCCCCATTCAGATGCACGTGATCTCACACTGGACCCAAACACAGCACACAGACGCCTCACTCTGTCTGAGGGGAACAGAAAGGTGACATGGGTGGATGAGAAGCAGCGGCATCCTGATCACCCAGAGAGATTTGGGAACTGCGAACAGGTGCTGTGTAGAGAGGGTCTATCTGGGCCCGGGCCCTGTTACTGGGAGGCAGATTGGAATGGGGAATGGGCTGTTATAGGAATGGCATATAAAGGAATCAGCAGGACAGGAGGGCGTAAAGACTGTGTGCTTGGATACAATCGTAAGTCTTGGAGTTTGGAGTCCTCTAATCACAGCAACACCACCTGGCACAATAATAACTGCACTGAGTTTCCTGTCCAATCCTCCCCTTACTACAGAGTAGGAGTGTATCTGGACTGGCAGGCCGGCATTCTGTCCTTCTGCAGAGTCTCCTCTAGCATACGGACACACCTGCACACATTCCACACCAAATTCACTGAGCCCCTCTACCCAGGGTTTTATGTTGGGAGTGGCTCCTCAGTAACTCTGAGGTAAAAACTTTGCTTTAGGACAGCGGCAGTCTTGTTATTATTGGCGTTTGTAAATAATGTTATTCGTAGAGTGTTTTGTGAAACTCTGCTTCTGTTTGAACTCAATTACACTGAATGGAATATTCATGGTACGTATTTTGCCATGGACTTGGTATCTGTGTCAACGATTATCACAAATTCAACATGACACTGGAGATACAGTAGATTACAGACACCAGGATTGCAACCCAACTACAGACTAAAGTCAACCGGTTACTGGTAAGGAAAATACACAGACAGACTGCTACAACTCTTAAGTAGTGCTACTGGTTACACTCAGAACACTTGTGACGAACAAAAAACTATATCTGAAAGACTTTGGAGACCCTTGGAGATATTATTTCAGTATTTATTGATATTAACGGTTGTAAGAGTGTAAGTATTGTTTATTCTGTCATTCTAACAGTTGCCGCTGTCTATACTGGGATCACTGTGATTATACTATTATGTTATTTGAAGATGTCACACTTGAAATAAACTGAAAAGATGTACAGGTGTAGGATCTTAATTTGATCACTTGTTGCTGAGAATTTTACTGCACAGCAGAAAATGCGAACTTTTGTAGTGAGTTTTAAAGAGGCTTCTAAAGTCTGGAATTTGACATTTCATCAACCCCTACAAAAATGTTCAATTCACCTTTCCTGTTGCTGCAGGATTCTTTTCCTGCTGTTTCAAATGGTCTCAAATGAAGATGGCAACTGTCTCACCACAGTTTATATGACCGCAACATCAGGAGTTTCGTAAGCATACCTTTAGCAATTCATTTTTTGTGATTTTCCTATACTAAAAAGGTATATTATTCATTCCATGTTGATTATGTGAAAAGGGAAACATATGGACATCTGTTTAAATTATGTTTGTTAAATCCAACAACCCCAGGGCATCGGCCCACGCCAGTTTGTGAATGTATCCCGTGTTGGTTCAGTTGGTACAGCCTGGCACTTGCAATGCCAGGGTTGTGGGTTTGACTTCCACAGGGGACCAGTATGAAAAATGTGTGAACGCACTACTGTAAGTAGCTCTGGATAAGAATCTCTGCTAAATGACTGATATTTAACACATCGTCAACCCAATAACATATTAGCCTACAGTACAGTAGGAGTATGTCCAATAGTGAACTGAGCAAGATGGAAGAGTAAAACCTATAGTTTGATATTGGAGTATTTGTATTACAAAAAATGTTTTACCATCATGTGAATTAAAAAGGTATGTTTTGACATGTTTGACCACCATGTGAAGTGTTTTTGACTCTTATGTGAACTATATTTATATATCCTGGAGAAGGTACCTGGGCCTTCATTTATAAATGTTGCGTCCGAACAGAAATGTTGGTAAACCACGCGTGCGTTCGTTTCGAAGTGTGGGATTGATCAAGTTGTACTTACACTTCTCAAGTGTGCTTAATGTTGAGGCACACTCTTGACCGTGCGTACGCACAGCACCTTGTGGTGGAAAAGTCAAACTGCTAATGAAAGAGCATCCACCAAATGGAGAAAGGCTTGGCATACTGGACCAGATCATCAACTATGAAAGGAAAAATATAATACATGAATAGTTTATTCATGTATTTCTTTTATAGACACTTAAGCTACTAATAGTTCTCAGGGGTTCTATTGAATTCATAAACATGAATCCATTTAAACCTAATTGAATAAAAAATTCAATTAGAAAGAGTGTGGAATGTAAGGTTGGAGGCAATTTAGTTATATAATATATAAATATAAAAAAAGGCAACACTGATGCATTGTGACTTGTCCAAAATGGCAAATCTTGCATTGCTGGAGGATCTGGCACAAGCTGCATTACGCAAGGAGCCGGTTTTCAATGAACATGCAGATGTTTTTTGCTGAGAGCGATGCTTGGCTTATTAGTAGATTTTGTTTTCCAAGGCATATTTTATTGTATCTCTGCAACAAACTCTCTCCAGTATTAGAAAGGGAGACGAAATGCACCAATGCCATCCCAGTGCATAGCCAAGTCCTCTCCACCCTGGGATTTCTGGCCACCGGAACATTCCAACGGGAGATTGCGGATTGGTCTGTCATTTCACAACCAACCATGAGCCGAGTATTGCCTGCAGTCCTTCATGGCACTATTTCATTGACCCCCACAATACATACAGTTTCCGTATACTGCTGTGCAACAGGCCAGATTGAAAAGGGATTTCCATACTGTAGCTGAATTTCCCAATGTCATTGGAGCAATTGACTGCACCCATATCGCAATAAAAGCACCATCATTGAACAAATTAAACTTCATCAACGTGCAGGTCATCTGTGATTCACATTGGGCTTTGTTGAAGGTAGTGGCCAGGTGGGACACATGATTCATTCATTGTGCAGAACAGTTCAGTCAGCCTTAACCTCCAGGAAGGAGCTGTTGAGGATAGACAGCAAATAAAACATGTCACTTACCAATAAGCCATGTTAAACATCTACTGGGAAACAATATCGGAATGTTGTGTTCATAACTGCAGGAGACCGGGGCTACCCATTGAAAACATGGCGGATGACTCCACACAAACCAACAAGAGGCAAGGTACAAGCAAGCCTACGCACAAGAACAGTGGAGAGCACCATAGGCCTGCTGAAAGGGCGTTGGCTGTGCTTGTCTGGGAAAGGAGGCACACTGCAATACCAGCCTAGCAAGGTTTGCCTCTGAAGTGACATTCCTTCACATGCCATTACTTGAATGAAATACAGCGTGCAAATTCCTTTTTTAGGTTTGCTACATTGTCCAGGCTTGCAGTGTGCTCCACAACATTGCAATCAAAAATGGCATTCCACTGAATGATCCACCCAGACCTGATGAGCCCATGCCTGACAGGGAGTGTTTCCCACGACCCATAGCTCTGGCACTGAGGACAAGAGTCAATATCATACAACGATTATAGGTACAGTGGGGAGAACAAGTATTTGATAACCTGCAAAATTGGTAGTGTTTCCTACTTACAAAGCATGTAGAGGTCTGTAATTTGTATCATAGGTACACTTCAACTGTGAGAGACGGAATCTAAAACAAAAATCCAGAAAATCACATTGTATGATTTTTAAGTAATTCATTTGCATGTTATTGCATGACATAAGTATTTCATACATCAGAAAAGCAGAACTTAATATTTGGTACAGAAACCTTTGTTTGCAATTACAGAGATCATACGTTTCCTGTAGTTTTGACCAGGTTTGCACACACTGTAGCAGAGATTTTGGCCCACTCCTCCATACAGACCTTCTCCAGATCCTTCAGGTTTCGGGCTGTCGCTGGGCAATACAAACTTTCAGATCCCTCCAAAGATTTTCTACTGGGTTCAGGTCTGGAGACTGGCTAGGCCACTCCAGGACCTTGAGATGCTTCTTACGGAGACACTCCTTAGTTGCCCTGGCTGTGTGTTTCGGGTCGTTGTCATGCTGGAAGACCCAGCCACGACCCATCTTCAATGCTCTTACTGAGGGAAGGAGGTTGTTGGCCAAGATCTCGTGATATATGGCCCCATCCATCTTCCCCTCAATACGGTGCAGTTGTCCTGTCCCCTTTGCAGAAAAGCATCCCCAAAGAATGATGTTTCCACCTCCATGCTTCACGGTTGGGATGGTATTCTTGGGGGTTGTACTCATCCTTCTTCTTCCTCCAAACACAGCGAGTGGAGTTGACAAAAAAAGCTCTATTTTTGTCTCATCAGACCACATGATCTTCTCTCATTCCTCCTCTGGATCATTCGGATGGTCAATGGCAAACTTCAGACGGGCCTGGACATGCGCTGGCTTGAGCAGGGGGACCTTGCGTGCGCTGCAGGATTTTAATCCATGACGGAGTAATGTGTTTTCTTTGAGACTGTGGTCCCAGCTCTCTTCAGGTCATTGACCAGGTCCTGCCGTGTAGTTCTGGGCTGATCCCTCACCTTCCTCATGATCATTGATACCCCACGTGGTGAGATCTTGCATGGAGCCACAGACCGAGGGTGATTGACCGTCATCTTGAACTTCTTCCATTTTCTAATAATTGCGCCAACAGTTGTTGCCTTCTCACCAAGCTGCTTGCCTATTGTCCTGTAGCCCATCCCAGCCGTGTGCAGGTCTACAATTTTATCCCTGATGTCCTTACACCCTCTCTGGTCTTGGCCATTGTGGAGAGGTTGGAGTCTGTTTGATTGAGTGTGTGGACAGGTGTCTTTTATACCAGTAACGAGTTCAAACCAGTGCAGTTAATACAGGTAATGAGTGGAGAACAGGAGGGCTTCTTAAAGAAAAACTAACAGGTCTGTGACAGCCGGAATTCTTACTGGTTGGTAGGTGATCAAATACTTATGTCATGCAATAAAATGCAAATTAATTACTTAAAAATCATACAAATGTGATTTTCTGGATTTTTGTTTTAGATTCCATCTCTCACAGTTGAATTGTACCTATGATAACACATTACAGACCTCTACATGCTTTGTAAGTCGGAAAACCTGCTAAATCGGCAGTGTATCAAATACTTGTTTTCCCCACTGTATCTGTTCTTTGTAATCAAATTGACAAGGAAAACACATTTACATTGCACCAGAATTTGTTTCACATTTTTGACACAATCAACAAGTTCTTTCAATGATTGATTTATGTCTCAGGCCGTTGCATAGGGGAGAGTGAGGTAAGTTGTTCATACAAACTGTTCATACCTCCAACACTAGAGGCGCTATCTCAAAAATCAAATAGCTACTTTGCATGATTACACGTTCTATGCTCAACTTCCTGTTCACTTGTGGTCAAGGTCACTCTAATCTGAGGTGAGCACAAGTTTCACATTTTTCCCCTTCAAAAAGTAAAACAATTGTCCCTTTACATTTTATGCAATAAAACATTCAACATTATAATTTTGCACTGAGACAATAATGTGTCTTTTGATACTTTAGCTGCAGTCCTCTGCTGAGCTAACCTTGAGAGATTTAGCCAACATTAGCACACGTGAGTTTGGGGCAAGTTGTCTCAATGTCCTTGGGGCAAGTCTTCACATGTGACAACTTGCCATGTTATACATAGACACATAGAACATGCTCAAAAAACATTGCGAAAGTGTAATCAGCTCTGATAATAGTATTAAATGTTACTGTAAATGGATTATTATATATACACATATAGTTTAGAGCAGCAGACATATCCCTGGACTACACAAGACAGGCTCTGGTGTGTGTGTGTGTGTGTGTGTATCTACTAACACTACATGCCTACTGTATGAGACAGTATATATACACACACACACACACATGAATTTAGTGTGCTGTTATGAATTACATTGTGGCAACAAGGATAGTAGACATTGAGGTGGGCGTAATAAGCCTGTAATTAATGTAATTGCAATGAGGAAATGTGTTTTTGAAGGAAGGAAGGAAAGAAAGGTTAGAAATGATAAAAAGAAAGAGAATGGCAGCACACCACCTGGCATAATGTTAAAGGCAGTGAGGCAGGTGAAGTGGCAGAACAAAGCAATCAGGAGTAGATTACCGTACTCTGCCTCGGTATTGTCAAAAGGTTACCAGAGAGGAAGTTGGAAGTCAGATATCCATGCCAACAGTGGTTGTCTATTCAAAGCCATGGCAGGTTTTTTCACCGGATTTGGAGATGCAGCTTGTTTAGTATATTACTAGGTCAGCTGACATTAATTTTGGTCTGTCGCCAAGTGAGGTCAAAAGACTTGCCTACCAGTTTGCTGTGGCACACCAGCTGAAGTTCGCGCCAACATGGGCAGAAGAAGAAAAGGCCAGCTCGGAGTGGTTGACAGGCTTCTTAAAAAAGTGGCACCCTACGCTGACGCTGAGAAAGCCAGAGGCAACTAGCCTTGCCAGGGCAAGTAGCTTCAGAGAAAATGTTAATGCTTTCTTTGAAAATGTAGCAGAAATGCTACAGAGATATTAATTTGGACCAGGAATGTTGATGAAACTGGGGTGACCACTGTACATAAACCTGACAAAGTGGTGGGCAGACGTGGATTCAAACAAGTAGGGTCACTGACCTCTGCTGAAAGGGGAACCCTTGTCACACTGGTCTGTGCAGTCTCAGTCACAGGGAATAGTATACCTCCATATTTTATATTCCCGTATCAACTTCCGCGATAATTTCCTGATTCACGGGCCACCTGGCAGCAATGGAGGGGCAAATCCCTCTGGGTGGATGAAAGATGTGCACTTTGTTGACTTCCTGAAACATTTAGTTGAGCATACGAAGTGCTCAAAGGAGAAGCCCTGTTTACTCCTTTTGGACAAAACCACAAGTCTCATCTGTTCGTTGATGGACTCAATTATGCCAAAGAAAATTATGCTGTCATTCCCACCCCATTATTCTCATTGGCTTCAACCCTTAGACAGGTCTGTCTACGGGCCACTAAAGAGGCACATCAACACCTTGTGTGATGCCTGGATGAGGAACAATCCCAGGAAGACAATGTCAATTTAGGGTTAGGGCAATTTATTGTGGCAATCGCCAATCGTCTGGCTGCAACCCCCTTGAACATTCGGGGTGGCTGGGGTACAGCATTACAACAGGGATGTATTTCTGGAAACCGAGTTTGCCCCATCCTATGTTACAGATCGCCCTATTCAGAACCCAACCCTACTAGGCCCCAGCAACAACCTGCCAGGCCCCAACACTATTCCAGCCCTGCCAGGCCCCAACACTATTCCAGCCCTGCCTAGCATGAGCTCAGACACAGACCTGCCCAGTACCAACTCCAGAGGACATATGGCCATATCCAAAAGCAAGCCCCTGAAAAACCAGCTTGCAAAGGAAGAAAACGGCGCAAAACAGGAATTCTAACCAACACACCAGTGAAGCAGGCACTAGAAATGGAAACGAATAAGGCACAATGTAGCAAAAGGGTGTTTCCGAAGAAACGGGAACGGAAGCTAAATCTGGATCTGCAAAGAACAAGGCGGTAGCTAAAAAAATAAATTGTATAAGAGTCATCAGACGAAGAGGAGTGCTTCAGCCTCGTCTGTGTGGAGCCATTTTTCAAACAGCCGTCCAAAGGAGACTTGGGGGAAGTGTGCGAGGTGAAGTGTGCGAGGTGAAGTGTGCCCCAGGCCAGGCAATATATGTGTGTCGGAACTGTGACTCCAAAGATGAGTCTGATTAGTCAGATATGGGATACGTCGTATCGGCTGTTACAAAACTGTGCATTAGTGTGTTGAAACATCACATCTGTTTTGTTAGGACTTTTGTTAGGACTTTTGTCTGCAGCGTTACATCCCATTCCAACAATTACCGTGGATCTACAGTGGCTTGCGAAGGTATTCACTCCCTTGGCATTTTTTCTATTTTGTTGCTTTACAACCTGGAATTAAAATGTGAGTTTGAGGGTTTGTATTATTTGATTTACACAACATGCCTACCACTTTGAGAATGAAAAATACATTATTTATTGTGAAACAAACAAGAAGTAAGACAACAAAAAACAGAACTTGTGTACATACCTATTCACCCCCCCAAAGTCAAAACTTTGTAGAGCCACCTTTTGCAGCAATTACAGCTGCAAGTCTCTTGGGTATGTCTCTATAAGCTATAATCTAGTCATTGGGATTTTTGCCCATTCTTCAAGGCAAAACTGCTCCCGCTACTTCAAGTTGGATGGGTTTCGCTGGTGTACAGCAACCTTTGAGTTATACCACAGATTGTCAATTAAATTGAGGTCTGGGTTTTGACTACTGTAGGCCAATCTAAGTAATTTAAAATGTTCCCCCTTAAACCACTCGAGTGTTGCTTTAGCTGTATGCGTAGGGTCATTGTACTGCTGAAAGGTGAAACTCCTTCCCAGTCTCGAATCTCTGGAAGACTGAAACAGGTTTCCCTCAAGAATTTCCCTGTATTTAGCGCCATCCATCATTCCTTCAATTCTGACCAGTTTCCCATTCCCTGTCAATGAAAAACATCCCCACAGCATGATGCTGCCACCACCATGCTGCACTGTGGGGATGGTGTTCTTAGGGGGATGAGGTTCTCAGGGGGATGAGAGGTGTTGGGTTTGCACCAGACAGCATTTTTCTTGATGGCCAAAAAGCTCCGTTTTAGTCTCATCTGACCAGAGTACTTTCTTCCATATATTTGGAGAGTCTTCCACATGCCTTTTGGCGAACACCAAACATGTTTTCTTATTTTTTTCTTTAAGCAATGGCTTTTCTGGCCACTCTTCCTTAAAGCCCAGCTCTGTGAAGTGTACGGCTTAAAGTGGTCCTAAGGACAGATACTCCAATCTCCGCTGTGAGCTTTGCAGCTCCTTCAGAGTTATCTTTGGTCTCTTTGTTGCCTCTCTGATTAATGCCCTCCTTGCCTGGTCTGTGAGTTTTGGTGGGCGGCCCTCTCTTGGCAGGTTTGTTGTGGTACCATATTCTTTCCATTTTTTATTAATGGATTTAAATGGTGCTCTGTGGGATGTTCAAAGTTTCTGATATTTTTTTATAACCCAACCCTGATCTGTACCTTTCCACAACTTTGTCCCTGACCTGTTTGGAGAGCTCCTTGGTCTTCATTGTGTCGCTTGCTTCATGGTGCCACTTGCTTAGAGGTGTTGCAGACTCTGGGGCCTTTCAGAACAGGTATACTGAGATCATGTGACACTTATTATGCATACAGGTGGACTTGAACTAATTATGTGACTTCTGAAGTTTATTGGTTGCACCAGATCTTATTTTGGGGCTTCATAGCAAAGGGGGGGGGGGGGGATATGTATGCCACACTTTCCTTCTTTCTTTTTTTTTTGAACAAGTGATTTTTTTTATTTCACTTCACCAATTTGTACTATTTTGTGTATGTCCATTACATGAAATCCAAATAAAAATCCATTTAAATTACAGGTTATAATGAAACAAAATAGGAAAAAACGCCAAGGGGGGTGAATGCTTTTGCAATGCACTGTATGTGCACGCCAGAGAACGTTCGATTTCAAAGTAAAGTGGACGTGCCACTTAGTGTGCTTTGCCAGCATTATTGCTATGATTGCAAGGCATGACTTGCCAGATTCTCTAGGCATGATTGTTTTTATTTTGAGTTCTTTAAATTAAGTTGAATTTGGTTCAATATTCACAATTAATAAGTTGTGTTCTTATTTGTTGATAATCCAATGTGACAACTTACCCAACATAGTGTGATAATTTACCGGCTGATGGGGCAATTTGTCACAAGGGCACACTCTCTTTAACGGTCTACAACTCCATACAGAAATGAGATATGAAGATGAAACGAAAACAAAATATGTGCCCAAGACTTCTGTCTTTCATTTGGTATGACATTTATACCATTGTGATGCATTGTGCCCAGTAAATGTTAGACAGCTTGAAAAGTGTGACAACATACCTCGCTCTCCCTTACATCCTCCAGCTGCTGTTTGAGTCCAAGAATTGATGTGTTGATCTCTTCTTGTTGTTTCAGGTTTGTGTCATGTGGCACAGCTGAAGCGCTCACCAAAGAGGACACCCTTCTTGTAGGCCTGGGGATGAGGGGGTCATGTAAATCACCCACATCTGTGAAGATTTCATGTTTTGTTATTTTTGTAATATTAATTTTTGTTACATTTATAATGTTATATCTATTGTCAAGGAAAAAATATTTAGATGTGTTCCATGTCTAAATATGGGTGCAAAAATAAAGCTTGATTTACCGTCAGTTGGTGTGCTTGGTATTTCTTCAGGGTCTAGGAGACGGTCCTCAGTATCACCATAACAAATGATGTCAGACACTGAGGTCTCTACAATTATGCTACCAATGCGCTGGTCCATAGCAGACAGTGAAGAGTCTCTCTGCCTTCCTGCACTTATATCCCTTTTGTGGAACCAAATTATTATTTTTTTGTATATGTTTTCAAGTCAAACCATTTCTTTTTAATTTCATTAAATGTTCTGCACTCAGATGAGGCAGAACTTACCACAGCTCTAACCTGCTCCCAAGCAATATTTTTATCTTATTTGTCAAACCATTGCTGAGGGCACCAAAAAGTATGGCTTATTTTGCTTCCACTTAAGTGATCAAAAGTTATATTTCTGCATCCTAAAAGTTGTTTTTCTTTGTCTTCTTTGATTCCTTCTTGTTGGTGGACAGAAATCAGTGACATTTCTTTCAGCTTTAAAGGGACGGTTTGTGACCATAAATGGTCATTTAGGGCGGTTCTCTATGTAAATGAGACTCCACGTGCACTAGCACAGTGTTTAAGAACGTGTTTGATTTATCAAGGCAAAATACTTACAGGTGTGTGTAAATCAAGCATACCAGCATTTGATAAATACCAACTTTTTGTACTTTCGAACATTCTACATTTTCTTTGTACGAGTTAATTTTGAAGCTTTTCTATGCAACATTGACTAATGAGGGCCCAGATTCTTTAGTATACATTCTAAAATGTAAATTCCATATTTCTGAGCTGGTATATTTGTGGAGAGGTTGCATGCAGTGCAGGGGCCATCGCTGTACGCTACACCCATAAACCATTACTAAGAGGGCAATTTTCTATGTATACTGTAGCTAGTAGCCTAGGGTTAGGGTAGCACTTACTTAACCTGGATTGCTATTTTAAAGCATTGCTTGTGTATATGCATTTTGGTCTGGAGTGGCGTGCGAACCTAGTGTTTACAATGAAATGAGAGCTGTCTATAATGAATAATAGATATCATGTCCTGTGTGCTTTACCTCACCTTGTAACACAAAACAGCAGAAGAAGAACATTGGCTATACCTGCAGTGGCATATGTAGAGCTCAGGCTTTAGGCAGTGATCTACAGTCTCCAATATTCTTGGTCAACCTGCTGCCAATGACTGAAAACAAACTGAATTTTCCTTCGGGCATTTGAAGTAATGACGCTCGTCTGGGATATTTACTAATGGGATTATAGTGGTTCATGGAGGACGAAAGACTCTGGGGGATATGCTGATAAGGCCTATCGGGTTTTTACCAGCTGTCGAGGATGCTGTAGTACCTACCTGTGGGGGCAACTACCTGTGGGGCAAATGAGAGTTTCGAAGCGACCAAATGCAACTTTATTCCGAAAATACAGTGGAGCACATTCCAATGTTTACCAAGGGGAAATAGGTTTGATTGGAGTCATCATCCTCTTGTTTGCTTAATCTAATTTGATAAATTTGTCCCTGAACGATATGAGGAGGCAAACGTTGATATGCGATAGCCAGAGAAGTCATTTTATGTGATGGATTATCGTCAGAAGAAGAATTGTACTTTTTTCACTATTGGATTGATATTTCTGTTAAGTGGCATTGAGTACGGTGAGTTGGTTTCGGCTGCCTAAATGTACACATATTTCGACAATGAAACGAAAAATGTCTGACTGACTGTCATATGATTTGTATGTTCTTGTAAATGAGACATGTCTAATGCATCTCTCTCTCTCTCTCTTAGCTGTCATCCTCCCTACAATATGGAGGTATCTCCAGATTTTGGAGGCACCTCCATACTTCCTGGGTCTGGGCTTGTCTGCGTTCAGTCTGAGTGGGCTGCTGACGGGCCCACTGTTCGGCCTCTGGTCCGACCGGACCCGAACTACAAAGACCATCATCCTATACTCCAACGTTTTTGAGATTGTTGGTAAGCTTCACAGCTTCAAATTGTTTCCAGGCTCAGGAACCAGCTGTTGCAAGGCACATGAATCCTGCATCCCAAGTGGCACCCTATTCCCTACATAGTGCACTACTTTGACCAGTAGTGCACGTAGCGCACCATATAGGGAATACTGGCCATTTGGGATGCAAACAAAGAACCACATGATTTATTTAACTGAAACAGGAATGATTGACTTGAGTCATAAAGAAAAACAGATTCCATTCAACCCTCCCAGCAAGCATGCTGATGTGATGTTGCAGGGAGAGTGAGGAAATGGCAGTCCTTAGAAATGGAAATGTTACAGTAATATGGGCAGACTTGCTTCCAGATTTTGTGGTGTTTATGAAAAAATCTATCCAACCTCCTACTGCAGCAAAGTTGTGATAAAGTAAATATGAATGTGCAAAACCTTATACTCATGGCAACATCAGTAGGTAATTAATTCCTAAGACCAACTAAAAGAGTCCTAAGTGCAAGCCGCAGATGATAAAACTAATGGTGAAATGACATATTTTATCCCCTAGGTAGCTTCATGTATTTTATGGGATACTCAAAATGGCTGCTGTTGTGCAGTCGACTTGTAGCAGGTGAGACAAATACAAATTCTGGAGTGTTTGTGGTTTTCTGTTGTTGTGCTGTAGGCCTATACCCACTCATTTAAACGCTGAGTGAATTATTTACAATTGTCTGTGTGTGTTTGTGTGTGTGAGAAAGTGATAGAGAGATGAATGGCATCCCAATGTTACGGTCCTGATATTATACAGCCTTTGATTTGGTCACACAATCTAGACCTATTTAATACACGTGTTGATGCCTTCCAGGTATTGGTGCAGGAGCAGGCTCCTCCATCTTTGGCTTCCTCACACGGAGCACCCGGCCAGAGGAACGCGCTGGTGTTTTCGCTGCCATCATGGCATGTCGCCAAGCTGGCCTCCTGATTGGTCAGTCAGTTTTTTCCTAATATGCCATCATGATCTTATTAGTACTCTGGCGCACCGCTGTTTTGACCAGATGTGAATCTCAGTCAAAGTACCTTCCTGTACTACACTAAGCCGCGGGAAGGGTGCTGATTCAGAAAAATGGGGAATAAAACAATAATAATAATAATACAAAAAAATGACAAGTATGCACTGTGCCTTTAATAGTCCTTTATTAGCATATCTGTTAGATTTGTCCAGCCCATAGCCACAGGAAGTAGTTTGAGGTTGGGGGTGCTGTACTACCAACTGAGCCACACCATCAAATCACATCATCACAACCACTTGATGTCTTCATGTACTCAATTAATGTATTGTGCATTGCTTTTCTTCACGGTGCTGGAAAGTCTGTAGGTACAAACCTGGATGGCCAGTCTACAGTAATGTACATTTACATTAAGTCATTTGTAAGGATGGAAAATGCAAACTGCACAAAAAGTGGTTGTGTTTCCATGTTATTTGATCAAGGAAAATATTTAATTTGATGTGGATGTTTTGTGTCTTTGCCCATAACTTTGCACCTTTCGATCTAAATGTTCCATTAGAATAACAATTGCAGAAAAAGGGACAGGGCAACAACTCTTACTATTGATGTATTTTATATAACTAGGAAAGTCAGTTAAGAACAAATTCTTATTTACAATGACGGCCTACCCAGGCCAAACCCTAATCCGGACGACACTGGGTCAATTGTGCACCACCCTATGGGACTCCCAATCACAGCCAGTTGGGATACAGCCTGGAATTGAACCAGGGTCTGTAATGGCCTATAGCGCTGAGATGCAGTGCTGCGCCACTCAGGAGCGGTCTAAACTATACAACTACCTGTTCTGCCAAAGCTGAGACGCTGAATTTATTTGGTCATTCCCTATACTACAGAAGTCTATATCGGTCCGCTAATATTAGTAAAGGCCCAGTGAACTGCTTTTGTAAAAAAGAAATGTTTTCCAAAAATATATACAGTACCAGTCAAAAGTTTGGACACTCCTACTAATTCTGTTTTACTATTTTCTACATTGTAGAATATTAGTGAATACATCAAACTATGAAATAACACATGGAATCATGTCGTAACCAAAAAAGTGTTAAACAAATCCTTGATGACAGCTTTGCATACTCGTGGCATTCTCTCAACCAGCTTCACCTGGAATGCTTTTCCAACAGTCGTGAAGGAGTTCCCACATATGCTGAGCACTTGTTGGCTGCTTTTCCTTCACTCTGCGATCCAACTCACCCCAAACCATCACAATTGGGTTGAGGTCGGGTGATTGTGGAGGCCAGGTCATTGGATGCAGCACTCCATCACTCCCCTTCTTGGTCAAATAGCCCTTACACAGCCTGGAGGTGTGTTGGGTCATTGTCCTGTTGAAAAACAAATGATTGTCCCACTAAGCATAAACCAGATGGTATGGCGTATCGCTGCAGAATCCTGTGGAAGCCATGCTGGTTAAGTGTGGCTTGAATTCTAAATAAATCACGACAGTGTCACCAGAAAAGCACCCCCACACCATAACACCTCCTCCTCTATGCTTCATGGTGGGAACCACACAAGCAGAGATCATCCGTCTACCTACTCTGCGTCTCACAAAGACACAGTGGTTGTAACAAAAAATCTCAAATTTGGACTCATCAAACCAAAGGACAAATTTCCACTGGTCTAATGTCCATCGCTCGTGTTTCTTGGCACAAGCAAGTCTCTTCTTCTTATCGATGTCCTTTAGTAGTGGTTTCTTTGCAGAAATTCTACAATGAAGGCCTAATTCACAGTCTCCTCTGAACAGTTGATGTTGAGATGTGTCTGTTACTGTGAAGCATTTATTTGGGCTGCAATTTCTAGAGGCTGGTAACTCTAATGAACTTATCCTTTGCAGCAGAGGTAACTTCTTTCATGTGGAAGTCCTCATGAGAGCCAGTATCATCATAGCGCTTGATGTTTTTTGCGACAGCACTTGATGTCTTAAAAGTAATGATAGACTGTCATTTCTCTTTGCTTATTTGAGCTGTTCTTTCCATAATATGGACTTGGTATTTTACTAAATAGGGATATCTTCTGTATACCACTCCTCCCTTGTCACTCCACAACTGATTGGCTCAAACGCATTAAGGAAAGAAATTCCACAAATGAACTTTTAACATTTTAATTGAAATGCATTCCAGGTGACTGCCAAGAGTGTGCAAAGCTGTACATGATTCCATATGTGTTATTTCATAGTTTTGATGTCTTTCCTATTATTCTGCAATGTAGAAATAAAGTAAAAGATAAAGAAAAACCCTTGAATGAGAAGGTGTGTCCATACTTTTGACTGGTACTGTATATATTTCTTATTATTATCATTATTTATTTTCTAGGGGGTGCTTGAGCACCCTCAGGACCACTACTGCCCACGGCTTTGTTTGGCTCTATATACTCTCAGTTTTGGAAATGCTAATTCGCATCAAAGTAGACATCATGCAAGACTACAAATCCCTGCCAGCTCCTGCACGTCATATGTAGCTGACACCATTGCTAACAGGTACTGTGTCAATTTAAAACTTGCACAAGACAGTTCACAGAATTGTTAATTTTAATTTTTGCCAATTTATTCATTACTACATTCAGCTAACATTCTTCCCAATGCCTCGATTCAGCAGTCTTGTTCAGATCGTCATGGCATTTGCAGTTCTTTATGATAGCCATATTAGCAGCTAATTAGCATTTCATTTTGTGGGGGTAAATACAGGCAAATATATTGATTAAAGTCATCTTGTCCTAGAGAGATTTACACGGTTATCAAAACGTCACGCCAGTGTAAGCCTACATGAAATACACCCCTTATTTTAAGTGCTACTAAAATCCCCTATGGGAAAAGTGAATAGTGGAAAAACAATTGGAACCATTTCCCTGTTTGACCATTAGGTTTTATGGGTATTATGACTCATACTGTGGTACTCTATGTTAATTTGTTTTGTTCAAACAAAGCATTGGCACACAAGCAAACTAAAATAACATGTTGTGAAAGGAAGAATACTTTGGAACATTTAAAAACAGGCTAATGCCACGTTCACATGCTAGTCAAAACTAGGAAACTGACATTTCCAACTTGCGAACTGGTTGAATGCGGAATGTGAATAACTACAACCAGTTAGCTAGTCGTAAATGTCAGTTTCCTAGTTCCGATCAGCACGTGAACGCGGCATTTGCAAGATAGATGATTGTCCCACCTACTTCTATAGACAGCCATATATGGATGGGAGCATGTATTCACTAACTAGGGACCAAACGAAACCAAACAGAAGAAACTGATGCAAACAAAAGCAGACGGAACAAAGCGGAGGGACATACCTGAATGTGTCCAATAGAAACTCTAATGCAACTAAAAAAGACACTCTTGGTTATCAGTCTGTTTGTGCCATCATGCCAGTCCTTGATGCTCCTTGTCATGCAGACAATGACAATTAATTGACAAGACAAACAGATCTGAGACCAGGCTATCAATGGATCTCATGTTAAGCAGACATTTACATTCAAATGGCCGTATGCTTGTTTATGTTTAAGAAACTACGTAGCCAAAGCACAGATACTCATTTGTATAGGCTACATAACACAATGTTACTACATGTATGTTTTCTATTGTTGAGTTCCAAACAGCTAGATGATTAGAATTCACGACACAGTATTTGCTCATGAAAATAAAAAAACAGTGGTCAATATAATTTGTTTTACATTTTTTGCAGATTTTGGAGAGAATTCATTTTCCCAATTTAAGAATATACTGTAAAACAGAGTGCATTATTATCATCAAATGTTTGTCCCTTGCACTAAAAAAAATCAAGTGGCCCCTATCCCCATTATTCCCCCTTCAGTTCACTGATTAGGTATGGCTCCTGTTCCATAAGGATATCTAAGAACACATCTTTGCCTTTGGACCCAGATGCTTTCAGAGGGACATCTATGAGCTCCCTCATCCTGTTCTGTTTGGTTTTTTCAGCCCTCACGTCACTGTAGGCATTTGAGGTGATGACTCCCCTCTCCAGGAGCCTATCCAAGATGGGTGCCACCTGGCTCACTCTGTCGATCAGGGCCGTCCGGTGATGGTCCACAAAGTGTTTGTCTGAGGTAGAGATAGGACATGGTTTAGGAATATTAAAAGGTGATGGATTTGTAAAGCATACATAATGTATTTGATAGGGGCCTATATCTCTACACGTCTCCTTTAATGGTGCGTGTTTGTGTGTGCGTGCGTGTAGGGTGCGCAAATTGGAGGATAGGCGTAATGATGCACTTTTTTGTAATTCAGACAGCATTAAATATGAGGAGTGAAAAACGCTGTTAAAGATTTAGGAGGGCAGCAGTTTCACTGACCAATTTAATGAAGAAATGAAAAGGAAGGACTTTTGTGATTGTTCATCAAGGTAGAAAACTTTACAAGTTGAATTTGTCCCTACATACACCATTACCAATTACAGTAAAACATACATTTTAATAACGTATTTGAAACATTAGGCTATATAACACCCGCTTTAGTGTTACCTTTGATCATGTTATTTGGTCCAAGCGCACTTCCCTTAGCAGCACCAGACATTACCCAAGATT
The DNA here is from genome assembly GCF_036934945.1 of Oncorhynchus masou masou. Lineage (NCBI taxonomy): Eukaryota > Metazoa > Chordata > Actinopteri > Salmoniformes > Salmonidae > Oncorhynchus > Oncorhynchus masou. Next base: position 42,442,280 of record NC_088214.1, on the reverse strand, counting down.
CTTGAGCTGTAAAATAATCTTCATGAGACACCACCAATTGAATACAAATATGAACAAATAGAATGTGCTCATAACTTAAAGTAATACGGTCAAGTTCCTTAGTTTTACATACAGACATTTTAATGCAATTTAAAAACACGTGTATTATTTATTTAATAAAGTTTTCTTCTAGAATACTTTTGGGTTAACTGAAGTGTTTTTTTAAACCCTTCAAAGATACGAAATAACATTTTTTAAATATATATTAAAATGTCCAATGGACGTGCCTCCTACTATGTTCGACTTACCTTTCTTGAAATCCGTCAGTTCCTTTGCGCCGTCATGGCAGTCAATTGCTCTCAATACCTCTATAGCCACATCCAAAGCCCCGTCTTCAGTGAAAGTACGGGTCAGAAGGTCTGCCAAATCTATTGGGTCCAATTTTTCAACATTGCCCCTGCGAATTTTTGGCTCCTGCTTGCGTTCACAGAGTTTATGTCTGAACCACTTCAGTTTAGTCATTCCCAAATCATTAAGGACACCAATTAATGTATCGCCAACGGTTTTCGGCATTTTTTATGCCAAGCGGCAGTTTACACTTGGTTTGGTGAGATTAAGATACGTGTATTCTATTATATGTTGCCTATCTTCTCTTCTCTTCAAGATATGCCACTTCATCGCACCGTATCACGTCATAGGCCAAGGGGAGGTCCATCAACACACTCCATCATAAACAGAATAACCTAATTCCCATTACATTTTACAAAAAGGGTTTTAATTTCATTTTGAATTTATTTAAACAATTAATTATTAGTATATATTTTTCTGTTCTTTTTTTAATATAGGCAATTATACCTTTTAAAATATATATTTTTAAATGTAGTTTTTATTTACAAACGTCATTTGACAGACAACATTGTGTCACGTTCGTTGTAATGAGGAGACCAAGGCGCAGCGTGATATGCATACATTCTTCTTTTAATGAAGAAAGAACACTGAATAAAATAACACCATGAACGTGACGCTATACAAAAACGAGTGCTGACAGGCAACTACACAGACGAAATCCAAAGGGAAAATGGCAACCTAAATAGGATCCCCAATCAGAGACAACGATAAACAGCTGCCTCTGATTGGGAACCAATTCAGGCCACCATAGACATACATATACCTAGACTTACAAAAAACCCTAGATATATCAAAACCTTAGACAAGAAAAACATTCCCACCCTCCCTCGTCACACCCTGACCTAACCAAAATAATAATGAAAACAGAGATAACTAAGGTCAGGGCGTGACACATTGTCCCCTACAATCTTGTAAGTCACACACATTATATTGAACAGAACAAGCATGGTCACTCTTTGCTTTATTTTATCAGCAATAAAATAGGTAGATAAGTATTTGTATAAAAATTGACAGATCCAAATGTTGTTCAACAGCATGAGTGGTAAATCATACACTAAAACCAAATGGAACGATACTAGGCTACTGCATCACTTGGTAATAAAAGTGTAACACCAGCGCCAAGTAAATTAGCAAAATGTTATCAAACGTTGCAGATAGAAATGCCATGAATACATCCGACGTGATTCGTGTTCTACATAGCTTATTTATATCTGGAGAGTGCCATGCAATAGCCCAGACAGTGGCGGAACTAGAGTTTTATACATGGGGTGGCCAAGGCTACTTCAGGGGGTCCATAGACCATGACAGAAAATTAGTGTGTAACCCTAACCTGGCATCTAAGGAGGATGAATGAATCTGATAATTGCTGATTAGAGGTAGAAGTGATAATTCACTTAACCCGGAGTTCTTCATTATGGTAGATAGTGTGGTCCAAAAGGGTCTGTTCACTAGAATTCTTTAACATACTAAGAATAGTCAGTGCCTCTCTCTGTCACACATCGGAGAGACTTGGGTTACTCTGTTTTCATGAATATATAATCTGGGTCTATAAGTGTTGAAGACCCAAAATATTTTCAGAATATAAAGCTCAAGCACCAAAGAGATAAGATAGCATTTGTGTGTTACAAAAAAAAGTCAATTTACAAAAAAACACACTGCAATTTCACATAACAGGTATCAAGCAAAAATGCCCATCAATATCACAAGCTTACAGTATCATATTTATGCTCATATATATTATTTTAACTAATAGCAAAGAAAAGTTTTGGAATTGGCCTAATCAAGTCCAAATTAAATCTGTGTGACATGATACCCTTTGGATTTATCATTTTAGAATCTCAGTGTACTAGTTAGTAGAGAGTGCTTGTTTTAATCATGACCAGAGGGGCCGTCTAAGTGCCAAATTATTCTAGGTAGATTTAAAACAGGATAATTCTGCGGTTCTGGTGAGAACTGGCAAAATGTTTCACAAAATCATCCATCCAATGCCCTCCTTGACTCAACACTGAGAATTCCGAGGTGACTTAACCTATCATTAACCATTGTTGTCCTAAGGTGGGCTTCAATCAGTTTTAAAGCTGAGAAGCTTCTCTCGCAAGAAGCACTGCTGACTGGTGTAACAGAAATCTTACAAAGTCGAAATAGATCATGAAAGAAGGAGAGTAGACAGTCTGTCCCTTCCACTTTTCTCTCTCCTGTCAAGAAGCCGCTTGGTTTGATGAACCTCATGTTTGAGGTCCTCTAAATCTGACTCAAAGGTCTAAGCAAAGACAAACAGAGGCTCATCATTCAAGAATGTTGTACTCTTTGGGTTGAGAGACTGGACCCCTTGCATTATCTTGCAATTCTTCTTTGAAAACGTCTCTGCAGCTCAGACTGTCAAGCACCTGCTAAAAGATAACTTTCACCATCACTTTGGTCACTATTTTTCTGTCCTACAGTGCTCATCATCAATGAGTCGTTAAATCTTAAGATTGTTGAAGGCTGTCTTTTACACACTGTTTATACACTTATTTTGCATGCTCTGCAATCTCTTCAACCTCCTTCCATAGTTCTCCAAAATAACCCTCACTTCTGTAGTCCTGTAATGTGTCTAAGGGCACCTACTCAGGCCACAGCCCTCGCTAGGTCAAGAGAGCTTGATTGGAGCTTATCAAAAAGACATTTGGCATTACCAAGCACTTTTTAAAAGGTAACCAAAAGCCCTATGAAATGTAAATCTATCTGAGAAAGAAGGCCCCTTGCCTCCACTGATCTACCACCACTGTTTTCAAGTATGATATCCTGTAGCACTCTAAGAACTGATGGAAGCCTGTCCCTCAAGAGTCCAGAACATATTTTTCAAGGCAATCAATTCTAATTTTTGTGAGACCTGCTGCATCTAAGCTTTCAGCTGACTGAAAGTGTAAAAATCTTTTGTGGATGGCCCCGTTGTAATAGTACCTCACAACTAAAGACATTTGTTATTTTTTTTTTTTACTTTAAATCGTTGGTTTCATCTGCAATTACAGTAAAAACTTCACTTTCTTTTACTTATCTTATTATTTCACTTTGTACCATCTCGGCTCAGCCCTCAACAACTTCCTTCTGGATTTGGTGGCTTGTGTACTTAGCATTGCCACATGCATTCATCCTTTTCTCTATGAGAAGGTCATGATTTGCTATTTCTTCTAAGATTGTCAAAAAAATGACCCTTGTCGTGAGAGTCATCAGACTCTCGATGACCTCTGCGCTATATTTTGAGTGGCAGTTAATAAGAGCACATCTGTAATTGTTTTAATGCAAGTGCAGTTTTCCTCCACTTTCTTTTTCCTGTCCTCATTTATGACATCTAACATTGACGAGTTGCTGTCAATAGCCCTTTTTTCTGCTGATTCCAAGCATACATAGTATTGATATGATGCTCTGCCTTCGAATGGAGCTTAAACCCAGAATCTTTAAACAGAGCCTTTTCCCCAGTTACAAAACCCTGACTGTGTGTGAAGGCAGATTCAGGTGTAATGGGCAGAGAAAAAAGCCTACTGGTGAAACAGTAAGTTTGAATCTTGACTTACAGAATATTCAAACTATGAATTTTCCTTATACCAGGTTCTGTTGAAAGCCCTTGTCCTAGTATCATACTGAGTTCTGGGAAATGTTTTCAAACACGGCTGGTACAGGACCCTCTTCTCTGGATCTTGTAATGTCTGAAATACACGTTAAATAATGTGTCATATCTCTGTGTAAATGCATAATTAAGGGATTCACAAGATTAGATACTTACAGCTGATAACTAAAAATGTGTAGTTTAAAGTATAGGCTTGGCCTACCATTGGGTCCTGTTGGAACAGAAGAAAATATTGCTCCCCTTCTTTTCATGTGTAATTGACCTTATGCAAAAATAAGGACAGTCTATGGTTACATCTAAGCATCCAAATTACCCACGTTTTAGTCCAATCTCAATCCTAATTACTTAATTACAAATCCCCATTATCATAACTGTACCTTAAAATCAACTACCAGCCTAAGTTACTAGTTAGATCATGTCTAGTTCTACTGTGCAGTAAGTAATTTAGCCAGCTATAATTTCTTACACCTTTACGATAGCAAACCGGCTTTCTGCAAAGTGTGGTAATCTTTTGAGTAACGCTAACAGGTTGATAATAACAATTGTTCGTTTTGAGTTCAAGTACGAAAATCTAACTGAGTTAATGGATTTCAAATCGCTGAATTTTAACTTGCCGAACCTTTGACAGCTGAAGCCTACTAGTCACCCCACATTAGCTAAACATTCATATACTGTAACTTACGACACTGCACTGTATATGCGTGTATTACTAGCACATATGTAAACATAATGTTAGGCTAAATTGTTAACCGATCTCTCTTATCTGATTAACTGTCTGTTAATGGAGCCAAAGGTCTACCGTTAACATGCACAGCGGCTCAACTTTCGTAAAAGTTGTTCAGGAAACCTAAACCTGATTTCAAATATGATGTTTTCGCCAATCGTGAAAGGAGCTCGTGGAGCTGTGGAAATATGCTCTCTTCTTCTTCTTCTTCTTCTTCTTCTTCTTCTTCTTCTTCTTCTTCTTCTTCTTCTGTATGTTCTTCTTATTCTTCTGTATCTCGCAACCAACGTTAACATTCTCTCTTTTTTTGTCCTCGATTTGAAAAATGCGCCTCCGAATGTCAAAATAAATGCTTCTTTCAACAAGAGGTGAAATGAGATGTCAATCAGCATCAAACTGCCAGTAGCGAATTCCATTTTGGGGTGTCCAATCAGATGTCAGGGGTGTCCAGTTCCACGTCGTACACCCCTCTGGCTCCGCCCCTGAGTCCAGAGACTGCCGCACAGTTCCCACTGGATTGCCGCGCACAGCCCAGAAGAATTACCAGCCAACAGAGAGAAGCACGAGATTGAATTTGAGTCAACTTTCTAGTTTTCCCTGTTAGTTAACACTATCAAAGTTTGCCTCTACTGTGACAATCGTGATCAAATCAACGCAATATTACCCACACTTTCAATGCTACATACCGAAACAAAAATAACTATGCAAGAGATTTATTTTGTAGTCAGAACGCATCGGAGTAGGATTCTATTCAGTGGTGGAAAAAGTACACAATTGTCATGCTTGAGTAAAAGTAAAGATACCTTAATAGAAAATGACTCAAGAAAAAGTGAAAGTCACCTTGTAAAATCTTACTTGAGTAAAAGTTTAAAAAAGTATTTAGTTTTAAATATACTTACGTATCAAAAGTAAAAGTACAAATACTTTTTTAAATCACTTCAAATTCCTTATATTAAGCAAACCAGACAGCACGATTTTTAAATTTACGAATAGCCAGGGGCACTCTCCAACACTCAGACATAATTGACAAAGAAAGCGTTTGTGTTTAATGAGTCCGCCAGATCAGATGCAGTAGAGATGACCAGGGATTTTCTCTTTAAGTGCGTGAATTAGACAATTTTCCTGTCCTGCTAAGCATTCAAAATGCAACGAGTACTTTTGGGTGTCAGAGAAAATGTGTGGAGTAAAAAATGCATTCTTTTCTTCAGGAATGTAGTACTTTAAAGTATTTTTACTTAACTTTACACCATTGATTCTATTGTGCACGACTCAGCCCATACTCTACACAGACCATTGCCACATATGGATTTCCAACATTTACTTTGACTGGACTGTGTTTATAGCTGTGGTATTGAGTAGATGCACTTATTTGGAGATCAAAGCAAGAGCTGCATGTTGCCGACGGTACACATTTTGTTCATATCCTTTGCTAGTAATTGAGTTATTAGCCCAGTTATAGATCATTTGTAGTCAGTAATAGGTGAGTAGATCTCTTGTCATCTTTGAAAAGGTAAAGAGCTTTTTTGTCTTAAAAGGAGCAGTGTTATATTTTGAGACATGCATTAATAAACTAAGTAGCCAAAAGGCAGAGGGTAACTTAATTTGTCTGATTCTCTGTAATAATGGTATGGGAATATTAATGAATTTTATTTTGTTTAGTGGTTTCTTGCATGAAGCAATACAACAATTTCAGTCACCTTCTTGTCTGAAGGACAAGTGGGTAAACAGGTTAATGTCAAGCCTGCATGTTTTTTCAAAAGTCTCATGGAATTTAGGCCTACGTCGAACACCACACATTGGCTGCTGCTTTAGGCTGAATGAAAGAACAGCTATTTCCATGTTAAAATGTTATGGGATTTTGTTTTTTAGGGTAGGTCACTCTGGTAGGTCTACATTATGATCAAATAGCCACAGTAGCCTACTTGGCCACTGTTAAAACTGTAACTTAAAGCGGGTACAGCCTCAGTTTTCACAGTAAAAGCAAGCACGCTGGAAGTTTCACAGAATTTTCACAACTTCAACTTTGAACTCAGCAGATCTGAAATTTGCTCAGTGCACCAAAAAATTTGAGGGAACATTACTTAGGCCTATACTTCAATACTTATATTGGTTACTGTATCAATCAATCATTTTTTTGTTGATGTCACCACACAGCACAGCATTTTAGTTTTAAAATAAAATATCAAAGCTACCATTGTATAACTCCCGTAAACTATAAATAGACCTAAATCATTCCATTTCGGAAATTGCATTCACGAATGAATGCAACTGGTTTTAGTCTTTGCTGTAATAAAGGCTTTTTTTAAGCGTTACAATAATTATAATTTATTTAGTGTTGTTATCGTTGTTCCAATGCATAGCTGCAGGAAGTAGTTTAGGGGTGGGGGTGCTGCGATTTGGGGGAATGCAGTTTTTATTTGATTTTTTTTATTTATTTTTTTGCCAACACTGAAGATGTCTATATTGGTCTACTAATACAGGACTAGTAAATGCCCAGTGCACAAGTTGTGGGGGAAAAAATGTAACTAAATGTATTTGAGTGTTTACCAGCATTTTTTATTTGAGTCTGTTAATTAACTGTACAAAACAGTTCATCTGATAATACTTGTGGAAAATAAACAGACACTCTTATCCAGAGCAACTTAAGGTTGTGAGTGCATACATTTTCATACTGGTCCCCCTTGGGAATCGAACCCACAACTCTAGCATTGCAAGCACCATGCGCTACTAACTGAGCTGCATCATCACAAACCACTTGATTTCTCAATGTACTCAATTACTGCATTGTGAACGTCTAGATAAAAACCTAAATGACCAGCCTATGTACAATACAGTCATGTACATTTACATTAAGTGGTTTGTAATACTGCACAAAATGTGGTTGTTTTCCATGTTATTTGATCAAGAAAAATATTTAATTTGATGTGGGTGTTTTCTGTCTTGCCCATAACTTTGCATCTTTTGATGTAAATGTTTGAGGACAGGGTTTTGTTCTTTCTGCATTCCATTAGAATGACAATGAAGAGAAAGAGAGGACAATTACAACTATTGAATCCTGCGAGATACTTTTCTTATTTATACAACTACCTTTTTTGCAAAAATGGAGATGCTGAAAATACTGCTAATAATAGGCCCAGTGCACTACTGTTGTGAAAAAATATATTTTATTATTATTATTTCAAAAATATATTCCGATTTTTCAGGGGGGGTTTCAGCACCCCTACTTCCCATGGCTATGGTCCAGAACGTCCCCCGCTCCCATTGTCGATAAAAATATATAGCACCCCCAACCCCCAAACTGCTCCGACGACAAAAAACATGTGTGTCTTATATTAAGTTTAGGTAGTGCCTCCCTGTTTGTTTTTGTCTGGTTTCGTCCGTTTGATGCCTAATGAATACAACCCTCCATTTTGCAGGGCCAGCATTCAATTTGTTCCTGAGGCTGAGCGACTTCCAGCTGGGACCATTTGTGGTGAACAACTACACCTCTCCCGGGGTAAACACCCAGCATCCAGACAATCTATCCTCTCCGGTTCTCCCACTACAGCTCTATGCTTCATGAATACTAAACCACAAACATCCGTTTAGCTCCCATGCATGTACCTTCAATCTCCTGTTCAGAGTTAGCGGGTACATTAACACTATAGCCTGTACACTAGGATTTTATTGACCTTGCATACTTACAGAGCATTCGGAAAGTATAAATAAATAAGGTGTTATTATTATTTAAAAACCTCTTTTGACGTTGTCGTTATTAGGTATTGTGTGTAGATTGATGAGGACAAGATTAATTTAATCAATTATAGAATACGGCTGGTAAAGTAACAAAATGTGGAAAAAGTCAAAGGGTCTGAATACTTTCCGAATGCACTGTATTTATAAATACTTAATCAAACCAATAGAAACATTTGAAAACATTATAAAACATTTCTTAAACACTGCACCCTCAACACACACACATTAAAATGCTGGCATAAAAATATTTTACTCTACCATCTCAACCATCTTGCACCCTTAAACCCTCTCCTCCCCTCCTCTCTCTCTTCCAGATCTTCATGTGTCTGATGTGGATCCTGCTCCAGTTTGTGGTGCTGGCCCTGTACTGGGACATACCACCTATCAGCTCCGAAGAGGGGGGTATCGCTGTGGGAGAGATCGAAGAGGAGGAGCCGCTGGTAAGGGCAGAGGAGACACTGGAGACCTACGGCACTGTCTGGGACGACCAGATAGAGACAACCCTTTCCTCAGAGATACACCATTTCCAGGACCCTTCACAGTGCCCTCCCTCGCCGCCTTCCTCTACCTCTTCCTCATCCCCTCATTCGACTATCTCAAACCCCCTCACAATTTTCAGTGCTAGTCAAGGTGAGTGGAGAGATAGAAAACAGCTCTACAGAATCAGACTATTATCTCAGGGATACTATGACCTAATGTGTTGAAAAAGTTTTCATCGTGTGTTGGTCAATGTTGTGTGGGGTGTAAGTAATTGATTAAACATGCTGTGATGAAACAATTTCCCAAGTTGGGATTAATAAAGTAATACTCTACTCTCTCTCTACTCTTTAGATGTGTATATTGGTAGTTTCTCACCATCTTGTCTGTTGAGTTGTATTGATTCAGTCTCTCAAGTATCTTTCATGTGCCAGCTTGTGTGTGTGTGTGTGTGTGTGTGTGTGTGTGTGTGTGTGTGTGTGTGTGTGTGTGTGTGTGTGTGTGTGTGTGTGTGTGTGTGTGTGTGTGTGTGTGTGTGTGTGTGTGTGTGTGTGTGTGTCTGTGTGTGTGTGTGTGTGTGTGTGTGTGTCAGATCACTCGTATTGAGTCTCTCTCTGTGTGTGTAGATTGTTGGAAGGAGAAGGTGGTATGCGTGTTGAACTTCCTCTTTAATTGACTCTATGCCTGTGTTGAGTTTTGTGGGCGAAAGGGAGACTAAATTCTAAATGCTGCAAACATTCTTTATCATTGATGTTTGCCTGTCTGTAGCCCATTCTGTAGTGGGTTTGAGGGCGATGGAAGAAGAGTTGTGAATGTAAAGCACATCGACTTTGTACGTGGTAAATATTCTCATTCTTTAGTTCGTTAGTTTCCAAGATGGCGTAGCAGTCGGACGTGTGTTTGTCTTGTCCCGCGTAAATAGTCGGTTTCTTCAATTTTCGTATATATTTTAATCTCACTTTCCGTCTACGAACTGAATATACTTTCCTGCAACCCGCCTCACCCAATGTGATACGAATCTGCTATTTTTACACTTTATAACTGGAACCACCATCAGAAGTTAGCCAGCTAACTAGCTACTAGCTAGTAGTCAGTTAGCCACTGCTAGTGGACTTCACCGTTAGCTCAGACACCAGCCAGCTTTAGCTCGGTCAATACCTGCCAGTCTGCACAGCGCGATATCAACCCAGAGCATATCGGACAGCTTTTCTCTACCACATCACTGGATTCCTGCCGCAAACTCTGGACCATTAGACCGGATCATCGCAGCTAGCAGCAACCGAGTGGCTATTGCTGGCTAACGCCTCTGTCCCAAAGTAAGCACCAGCTAGCCTCGAGCTAGGCCCATCTCCCGGCTAGCCGAAGAGGTATACCAGCTAATTCGTGGGCTACAATACCTCTTTGCCAATTGGCATGGACCCTTTATTGCCGACACGGAGCCCCGCCGATCCATCACGACTGGTCTGTCGACGTAATTGTCCAATGTGATTTCAACAGGATTTTCTGTTGCAATGTCGCTGAAGACCCATCTGCTTGCCCCGGCCTGCTAGCTTTCTGAATGCCATGTCTCCTGCTCGCCTAGCGTAGCAGCGACTACCGAACAGCTCCCTGACTCACCTATTGCTGCTCATTGGACCCTATGATCACTCGGGTACACATGCCTCTCCCTAATGTCAATATGTTTTGTCTACTGCTGTTTCGATTAGTTATTATTGTTTATGTTGAGCGAGACCCCAGTCTCGCTCAACATGCCTTAGACAGCTCTTTTGTCTCACCCCCCCACACATGTGTAGACCTCACCTTCAGAGACACAACCTCTCTCATCGTCACTCAATGCCTAGGTTTACCTCCACTGTACTCACATCCTACCATACCCTTGCATGCACATTATGCCCTGAATCTATTCTACCACACCCAGAAATCTGCTTCTTTTATTCTCTGTCCCCAACGCACTAGACGACCAGATCTTATAGCCTTTAGCCGTAGCCTTATCCTACTCCTCCTCTGTTCCTCTGGTGATGTAGAGGTTCACCCAGGCCCTGTAGCCCCCAGCACTACACCTATTCCCCAGGCGCTCTCTTTTGTTGACTTCTGTAACCGTAAAAGTCTGGATGGTTCTGACTTAGAATATGTGGACAACTACAAATACCTAGGTGTCTGGTTAGACTGTAAACTCTCCTTCCAGACATGCATTAAGCATCTCCAATCCAAAATTAAATCTAGAATTGGCTTCCTATTTCGCAACAAAACCTCCTTCACTCATGCTACCAAACATACCCTCGTAAAACTGACTATCCAACCTGTCCTTGACTTCGGAGATGTCATTTACAAAATAACCTCCAACACTCTACTCAGCAAATTGGATGTAGTCTATCACAGTGCCATCCGTTTTGTCACCAAAGCCCCATCCATATACTACTCCCCACTGCGACTTGTATGTTTTCGTTGGCTGGCACTCACTACATATTCGTCGCCCAAACCCACTGGCTCTAGGTCATCTATAAGTCTTTGCTAGGTAAAGCCTCGCCTTATCTCAACTCACTGGTCACCATAGCAACGCCCACCCGTAGCATGCACTCCAGCAGGTGTATTTCACTGGTCATCCCCAAAGCCAACATCTCCTTTGGCCGCCTTTCCTTCTAGTTCTCTACTGCTAATGAGTGGACCGAATTGCAAAAATCACTAAAGCTGGAGACTATTATCTCCCTCTCTAACTTTAAAAGCATCAGCTGTCAGAGCAGCTTACCGATCACTGTACCTGTACACAACCCATCTGTAAATAGCACACCCAACATACCTCATCCCCATATTGTTATTTATAAATGTTTTGCTCTTGTTTTGCAACCCAGCATCTCTACTTGCATCATCATCTGCACATCCATCACTCCAGTGTTAATGCTAAATTGTAATCATTTTGCCACTATGGCCTATTTATTGCCTTACCACCCTAATCTTACTACATTTACACACACTTTACATAGATTTTTCTACTGTGTTATTGACTATGTTTGTTTATCCCATGTGGAACTCTGTATTGTTGTTTTTGTCGTACTGCTTTGCTTTATCTTGGCCAGGTTGCAGTTGTAAATGAGAACTTGTTCTCAACTGGCCTACCTGGTTAAATAAAGGTGAAAAAATTTACAAAAATTCAGGGGTTTTCCAGCTTCGTCAAGTTTTCAAAGAAGTTTGAAGTATGCCTGCATATGTGGTGAATTTTTTAAATGGATTTTCTTACCTCTCTCTCTCTCTCTCTCTCTCTGTTTCTGTAGAGTTTCTGAGGGAGGAGGTGGTGGTGCTCCTCACTGCACAGTTCATCACCCTCTTCAACCAGACAGCACTGGAGGTAAGAGCTTCTGTTGCTAAACAAGGACGCCATCTTTTTTGTTGTTGCATCGTAACCACATCATATGCCTAACCCTAACCGTATTTCAAGACCTGAAAGCTCTTTTTCATGTTCAGACTTTTTCACAATATAATTTTGACGTTACACCTTGTTCATTGAGTGGGAACTGGGAACTCTTTCCCATAAAGAGGTAAACAAATACTGATGTAATATCCTGTTTTCCGCTCTCTCCCTATGGCAACTACCCTGACATAGTGATGTCATTTCTTATGTCCCCCTTCCCCTTCCTCTCTAGACCATGGTGACACCTCTGACCCAGCGCTCCTTTGGCTTCGGAGAGCTTGCCAACAGCCTGATGTACAGCCTGTGTGGCGTTGAGGTGATCCTGGGCTTCTTCTTGGTGCGTGGGCTGAGTCGCCAGGTGGAAGACCGTGTGGTGCTGGCCGTGGGGCTGGTCATCTGCAGTGTTGCCTGCGTCTGGTGCCTCGTCTTCCTGGCCAACCCCCAGGGTGAGTGGGTGGGAGTAGGGTGAACCTAGTGGCTGATCTTGGGTCAGTTTAGCATTTTCCCCACTAAAAGTTAAGGTTAGGATTGGGGGAAGGGAAGCTGATCGTAGATCTGTACCCAGGGTTGGTGTGAGACTCCTGGGGTGGATAGGGTGGTGAGGTGACTATGAAGGTGTTAATGATAGATCTGTAAGTCATATAAAACCCACCACTCGGAGGTACATGAAGACCACACATATAAGCAAGCAGACACACACAAACACGCACATACACCTCTTTTCCTAGAGGGAGTTGTAGTAGTAGAATTTCAACCATTTCACTAACAATCATCCATCTGACTGAGGTTGTGTCTCTTCCTGTGTCCAGGCGGGTACTCCTGGGAGTTGGCAACGTTCATCATCGGAGTGTTCCTGCAGCTGCTCGGGCTTCCCTTCGTGGCCGTGTCCCAGGTGTCTCTCTTCTCCAAAGTCACTGCAGAGAAAACGCAAGGTGGGTGTCTGACTTACATCACTGCCGTTTGACTCATGGCATAGCAGTTTGATAGCGTATCAATCAAGTTGGGTCAGCGAATGTGATAATTGCATGTATTGGTTCATTGAGCTGGACTCACCATAGTGCTGATTTATGATGATATTTTGAAATGTTATTTCGAGAAGGAATACAAATATTAATATTAAAGACTGATTTTAAATAAAATAATGAAATATTGTTGCTTTGGTTTTGTTTTATTATCTTCTGAAAATGAAATGTTCCAATAATGCACTTGTGTGAAGGTTGAGTTAATCTTAGTCAATCAGGCTCTTTGACCCCCCTAGGCAATGAGGCTTTGACTCATGGCAATGCTGAGAATGATGAGGGGAATGATCATTAACTATCACTAAATGGCCATTTGTTTTACAGGAAGGGGAGGTCATTAATCACTCAAATTAATGGGATTGTCTTTGTGTTTGTGTGTGTGTTCCTGGTGGTGTCTAGGGTTCAGTCAAGGCGTGAGGCGCTCTGTTGGGGGGCTGGCTACTATCCTGGGGCCTCTCTGGGCTGGAGGACTGACCGGTAACTTGTACCTGATGCTTGGAGTGATGCTGGCTCTTCTCCTCATGATCACAGTGAGTAGTCACAGTGTCTGTGCCTGTTCAATCCCATGATAGAGTTAAAGAAGTTACGATCTATCAATCTTTGAACTTAATTCACGAGGATTTAGCACCTCACTACTTTTTCAAGTGGCGCATGTTAGCCACATTTGATGAGGCTTTTTGTGGCTAGCATGTACACTTTTACAATTTAACGCTGGATTGTTATTTCCAGGTGATGCTGATACTATCCTATGATCGCCTAGTCGAACCCAAAGTAGTGCAGCACGCCCAGAGCTCAGACAATGGAGAATAGACAAGAGTCATGTTCAGTAGGGAGAAAATGTTTTGAAATGGGGAGGCATGACCTGAACTTGTCCAATAAGAGCACAGCTTCTGGGTTTCCGTTGCAACGCATATTGCTACAGGTATGCACTACTGAACACGTCCCTGCTGTCAACTTGAATGACAACTGAAGCCCTAATAAAGGTCAAAGGTGAGGTGATGTGACACATACAGTATGTCTCCCAACTACTATGAGAAGGTCAATGAATGCACATTACAATAAAGGTGGTGTGTGTCTAAACTCTGCAATGCAGAAGAGATCCAACCAATGACCTATAGGCTTATCCAACCCACTTTAAAGCTCTGTGGAGTCTATGTTACGTTCACACTTTATTTGGATAGTCCAGTCACACTATCAACAAAGTATCTGTTGATGAGCAACTTTTTAAAATGTTTTTATTTCACCTTTATTTAACCAGATAGGCTAGTTGAGAACAAGTTCTCATTTGCAACTGTGACCTGGCCAAGATTAAGCAAAGCAGTTCGACACATACAACAACACAGAGTTACACATGGAGTAAACAAACATACAATCAATAATACAGTGGAAAAATCTATACACATCATGTGCAAATGAAGTAGGATAAGAGAGGTAAGGCAATGAATACTGATGCTAAGGTTGTTGTTAGGTTTAGAATAAGGGCTAAGGTTATGGTTAGGGCTATGGTTAAGATTAGGGTTAGAAATAGGTTCAGGGTTAGTATATAGTTAGTATATAGTTAGTTGGGGCGGCAGCATAGCCTAGTGGTTAGAGCGTTGGACTAGTAATCGGAAGGTTGCAAGTTCCAACCCCCGAGCTGACAAGGTACAAATCTGTCGTTCTGCCCCTGAACAGGCAGTTAACCCACTGTTCCCAGGCCGTCATTGAAAATAAGAATTTGTTCTTAACTGACTTGCCTGGTTAAATAAAGGTAAAATAAAAAAGTTACTGA
Organism: Oncorhynchus masou masou; assembly: GCF_036934945.1. Lineage (NCBI taxonomy): Eukaryota > Metazoa > Chordata > Actinopteri > Salmoniformes > Salmonidae > Oncorhynchus > Oncorhynchus masou. The sequence continues at coordinate 42,427,154 of NC_088214.1, read as the reverse complement.
GTCTGTAGAGCATCTACAGATGGACTATTCAAATAAAGTGTTACCCATTTTCCTATCACAACATGAATCTTTGCACATTTTAGCAAACTTCTTTGAAATATTGTTGCTTGTAGTGTTTCTGTAGTAGATAGAATATTTAATATCTACCAAAAGACTATACATAAATATATAACATGGTATTAGAGATGTACACAAGGGGGCACCGTTGCTCTCTGTTTGAATATTTTGGAATGATGTAATTGATGTTGAATAAATCAAGTTTTCAAAACTGCTATTTATAGTGCACTTGTTGGTGGAGAACATTTGTGTTTCCATATCTGAATATGTACCCATGCTAGCTTCCTTTAATCTTTCCTTTCCTTTCTTATAATAGATCTCGTTGTGCCAGGAGGAGTGCCTTTCACCTCTCGTTTTTACCTCTCTCATATCAGTGCTGATGTAGATAGCTATTCAAGATAGCCAAGGGTATAGGGAGGAAGGAAGAGAATGGAATAGCAAGTAGCATTAGTAATCAGGCAACCCAGATGTACCATAGATCAGAATACATAACAGAAGACACTCATTTGTGTTGCCTATGTAGAGAGGAAGTGCATATTTCTATCTGCATTTTGGATACTTTAACATGTGCTTCGTAAAGGACATTTGTAAACCTTTACAATGGTCAACAAACAAAATAATTTTACATATACATTGGTATTTACTCTAAAATGTTTAGTAATAAAAAATATAAAAAACAAGCATCATCAATTAGGGGTGCTATTGCAGTGAAATACTGTGTAATACCTAGTTTGTTTAAAGGGGTACGTCAGGATTTTGGCAAGGAAGCCCTTTTTCTACTTCCCCAGAGTCAGATGAACTTGTGGATACCATTTTTATGTCTCCGAGTGCAGTGTGAAGGAAGTTGCTCACTAGCGTTAGCGCAATTGCTAACTAGCGTTAGCGCAATGACTTGACGTCTATGGTAACTGCTAGCAAGCTAGTAAAGAAATAGAGTATTGCCAAAATCCCAAAATATCCCTTTAATCATAGGTTGTTCAAAATGTGCCACTAGGGAGCACTGTGTGCTCTACAGAACGCTTGGAGCACCATCAAGGGTCTGTAGATCCTGCTGTACACAAATGCCCATGTTCTCCCATTTCCACTGTGTTAGGCCATGCTATCAGATAAGGCTCGGTAACCTTTACAATGTTCTAATACTGCTAGCATGGCGTGTTTAGCATATGTCAGGAGAGGTATTCATGAAATGGGGAAACATAGGCAAGCATTATACAACCATGTGTTTACTGTAGGCCTAGTACATCTATGCCGTGCTCAGGACATGCAATGTTTTTGACCTTTGAATAAAGATAAACTCTTGGTTTTAGAAAAAAATAGCCTTGTCAACAACATCATGTTTTGTAATTGTCACATCAATGCATTTACCATGGAACTTAGGCCTGTATTCGATCAATTGCACGTAGAGGAAAAACTGCAGGTTCCATCAGGATGTAATCACTGTAATCATCGATTGGAGGTGTAATTACCCGCATTAAAAACAAAACACACCCAACAAGCTGTTCCACTCTCAGACATTATCATTGAACATGGATGCGAAACCATACCTGCCCTTAAAGGGATAGTTCACTGTTTCGAAGCTAAAACCAAAACATGAACTATCCCTTTAAAATGTATTATAAACATTATGAGTGAACCTGCAGCGTAGTTTCCTTTTTTATAGATTTGGGGCCTTAGTTTTAAACAGATAGATCCAGTTAATCCAGAAATAATTCAGGAACCCAGATGATATGGTACCATATTTAACTTTTGTAGCCCTTTCCTGCGGTCAAATGACCAAATCGCCCTCTAGTGGCCTGATGGGTGGAATGTTATTCATATTTTTCATAATTTAATACAAACAAAACAGCTGAACGTCCAGTGTTTCTATATCAAATGGTTTTCTCATATTTCAGTCTTCTGTGATGTACAAATCAAATCACATTTTATTTGTCACATACACATGGTTAGCAGATGTTAATGCGAGTGTAGCGAAATGCTTGTGCTTCTAGTTCCGACAATGCAGTAATAACCAACAAGTAATCTAACTAACAATTCCAAAACTACTGTCTTATACACACAAGTGTAAGGGGATAAAGAATATGTACATAAAGATATATGAATGAGTGATGGTACAGAGCAGCATAGGCAAGATACAGTAGATGGTATCGAGTACAGTATATACATATGAGATGAGTATGTAAACAAAGTGGCATAGTTAAAGTGGCTAGTGATACATGTATTACATAAAGATGAAGTAGATGATATAGACCACAGTATATACGTATACATATGAGATGAATAATGTAGGGTATGTAAACATTATATTAGGTAGCATTGTTTAAAGTGGCTAGTGATATATTTTACATCATTTCCCATCAATTCCCATTATTAAGGTGGCTGGAGTTGAGTCAGTGTGTTGGCAGCAGCCACTCAATGTTAGTGGTGGCTGTTTAACAGCCTGATGGCCGTGAGATAGAAGCTGTTTTTCAGTCTCTCGGTCCCAGCTTTTCATGCACCTGTACTGACCTCGCCTTCTGGATGATAGCGGGGTGAACAGGCAGTGGCTCGGGTGGTTGTTGTCCTTGATGATCTTTATGGCCTTCCTGTGACATCGGGTGGTGTAGGTGTCCTGGAGGGCAGGTAGTTTGCCCCCGGTGATGCGTTGTGCAGACCTCACTACCCTCTGGAGAGCCTTACGGTTGTGGGCGGAGCAGTTGCCATACCAGGCGGTGATACAGCCCGCCAGGATGCTCTCGATTGTGCATCTGCTTTTGGTGACAAGCCAAATTTCTTCAGCCTCCTGAGGTTGAAGAGGCGCTGCTGCACCTTCTTCACGATGCTGTCTGTGTGGGTGGACCAATTCAGTTTGTCTGTGATGTGTATGCCGAGGAATTTAACTTACTACTCTCTCCACTACTGTTCCATCGATGTGGATAGCGGGGTGTTCCCTCTGCTGTTTCCTGAAGTCCACAATCATCTCCTTAGTTTTTTTGAAGTTGAGTGTGAGGTTATTTTCCTGACACCACACTCGAGGGCCCTCACCTCCTCCCTGTAGGCCGTCTCTCTAAAAGTGTAATATTGGGACGTAAACTCAAAATGTAATACACTTCAACTCTATACCTGACAGGGTAGAGTCGTCTTCTTATTTTCTAAGCCCATAACCATGAGTGTGATGTGTATACTTTGAAACAAAAGTAGATTTGTTTAAGACTACCAAGAAACACTGTGTGACCCTGATTTAGCCCACTGCAGTAAAAGTTTAAAGATGCATTGTACTTTCCTCTCCCAAAAATGTGAGGGAAATCCACTCAAGTTTGAATAATACCTGGAAGAATTAGTGATGCATAGGTGTAGGCTATAATCCTGTGATCCGATTGATGAAATATTTCTTGTTGTTTCCACCTGGACTCTATAACAGTCTACAGGTGACGAAAATCACAACGACTGAAAAGGGAAAGTCCATGCCCTTGTGCCTGTATCTTACATATACCCTGATGGACTCAAAGTTACTTGAGTTATGAATTATTAAAGGGCTTACATGGAAGAGCCATTTGAGGCTCAGACCGATAGTGATTTGTTTTTACAGCAGATGAAGCTGCTACATGCTGAAGTGAACATTTTAGACACTAGACAAAGGGAAGACAGAACAGTATGCCATAATCGCTGCATATATTGCAGTCATACAGGTTTCAGGACATCACCTACTCTAATATCAGCGTAATTAGAATGACCCAGTAACTACCATGTGACTACTGTGTAACAAAGGAGTAGGCCTAAGTACATTTATGGAGCCATTTTAGCAATGATGGTTGTTTTACCTACATTTGTTGAAGGAACTGATTGTAATTCCTTTCGGATAAAGCTTCTGCTAAATGACCAAAATGCAAATGCAGTTTACTACCTGGTACACCATAATTACACAATTTATTCCTCATAGACATTTAGGAATACATCTCTTCTAATACATAGTGTTATCCCAGTCTCTAAGCACTGATTTACAGTCATGTTGGCGTGTCTAGAACGTGCATGTCGGGAATATTCTACCTTGAGCGAATCCGCTCTGAGGGTAAATGAGCTTTTAGTCACCTGACAAAGATAAAGGTAAGTGAGCTGCAAGAATAACAGCATATAATTTGACATCAGCTGATGTATTACAATTATCTCTTTGGAAATACAGTGGTAGGCTATAGGACCCTTTCCCTGATTATATTATTTGTCTTGAAGAATGATTGTTAATAGGCCGTGGATGATTGATGAACAAGGGCTATTTCATTCATTCCATCTCACATTTTAGTCTTGGCTATAGAGAAACAGAACTATGTGTTTTAAAGATACACTGATGAATAGATTGCGTCTTTAGGAATACATTGTCGTGAATTCATGCGATTTGGTTGGATTCGGTTTGTCTATTAAATGCTTTGAAATAGACATCAGTACTCGCAGTCACATACCGTCACTCTTGGTTGAATATATGGTGTGGTGTTGTTGGCTTAAACCAGTGTTCTTGAACCCTGGTCCTATTTTTTTATATGGTTTGCAGGCTTTTGTTACAGCCCAGCACTAACACACTCGATTCAACCAAATCAGCTAATCATCAAGCTGTCCATTAGTTGATTCATCTGTGTCAGTAAGGGGCTGGAACAAATGCATACACACCCTGTGGATCCCCGGGTTGGAAGTCCAGGATTGAAGATCACAATAGCTTATTAGGTTCTTAGAAAGATCTTAGAAGGATCCTTGTAGCATGTAATGATCAGCTCAGCCAGCCGCCATATTGTGACTGTATCAACTGTTGGGTCACAACATGAGATTATGTGGCAGACCTATGATCAGCCAGGATTATCCATTTAACATCTTTGAAATGTCTGCCTGGATGGTTACTCCATTCCAATGATGTCTACATTGAGTGTACAAAACATTATGAACACCTTCCTAATATTGCCCACAAAAAAGCCTCAATTCGTCAGGGCAGGGACTCTACAAAGTGTCGAAGGCGTTCTACAGGGATGCTGGCCCATGTTGACTCCAATGCTTCCCACAGTTGTGTCAAATTGGCTGGATGTCCTTTGGTTGGTGGACCATTCTTGACACACGGGAAACTGTTGAACATGAAAAACCCAGCGGCGTTGCAGTTTTTTTACACAAACCAGTGCGCCTGGCACCTACTACCATACCCCATTCAAAGGCATTTAAATATTTTGTCTTGCCCATTCACCCTCTGAATGAAACACATACACAATCCATGTTTTAATTATCAAAAGGCTTAGAAGTCCTTCTTTAACCTGTCGCCTCCCATTAATTTACACTTATTGAAGTGGATTTAACAAGTGACATCAATAAGTGATCATAGCTTCCACTTGGATTCACCAGGTCAGTCTGTCACGGAAAGAGCAATGATTTGTACAGTCAGTGTATATGCCTTGATATATACACAAGCCTATATTCAGCGCAACAAAAGTGCCTTTTAAAGGGCTTAGATAAGGAAGGAATACTGTACACATGAATCTATTTTCTATTGACCAGTGCCCTGCAGTATAGGCTACAGATGATTATATTACAATGTGAAAATAAGAGAGGCAGCAAGGGTTCATGGCTCACTATCAACGAATACAAACCAAATGTATATTTGCCTTAACTCATAAGCCGCTTGAGTGTGTGTGTGTGTGTGTGAGTGTGCGTGCGTGAATCTGAATCTGAATCTGTATTCTGCGGCACAACCTCAGATATTGAATCAATCGCCTCCACCCACTCCCCGGCTCAGCTCTCCACACACATACACTCATATCTGTGCCTTTGTGGAAATTAATACCCCAGGGGGATAGCCTGTGTTTGGTTGGACACCTGGTTCATTGATACTGCTACTTGTAGTACATTGCCAATTGAAATCCATTCAGGCCTTTTGCTCAGCCAATTAGTAGGTATACCTATTGAGAATTGGATTGGACATCTGTGTCGTGTTGCTTTTTGAGGTGAAATACAGTGATTGGATGTCATTTTCTGAAGTAAATGTAGTCTAGTATTTTGATGCAGAATATTATGTAGAATAAGGCATCTGTTATGACAATGTCCTGTGAAGGGTTAAACCTTTAGTCGTGTTCAAGTTCTACCCAGTAAATGTTAACTTTACTCATGTCTCTCTGCCTAATGCATGTACTGTATCTAGTAACGCAACATGTCAGAAGAGGAATCAAACCCTATTTTTCTGATCGTGTGACTTGACCAGGAAATATTCTGGGCGCTAGTCAGAGATTCTATCCATAACATATTCCCAGCCCAGGTCATATGTTCTGGAACAACTTGTGGCCGTATGAAATAGGGAACAACTATAGGCAATAGGAAAATGTTAGCACCTCATTCCAAAAGCCAAAGGCGCTGTGGATGGATGCAGCACCTCAACCCTCCCACTGCTCAGCAATGATGAGATACAGTATCTAATAAGAAAAACAACCATACCTGTAACAGGCACTCCCATCTCACGAAACAACATTGTGTAACGGATCTCGTCCTCCTCTCATGAGGAGGAGAAGCGAGAAGGATCGGAGGACCAATTTGCAGCGTGGTAAGTGTCCATAATGTTTATTTTACTACATAAACTGAACACTACGAAATACAAAACAATAAACGTGAAATGAACGAAACCGTCCCGTGTGGTACTAACATGGAAGACAAACACCCACAACCCAAAAGTGAAACCCAGGCTATCTAAGTATGATTCTCAATCAGGGACAACAATTGACAGCTGCCTCTGATTGAGAACCATACTAGGCCGAACTCAAAAACCAACATAGAGAAACAAACATAGACTGCCCACCCAACTCACGCCCTGACCATACTAAAACAAAGATAAAATAACAGAACTATGGTCAGAAGGTGACACATTGCCTGCAAAAACCCGTTTCAACCATGGAAACAAAGTCAAAACAAAAGCAGCAGAAATCGATAGCCTCTTACCCCAGGACATACGAATAGAATCAATTAAGCCGAAACATCCAAAGGGGCATGACCGGTGTTCCTCATGTTGCATTTGATTGAGTCCTTACTGAGAATGTAGCTCCCCTCAAAATTCCCAGTGGATATTACAGTAAGTGCACGTGGATGTTTCTGTAGACTATCCGCAGTAGAGCATTAACGTCATTAATAACAGTGTGTGTGGAAGGAAATTATCAAATTATTAGCGCTTCATAGGTTACCCAGGGATCAATAATAAGCCCGCTCTCATTTATAATCCTCAGGGCTGCAATGCACTGCGGGGCTTTTGGCGTTTAAACAAGGCTGCGTTTATCTATTCACGGTTATGCTCAGAGGGACGAATACATTTGAACATATAATATAATATACTGATGTGGTGCTTTATTGTGGGATATTTTGTGTGCAATAACACACAGACACAACACACAGGCATACAACAGACACATCGATAAACAGACACTGGTCCCATACTGTAGGCTACACTTGCATGCAATGCACACAGGTATGAAGTGTATACAGTCATGCAAGTACTGTACGGTGTGAGACTGCTAGAATGGACTGCTATTACACAAAACTAAACTCAGTGAGTCAGTGTATAGTTCACCCATCGGAGATATTACTTTTGGGTCCCATTTGAAATGACATGCAGCTTATAAAGGCTTCATAAACGTGGCAAAACTGTGTGACATAACCACTGATGTCAAATGTGCTTTAAGTCAAATGTGCTATAACCCACTTTTTCAAATATGGCATAAACCTGTGTTTTTTAATGGGTGGCATAAGCACTGCTTAATAGAAGCTTTATGAATTCTATTAAAATGAAGCTTCACAAAGCATTTATAACCTGTATCTTGGTGGAGCATTGCAACACCAGGATAGTGGGTTCAATTAGCGGGCTCACCGATACTTAGATGTGTGCACGCATGACTGTAAGTTGCTTTGGATAAAAGTGTCTGCTAAATTGCATATATTATATTACTCTAAAACATGTCTAGGATGGCCCAACCTCTTACCCTCTAGGGTGCGTAGTCAATATTGGACCTGACTTTCCCCAAAATGCTGTGCTTCTGGATGACACACACTCTAAAGTGTAGTCATGCACAGCAAAAATGTTGGTAGGACCTTTTAAAATCTGTTGAAATGTTTTGCCGAATTCAGTTTTCTTTTTTTGTGTGTTTCCCTTTAATTCAGTGAGCATGCCCTGCACTGTCGTATGGTTAGCAGTATTTCTGTCGCGCAGTAAGCACACGTGTGCCCACATGTGATGCCACTGGACAGCGACAAACTATTAAATTAATCTTTATTTATTTTCATTTATATTAATTTGTAGTAGTTCAGTTTTGAGTTAGATCTACATAGCTACCTCAATCATAAAAAATAAAAAGTTGACTTCACGGCAATTGCTAGCTAGTTAACGAAATTTAGCTAGCTAACAGGCTCAGCTAAATTAAAATCCCCCTAGATACAGCCAAGTTTCATCGTCACGTCCTGAGATATGTAAATTAATATAATAATACGACTTGAATGGAGTTTCCCATCTATGCATTTAGAGTATTTTTGGCACAGCACAGAAATGCCTTTATCCAGACCTGCTAACTTTCTTAGTTGAAACTTTTAAGGTTGGGACCAACATGCAGTACCTCCAGCAGGCAGAGAGGCAAGAACCATTCGCCCACCACCTCAGGAACAAGCTACACTCTTCACAGCCCGGTGTAATGTTCAATGTAATTGCATTACTGGACTTTTTGAAACTTCATGTATTTGTGTTGTTTTAAAAACGTCAAGATTAAAGGACATGTATACTTTAAACACGTCTGTAATGTTTATTTGATTTAGCTGTGATAATTCACTAAGTGTTCCCTATTTCCCTAAGTGTGGCAGCAGGTAGCCTAGTGGTTAGAGCATTGGGCCAGTAACTGAAAGGTTGCTAGATCTGAGCTGGTAAAAAGGTAAAAATCTATCGTTCTGCCCCTGAACAAGGAAGTTAACCCACTGTTCCTAGGCTGTCATGGTAAATAAGAATTGGATTTTAACTGACTTAAAAGGTAAAAAAATAAATAATTAAAGTGTTAACACATTTGTGTTTACATTATTAAGCCTGTATGTGTTATCAATGGCTGCAGGTTGCTCACTTCAAACAAAGTATTACAGGACACTAAATCAAACGTCAATAAGTCGGTTATCAACGTTCTGCTGATTTACGAAGGTTCTCTCATGTTCCACAGGTTACTGTAGGGTGTGAGAGGTATTTAAATTGGGTTGATGGACCCGCAAAGCATGTGTGTGTGTGTGTCAGAGCCAAGATGATTTGGAGTAGTCCAACCTGAGACTACCGCTCTTCTGTTCCCATGCTGGAGACCAGGATTTGATTGCAACCTGTTACAATGGGGGAGTGGGTGAATGTGTCAAAGACCTGACTGGGCCCAGCATCACGCTATATGGCTTTGTTATATTGTTGAGTGTGTGTTTGTGTACTGAAAGCCACTTTCAGTTAGGGGCTATCATCAAGGTAAGTATTTATTGGTGTAACATCGTCTTTAGGCTACATGCAGTGCTTTCAGAAAGTATTCAGACTCCTTGACTTTTCTCACATTTTGTTATGTCACAGCCTTACTATAAAATGGATTGAATTTTATTTTTCAACCTACACACAATACCCCATAATGACAAAACAAAAACAGGATTTTAGAAACTTAACTGCATTGTCTTGGCTGTGTTCTTAGGGTCGTTGTCCTGTTGGAAGGTGAACATTCGCCCGAGTCTGAGGTTTTGAGCGCTCTGGAGCAGGTTTTCATCAAGGATCTCTCTGTACTTTTCTCTGTTCATCTTTCGCTCAATCTTGACTAGTCTCCCAGTCCCTTCCACTGAATAACATCCCCACATCATGATGCTGCCACCACCATACTTCACTGTAGGGATGGTGCCAAGTTTCCTCCAGAACTGACATTTGGCATTCAGGTCAAAGAGTTCAAGCTTGGTTTCATCAGACCAGAGAATCTTGTTTCTCATGGTCTGAGAGTCCTTTAGGTGTCTTTTGCTGTGCCTTTTACTGAAGACTGGCTTACGTCTGGCCACTCTACCACAAAGGCCTGATTGGTGGAGTGCTGCAGAGATGGTTGTCCTTCTGGAAGGTTCTCCCATCTCCACAGAGGAACTCTGGAGCTCTGTCAGAGTGACCATCAAGTTCTTGGTCACCTCCCTGACCAAGACCCTTCTCCCCTGATTGCTCAGTTTGGCCTGTTTGGCTAGCTCCAAGAGTGTTGGTGGTTCCAAACTTCTTCAATTTAAAAATGATGGAGGCCACTGTGTTCTAGGGGACCTTCGATGATGCAGACATTTTTTGATACTCTTCCCCAGATCTGTGCCTCGACACAATCCTGTCTCGGAGCTCTATGGACAATTCCTTCGACCTCATGGCTTGGTTTTTGCTCTGACATGCACTGTCAATGGTTGGATCTTATATAAACAGGTGTGTGCCTTTCCAAAACATGTCCAATCAATTGAAGTTTCCACAGTTGGACTCCAATCAATTTGTAGAAACATCTCAAGGATGATCAATGGAAACTGAATGCACCTGAGCTCAATTTCGAGTCTCATAGCAAAGGGTCTGAATACTTATGTAAATAAGGTATTTTTGTGTTTTATTTTTAATACATTTGCAAAAAATTCTAAAAACCTGTTTTTACTTTGTCATTATTGGGTATTGTGTGTCGATTGTTGAGGAACATGTTTTATTTAATCCATTTTAGAATAAGGCTGTGACATAACAAAATGTGGAAAAAGTGAAGGGGTCTGAATACTTTCTGAATGCATTGTATAAGCCTGGTATATCAACTATTCAAAGTTGGCTCTAACGGAAGTGGCCTTCCTGAGTAAAGTATTTGTCATCAGGCTATGTCCTTTGTGAGCCAAAACATCCCCCCTGGTCGTCACTATTTAACACAGCCACAAAGTCATAATTATGGCTAAACCCTGGCCCTTTCCAACATTTATCTTCTTAAAATGTGATTTTAAACCTAACCCTATCTAATGAAGGCCACATTTGATGCATTGGTCCATAAGACCTTCCGTGCATTTGGGTGGAAGTGTCTGGAAACAAGATTAGGTGTAATGTGACTGACATGACTTCACTTTAGAGCGTTTGCCATCCTTCAGCACAACATGTCACCCTTTATAAAGCACATGTTTATATCATATTCAATATTGACATTGGTCTCCAAAAATACCCCACACATTACATTAAATCTTTGAGACAACAGTCAACATTTTGCTTTTCATGCTGTAAAATAGGCACAATTTACCCACCAAAAAAAACATGTTCCTCACAAATCTTCAAGCAGGATGTCCCAAAACGTCCGTATAAGCATGTTACAGGTTTTTTTATCCCATAAGTTGCATATGTCAATCAAGTTGGATATGCTGGTTGACATTTCCTGTCTCAATTACACTAGATAGGGGACTTTTGACGTACAGTACTGAGTAGCAGGCACCATGTTGTCTGTAAGGCCCCAGACACCCTTAAGTTAAGGAGCTTTATGTGCCCCTGTCGGCCTGCCTATCTCCACCCTCTCAGACACAGCATCCTCAGTTCAAGGATTAAAGTAGTTAATATACATATCAGTTCAAGGATTACCCCCTTCAACACTGTCATTCTCCCCACTGAACCTTGAATTAAGGGGTATCAGTATAGATCTGTAAGGGTTGGCATAGCATGATCATTTTGAGCAAGTCTCAATGCTACTTTCAATAAAGTGCAGAGACAGCTCAAAATAACTAAAAAGCCCAAACTCAGAGAATTTAATGTTATATCTGATATGTTTTCTGAGCCAATTAAGCTGAGGTTCGTTTGATGTTCTGCGTTGAAGGGAGGGAGGCTGTCTTTCTAGCCCGGCCTGAACTCACCAGCGAGGGGAAATAGAGGGGAACCGGGACCCCAGGGGTCCTGGTTCTCAGAGCCTGGGTGTGTAATCCAGTCTAACGTGCATGCAAATCTCATCTGTGCCCACACAGAATGACTTGTCTGTGTTGGTGGCCTAGGAGGAGAGCGAGGAAGACCTGGTGGATGTTCTCTGTGTGCCAGAGATACCCTGATAGTCATATACAGGTAACTGCCAAAACAAAGGGAACGCCAAACATAAAGTGTCTTGCAACATGGTATAGATTCTACAAGTGGCTGGAACTCTATCGGAGGGATGCGACATCATTCTTCCACGATAAATTCCATCATTTGGGATTTTGTTGATAGTGGCGGAAAGGGGCCGCTCCAGAAGCTCCCATAATTGGGTTGAGGTCTGGTGACTGAGGCGGCCATGGTGTATGGTTTACATAATTTTGATGCTCATCAAACCATTTCGTGCCCCAAAATAATGGTCTACCCAGCATTTTTATACTTGACCCTAAGCATGATGGGATGTTAATGGCTTAATTAACTCAGCAACCACACATGTGTGGAATAATTTTCAATATACTTTGTATCCCAAATTTTTTACTAAAGTGTTTTAATTATTTTGGCAGTTACCTGTAGATAAAGCATAGATACACAAACAAAGCAGACCTGGGTTCAAATAGTATCTGTTTTCTTTGGAAAGTGTTGAGCATTGGAACGAGCCTGCCTTGAGTGCACGATGGGTGAGGTTTGGGGTTTGCACCTTTAGGACTATTCCATTGGTTCCATTGTCCCAGGCTGCCATGCGAGCTCAATCAAGTGCAGCACACATATTTTCGAGACATTAAAAATAGGCATGCCATAAAATACTATTTGAACACAAAGAATGGTTCAGAATCTTCCTTAGGGGCTGTTACCCAAACGTCTTGCTAATTAGCCAGACATTATTAATGCTAATGGCGTCTGAAGAGAGAAGATACAGCATCGCCAATAGAGGAACAATGTGCGGATAGCTACTTGGCACTTCCCGTGACACGGGTCTCTGCAGGCAAACAAAGTTGGCAAAGCGCATCTCTGGGGAAATTAAAAATCGTTGTTTTTTCTGGACAATTACATTGAATCCCCTTTTCAGAAATGGGCTGCAGCTCCTCCGAATCTATTTTTTTATTGGTTTGTTCTGGCTACCGTATCTACCTCGTCCAGGGCTCTCCAACCCTATTCATGGAGAGCTACCATCCTGTAGATTTTCATTCCAACCCTTTTCTAGTGCACATGATTGTAATAATTAGCTGGTTTATAAGATTAATTCATCAAGTTAGTTACAACTGGGGTTGAAAACCTAGTGAAAAACTACAGTTGGGTAGCTCTCCAGGAACAGAGTTGGAGAGGCCTGATCTAGTCTATGCCCATTGTTGAACTTCACTGAGTTTGCCCACGTGGAATGGTATGGGAGGTGGGAATGGGATTGGATGAGAGGGTGTAGGGAACAGGATTTTTCCCAGGGTTCCAGATCAGAGGCAGAAACACAGGGAACTCTGTTTACATCTGTCGCTATTTTATAGATTTATAGGATTTAGGGCATATGCTCTTCAGCACACACTCTTTCATCTTAAACATGGGATTAGACGGTCCTGTGTGAGCGTTTACGCATTGATGTGTGTGTTGTGTGTGTCTCTGTCCCTTCAAATGAATATGCTCTCTTATCCCTTTATCCTCTATTGTGTGTGAGGGCTGTCTGTATATATGCCATGCTGCATTGAACCCCCCCCACCTCCCCACCCCCACCTCCACCCCCAACTCCACCCTTTCATTTGGATAGCATTGTGTGTATGTGTGTGTGCATGTGTGTGCCTGTGTTTATGTTCCCCTCGTACCTCTTCCATTGTGATCCCAGTTGGCAGACTATAGCTCAGCGGGGGGGGGCTCCACTCCAATTTGCCATCGTTTGTCACCATTTGTTCGCCCAACAAACAAATGTTGGCACTCAATCTCTCCTGTTTGTCACAGTCACACACATCACTGAATTCCTCCTCTCATAAAATAACAATGAGAATCCAGTCAGTCTATAACATTATTAAATAGTATAGGGCTACATTGAATTTCCGTACTGCCCTTTCTAAGTATACAATCTGACATTAAAGTGTAATTCAGTAATTGTCTTTGTATTATTAATGAGAGCTTCTCAAAATACTGTTAATCACAAGTGAGTAAATGCTATGACAGTTCTATTGTCCCTATGGAGACTGTGGGCTTTATCATGAGATCCTCAAGCTCATTCTCTTCTCCTAGTCCATTGTGCATTTAGTCTGCCGTTTCTCACCAACCAAGGCAGACATTGGCTGCTTCCCAAAAGGCAACCTACCCATGATTCACAGACGTAGGATCTTAATTTGAGCGATTTTGCTACAGCGGGAAAATAATGCTGCAGCAACAGGACATTTCAATTATTATGTGGATTATAATTCATGGACATTTTTGTGGGGTTGATACATTTTTTTTTAGTAAGGGAAAATAATGTCTGGAATTCCAAAGTGGAAATTACAAACTCCAGAAGCCTTTTTCAACCTCAATACACTGCAAGTGTTACATTTCCTGCATTTCCTGCGTTCTCCTGCAACATGGTGATCAAATTAAGATCCTACATCTGTAGTGCACTACTTTTGAGCAGAACCATATGGGAATAAAGTACCATTTGGGGTGCAGATATTGTATCAGGGAGACACCTCTCTATTACCAGACCGATGGACCTTCGCATTCCAGACAAATCATGTTATGCAGGCCGCCGAGTCAAACACTGTATAGCAGTCGTACTTCACAAAAACTACTCAACTTTTCTCACACAAAATCTCAGATTCTGGTTGTACTTGTATTTTTTTTGCAGAGGATACATGAGAAGACTCCATGTAATCCCATTGTTACTGTTGGTTTCAGTTGGTACTGTTATCGCGTGTTCACATCTCGACTGCTGTCTGTGGTGAATCTGAAGCATATTAAAATGCCGGCAGAAGGTGAAAAGATTTGTCCTGGCTGGGAGGCAGCCTGTAAATGGCTGGGCCATTAACTTTAGGTGACTGGGAGCTTAACGGTCAAGAATGAATCCAGTCAGTTGGAGGGATTCCGTTTTAACACTCATTCTTTACCACACTATTTCAACACTTATTCCCTCCCACACGGATCTGATGTCGTGTGTTCATTGCATTTTAGAGGTGAGTTGTCGGATGAAGAGAGAGAGAGAAAACGATACATACCTCGGCCTAAACATCAGCGCCACAGGTAACTTCCACAAAGCTGTGAACGAGCTGAAAGACAAGGCAAGAAGGGCCTTCTATGCCATCAAAGGGAACATAAAATTCAACATACCAATTAGGACCTGAATTTTTTGGGGGGAATCAGTTATAGAACCCATTTCCCTTTCCCTTCCCTATGGTTTTGAGGGCTCAGTGGTACGGTCACCAACCAAGAATTCACAAAATGGGACAAACACCAAATTGAGACTCTGCAAGCAGAACTCTGCAAAAATATCTTATGTGTACAACGTAAAACACTGTTTATGATGAGGGAGGACGATCATTTTTTTTCTTGAGCATGGCCTTAGTTCTATTACAGCATGTTGGATGACTGTCATTCACATTCCATTCACCCAGTTCAATGAAACATCAATAGGTTTAGGCTACTACATGATACTCAAATTGTCCCTATACCCATCATGAGGTTGCCACAACCTAGCCTATTGATTAAAGTTTACAATATAGGTGCACACAGATCGAGATAAAAATTTGACATGACAGAGATTGACACATTCAATACCGCCTTTCACACTCTTGCCTGCGTCTAGCTTATCTAGGGTGTAATTATCGTAACCGGCCGCGACCGGGAGGTCCGTGGGGCGACGCACAATTGGCCTAGCATCGGGTTAGGGAGGGCTTGGCTGGTAGGGATATCCTTGTCTTATTGCGCACCAGCGACTCCTGTGGCGTGGCGGGCCGGGCAGTGCATGCTAAGGTGCATGGTGTTTCCTCCGACACATTGGTGTGGCTGGCTTCCGTGTTGGATGCGCGCTGTGTTAAGAAGCAGTGCTGCTTGGTTGGGTTGTGTATCGGAGGACGCATTACTTTTGACCTTTGTCTTTCCCGAGCCCGTACGGGAGTTGTAGCGATGAGGCAAGATAGTAGCTACTAACAATTGGATACCATGAAATTTGGGGGTAAAAAATAAATAAATCTCCCTCTCTCTTGCTTCTCCTTCATTTTTGAAGAAATTAATTTGTTGAAAAGTGTTCAACTATTGTCATTCTCTCTCTTTGAGTCAACTACTCACCATATTTTATGCACTGTAGTGCTAGCTAGCTAGCTGTAGCTTATGCTTTCAGTACTAGATTTATTCTCTGATCCTTTGATTGGGTGGACAACATGTCAGTTCATGCTGCAAGAGCTCTGATAGGTTGGAGGACGTCCTCCAGATGTTGTCCCAATTACTATATAAGTCTATGGAGGGGGGTGAGAACCGAGAGCCTCCTAGGTTTTGTGTTGAAGTCAATGTAGCAAGAGGAGGTTGGAAGCTAGCTGTTTTCCGGCTACACCATGGTGCTACCCTACAGCTAGCTAGTTGAGGCAACTGTAGACCTTCATTGCTAAACAGTGTGTTTTAATCAATTATCTGGTGACGTGAATATATTTAGAATAGTTTTATCTAAAAAGGATATGTTTTTCAATGTTTTACCATCTTTGTTTTTATGAAATTCACTGAGGAGGATGGTCCTCCCCTTCCTCCTCTGAGGAGCCTCCACTGTTATACAACCACATAAAAGGAAGTGATTACCAAACCTTCTATAACAAAGCCATAACCTACAGAGAGATGAACCTGGAGAAGAGTCTCCTAAGCAAGCTGGTCCTGGGGCTCTGTTCACAAACACAAACAGACGCCACAGAGCCCCAGGACAGCAACACAATTAGACCCAACCAAATCATGAGAAAACAAAAAGATAAGTAACAAAGAACTAGAGCAAACTAGAATGCTTTTTGGCTCTAAACAGAGAGTGCACAGTGGCAGAATACCTGACCCCTATGACTGACCTAAACTTACTGAACGCTTTGACTATGTACAGACTGAGCATAGCCTTGCTATTGAAAAAGGCTGCAGTAGGCAGACACTGCCCACAAAATGAGGTGGAAACTGAGCTGGACTTCCTAACCTCCTGCTAAATGTATGACCATATTAGAGACACATATTTCCCTCAGACCACACAGATCCACAAATAATTTGAAAACAAACACAATTTTGATAAACTCTCATATCTACCTGGTGAAATACCACAGTGTGCCATTACAGCAGCAAGATTTGTGACCTATTACAACAAGAAAAGGGCAACCAGTGAAGACCCAAACACCATTGTAAATACAACCCATATTTAGGTTGATTTATTTTCCCTTTTGTACATTAACTATTTGAAATTTTGTGAATGTAACATTTAATTGTTAATTTTTATTGTTTATTTCACTTTTGTTTATTATCTACTTCACTTGCTTTGGCAATGTTAACATGTGTTTCCCATGCCAATAAAGCCCCTTAAATTGAAATTGAATTAAGAGAGAGTGAGAGAAATGTATTATTTTGGAACTTGTGTGAGTATCATATTTACTGTTCACTTTTTATTTCACTTTTGTTTAGGCAATTGAGAGAGAGAAGAGAGAAGAGAGAGAGAGAGAAAGAGAGAGAGAGAGAGAGAGAGAGAAAGAGAGAGAGAGAGAGAGAGAGAGAGAGAGAGAGAAGGGAGAGAAGAGAGAGAGAGAGAGAGAAAGAGAGAGAGGGGAGAGAGAGAAGAGAGAGAAGTGAGAGGGAACGGTTCCATTTGGTGCTTCACTGTGTCTGCATTTAACAAAGCCATAAAAGGACAAGTCAAAGCAGGGTGGTACCTAGCTAGGCTAGCACTTCAAAGAGAAGAAATTCTGAGACGTGCGTTGATTGTATCTTGTTTAAACTCTTAATGAACTTGTAACTTGGAAGCAATTGTTTTCAAAAGCATGTATGTTGCACATATTTAAAATAGCATACTAAACTTGTCCATACTTTAACTCCTACACGTAGTACCTGATTATAAATTCTCTCATTACTTTGAGATAAACAGCATTTGCTATTGTGGACCTACGAGGAAGGCCATGTGAGCTCAGGTGATTGGAGACAGAGATGTTGAAATGGTAGTATATTATCAGCCTAAAGTAAATGCTTTTATGTTTCTTTGCCTTTTGGGCTGGAGGCATATAGCTCATGGTATATTCATTGCAAACATAAATCCAATGTTTAAAGTCTATTTACAAATGTGTTCAAGATGGCCTTGCTGATACACTATGTTGTTGTAGGAATGAAAAACTGTTTACACATATGATATTCCATGAAGTTTATTAACATGTTATCCCTCTGATAACTGTGAGGACTGTAGCTTTGTAATATGTTGAAATTAGGAATGCATATTGAATTCCCAAGCAACTCAATTCCGAAGTAACTCAATTTTCATGTTTGCTCATTGAATGCTCAGCGTTGTCCGCTAATGGACACAGCGCTGTGACTTGGCTGAGGTTTGAAAAATAAACCCTGAAATGAGACTGCCGGAATTAAATTAAATCCCAGGCCATACAGTATCCATCAGCTGGTTAACCGCCTTAAAGGAAAATCCACACATGTTTTCCTTAGTCCACTGTTGATACAGTCCCAAAATGTCAGCAGTCATGTTATTAAGATATTGCAATTTCAAGAAGCAAAGTGTCACTGGCAACATCATCATGAAAGTCCTTTCACTTGAAAACTTGACTGCTGATATGTAAAACATTTTGGATACAGTGGTTTTTGAGTGGATTTTCCCTTTAACCTTTTACTGCAGTGGGCTAAATCAGGGTCACACAGAGTGTTTCTTGGTAGTCTTAAACAAATAGACTTTGAAACAAAAGTATACACCTCACATACATGGTTAGGGGATTTCCAGATATAGAGTTGAAATGTATTAGATTTTGAGTTTGCATCCCAATATTCCAATATTCCAATATTACACTTATAAACATCACAGAAGACTGAAATACAACAAAACTGTTTGACATAGAAAGACCAGATTTGTCAGGTTATTATTATAAAAAAATATATATATATGAAATTATGCAAAATATTAACAACATTCCATCCATGAGGCCAACAGGACGCTTTTGGTCATTGACTGCAGGAAAGGGCTACTGGAAAGCACACTACTCCTATTTTGAAAACAGTTTCTGCAGGGAGGGGGGGGGGGTAAACACAGACGGACCCGAGTTTATGACCTTGAACAACATATTGACTCCTCCCCTCAGAAGGCTCATTTACAATAATGTAAGTTATAGAAGTTGTCTGCTGCTGGGTACTTGACTTAGCTTAGCCTACACAATAGAAAAGGGTTAGAAGAAGTCAATGACACTCTTTTGCACTGTCCTAGTTATCTCTGCATTTAAAGGATGATAACATCTTGACATTAGATTAATTGGGGCAAAAATCACGTGGTTATGTGTTATACTGGCTGCAAAGGTCAGCAATTTCTTCACTTAAAAATGTCAGGGTTTTAGATTTTTAAGAAGACAAATGTGCAGGAGTATCTCTTATGACGGTGCTACTTTACATAATAGCAATGCAATTGCTTTTTAAAAATCAAAATACTAAAAAAGGTGCAGCATTACCAAGAAACTAATACCATTGTATTCATTCACCTGCTAAAGCAGTATTGCCAGTATGAATGAGAACTAGAGGGAAAAAAGAGGAAAGTACCTGTTGTGAGTGGGCCTCAATGTGTCAGTTAATCATTCATCTAGCTCCATCTATTAATGATAACTTATGTGGTTGAAAGCAGTGAATAGACCTTTTATTCATTTATTTGATTGAACCTTTATTTGACTAGGAGAAGTCAGTAAAGAAGAAATTCTCATTTACAATGACAGCCTACCTAGGCCAAACCCTAACGACGCTGGGCAAATTGTGCGCCGCCCTATGGGACTCCCAATCACAGCCGATTGTGATACAGTAATCGAATCAGGGTCTGTATCACTGAGATGCAATTTTTTTTAAATTTAATTTTACCTTTATTTTACTAGGCAAGTCAGTTAAGAACAAATTCTTATTTTCAATGACGGCCTGGGAACAGTGAGTTAACTACCTGTTCAGGGGCAGAACGACAGATTTGTACCTTAGACCGCTGTGCCACTCGGGAGCCCAGTATCAAAGATTCATCAAAGTTAAGATTAAGTTACCATAGTAAACACAGTCAGTCTTCTTTTTTTTACAGTTAAACCATATGTGTCACGTTCTGACCATAGTTTTGTTATTGTATTCTTTGTGTTAGTATGGTCAGGGCATGAGTTGGGGTGGGCAGTCTATGTTTGTTTTTCTCTGTTGGTTTTTGTGTTCGGCCAAGTATGGTTCTCAATCAGAGGCAGGTGTCGTTAGTTGTCTCTGATTGAGAATCATACTTAGGTAGCCTGGGTTTCACTGTTGGTTTGTGGGTGTTTGTTTCCGTGTGAGTGTTTGGGCCACACGGTACTCTTTCGGTTTTGTAAATTCACGTCATCGTTTATTGTTTTGATTCAGTGTTCAGTGCCTTCTTTAATTAAAATCATCATGAACACTTACCACGCTGCACTTTGGTCCTCCTCTCTATCTCCCGACGAAAAACGTTACAATATGTGCATCTATCATTACTTTCTGCAGCGCCCATCTCATCAAATGACTCACTGTTCATGAATTTAAGATAAAGGGTCCTCGTAAAAATCCATCTCCACCTGCTTCTCAGCCTCAAACCCCTCCCTGGCCTGGCTCACGGGCTGACGTGCCAAATGGCACCCTATTTCCTACATAGTGCACTCATTTTGACCACCTTATAGGGAGTAGAGTGCTATTTGTGACGCAGCTTCTCCTTTACTCTCGAGGGCTTTGTTTGCACTAGCTCCCGCAAAGGCTTCATTGTGGCTCTAACGACAAAATCAGATTAGTGAGAATTCACAGTTTGGTGGCATGCCAAACACTTTGATGACCAAGATACAAGAGCTGCAAAGAAAATCTCATCTTCCAAGAAGTCCAATGCCAACTGATTTAACTCATTGGGGTTCAGCGGAAATGTCAGTTTTTAAATCTGTTTTCTGTGAAGTCTGGGAGAAACTCATATTGTCTTCAGTCAGCCCTAAGAATCTGTGCAGATGGACCCTTTGAAAACGATGCACTGAATCATTCATAGTTTTGTTCCCTCAAGTTCAACTCGCTAGTAATACAAAGCATCTAATCATCTTGGCCTTTTGCAAACATGAAAGTCATCTTAAGTATGCTATTGAAATATGTATATTTAATATAGCCTACATGCATTGTTTTGAAAATCCTTCATTTCTAGAACTATTTTCTTAAAATTGAAGTTTTCAAATATACTTGCAGAACTACATGTTGTACTAGCTAATAGTGAGCCCCAAAGTACAGCAACCCTCCCTACTGTACTCCAGTCTATCTCCCAGTACTCATTATCCTGACAAATCTTTCACTGTGCTATGTTCTGCTGTGAATGAACAAAGGGAGCTTGGGGGGAGGAACAGGAATAGAGGAATAGAGGATGAGAGTCTCGGAGCTTGAAGCGATGTTGGGTGTGTGGAAGTAGATTCACATCTCTTTACATACAGCTGGGGCTCAATTAGTGGCCATTTTGCCTAATTAGGTACACTCAGCCCAATTCATTGCTGAGAAAACAAATGTTGTGTGTCCAATCCCACCCCACATCTGTCTCGCTGCCTCCGAGGCAGCCTTTAGGCCTGACATACTGAAGCACACAAGCAGCTTCTTCGGCAGTGTGAAGACTCTAAGGAAAGGAATTGAGCATCTATTTCAATTCCAGTAGCTTCTAAGCCAAGGTAGCTTTGATTTTGAGTAAAAAAGTATTTGCTGTACCCAAATTCACCTCACTATTTTTGTTGTTGTTACTGTTTATGACTGCAATTATACCTTGACAAATGAGTCGTCTCATAAAGTAGGCTTTCAAAGTGTGTTTCTAATAGTGAGTGAAAAATAAAGTAGTGGCAACTTCACTTTAAATGAGTAAAGTGAGAAAGATCCATCTAGAAATTTGTAAAAATCGCCTCAGAAGTGTCTGTGTCACTCTTGTCTCATGATATGTGTTAAATTGCCCCCCAAGAGAGTTTGGGGGCCCATACTGTCAATCTCTATACTCCAACTGCGTACGCTATTAATTCACCAGACGAGACAGGTCCTTGGCAGAAGGGTCAGGCTTCTCCAAACGATCTGCCGACCCTTTCATCCCGTTCTCTCATCCCTTATCATCGGCCCGCTTCTCTCCATCTAGCTGTTGCCATGGCTACCATTCGCCAGGGATGAGGGAATGAGAAACCCACTGGAGTTCAGTGGAAAAATAACTCCTATCCTCTGTTATGTAGGACTAAATCCCGTCTTTTCATCCTCCTTTGATGGAGACATTAAACTTGTAGGAGAGAAGGGTGTACCTCACAACCTACTGTATAGTTAGAGCAGCTGACGTATTCAGCTCAGAATGTTTTAGGTAGGTCTACATCCAATGGTTATTATTCCCAAATTTTCCACAATTTGTGAATGGGTCCTTCCATATGCATTTTTGGAAGTTATATATTTCTTTCACCTGAGACCTGGAACACATTTTTAAGGGCTCATCCGGGAGTTTAATATCTTACACTCTGGGACGATCTAACGTATGAAATACATTATGGAATGTATAGCATGTACAGTATGACATCACTTTTACTTTGGTATGCTAGGTGGGAAGGAACAAAGCTCATTTAGTCTCAACAAAAGGTAAAAGGTCACTCAGTACACCTTGATGATTTTTTTTTTTAGGTCAAATAGTGTGAAGAATAGAAGACAACTGGATGACTTCACCATGAGGATGTTTCTATCCTGGCCCAATGGCAGGATGACTATACTAGGGAAACATCGACATCACTGACAGATCGTTACACACACACACACACACACACTGAACTCTGCAGAGGTCTGTGAGAGGGCATTGTGCACTGCTCACCGCTACTACTCTTACTCACATACAACGGGTTCCATTCAATTACAGAGGTCAGCAGCAAGATACAATGTAGTTCAAAACTGACAAGAGTACTAAAAGGTTGTCATTGGTAATAATGATTATTTCAATCAAGTACAGGCTTAACTGAATGGCAACAGAGGCAGACTACAATATGGAATTTTACTGAAAAGTTCGGTGTAGGCCTCGTCTCCAAGGAATGCTCCCCAGAGTCAGATGCTGCTGACAGGTTGCCCTATGCTGGGCAGCTGGCATCGAACCCCCCCTGGGGATCCGATGACGGGGCTTCAGTTGGTGGTAGTGGGGGTGTGAAAGGTCATTGGAAGACCGTTGCTGAAAAACAGCAAGTGGAAGACACAAGGTTGGAGTTGACATATAAATACTCCCCGAGATTCAAGCCCATTGGTTGAAAGAAAGGAAAGTGGTTACTGCACGAGTGAGCCTACAGGTTAATCAGCAACCGTGGTGTAATTTCCCTAGTGTGACATGCTCATAGACTGAAGTTATTACAGTATGTGAATGACATTCCACACATGTGCTAATAGAAAAGGAGGAGTAGAGAAGTGACGCTATACTGATAAGGTAGCATTATGACACTTCCTATTAATACCTGTTATGCTGACGAGGTAACATTATAGACACTACCTACAAATACCTGTTATGCTGATGAGGTAACGTTATAGACACTACTTACAAATTCCTGATATGCTGACGAGGTAACATTATAGACACTACCTACAAATACCTGCTATACTGACGAGGTAACATTATAGACACTACCTACAAATACCTGTTATGCTGATGAGGTAATGTTATAGACACTACTTACAAATACCTGCTATACTGACGACGTAACATTATAGACACTACCTACAAATACCTGTTATGCTGATAAGGTAACATTATAGACACTACCTACAAATAACTGTTATGCTGATGAGGTAACGTTATAGACACTACCTACAAATACCTGTTGTGCTGATAAGGTAACATTATAGACACTACCTACAAATACCTGCTATGCTGATGAGGTAACGTTATAGACACTACCTGTAAATTCCTGTTATGCTGACGAGGTAACATTATAGACACTACCTACAAATACCTGTTATGCTGACGAGGTAACACAATAGACACTACCTGTAAATACCTGCTATGCTGACAAGATAACATTATAGACCCTATCTATAAACACCTGCTATGCTGACGAGGTAACATTATAGACACTACCTGTAAATTCCTGTTATGCTGACGAGGTAACATTATAGACACTACCTACAAATACCTGCTATGCTGATGAGGTAACATTATAGACACGACCTGTAAATACCTGTTATGCTGACGAGGTAACATTATAGACACTACCTGTAAATACCTGTTATGCTGACGAGGTAACATTATAGACACTACCTACAAATACCTGTTATGCTGATGAGGTAATGTTATAGACACTACTTACAAATACCTGCTATACTGACGAGGTAACATTATAGACACTACCTACAAATACCTGTTATGCTGATGAGGTAATGTTATAGACACTACTTACAAATACCTGCTATACTGACGAGGTAACATTATAGACACTACCTACAAATACCTGTTATGCTGATAAGGTAACATTATAGACACTACCTACAAATAACTGTTATGCTGATGAGGTAACGTTATAGACACTACTTACAAATTCCTGTTATGTTGACGAGGTAACGTTATAGACACTACCTACAAATACCTGCTATACTGACGAGGTAACATTATAGACACTACCTACAAATACCTGTTATGCTGATGAGGTAATGTTATAGACACTACTTACAAATACCTGCTATACTGACGACGTAACATTATAGACACTACCTACAAATACCTGTTATGCTGATAAGGTAACATTATAGACACTACCTACAAATAACTGTTATGCTGATGAGGTAACGTTATAGACACTACCTACAAATACCTGTTATGCTGATAAGGTAACATTATAGACACTACCTACAAATACCTGCTATGCTGATGAGGTAACGTTATAGACACTACCTGTAAATTCCTGTTATGCTGACGAGGTAACATTATAGACACTACCTACAAATACCTGTTATGCTGACGAGGTAACACAATAGACACTACCTGTAAATACCTGCTATGCTGACAAGGTAACATTATAGACCCTATCTATAAACACCTGCTATGCTGACGAGGTAACATTGTAGACACTACCTGTAAATTCCTGTTATGCTGACGAGGTAACATTATAGACACTATCTATAAACACCTGCTATGCTGATGAGGTAACATTATAGACACGACCTGTAAATACCTGTTATGCTGACGAGGTAACATTATAGACACTACCTGTAAATACCTGTTATGCTGACGAGGTAACATTATAGACACTACTTACAAATAGCTGTTATGCTGATGAGGTAACGTTATAGACACTACCTGTAACACCTGCTATGCTGATGAGGTAACATTATAGACCCTATCTATAAACACCTGCTATGCTGATGAGGTAACATTATAGACACTACCTACAAATACCTGTTATGCTGACGAGGTAACACTATAGACACTACCTACAAATACCTGTTATGCTGACGAGGTAACATTATAGACACTACCTACAAATACCTGCTATGCTGATGAGGTAACATTATAGACACTACCTGTTATGCTGACGAGGTAACATTATAGACACTACCTGTAAATACCTGTTATGCTGATGAGGTAACGTTATAGACACTACCTACAAATACCTGCTATACTGACGAGGTAACATTATAGACACTACCTACAAATACCTGTTATGCTGATGAGGTAATGTTATAGACACTACTTACAAATACCTGCTATACTGACGACGTAACATTATAGACACTACCTACAAATACCTGTTATGCTGATAAGGTAACATTATAGACACTACCTACAAATAACTGTTATGCTGATGAGGTAACGTTATAGACACTACCTACAAATACCTGTTATGCTGATAAGGTAACATTATAGACACTACCTACAAATACCTGCTATGCTGATGAGGTAACGTTATAGACACTACCTGTAAATTCCTGTTATGCTGACGAGGTAACATTATAGACACTACCTACAAATACCTGTTATGCTGACGAGGTAACACAATAGACACTACCTGTAAATACCTGCTATGCTGACAAGGTAACATTATAGACCCTATCTATAAACACCTGCTATGCTGACGAGGTAACATTGTAGACACTACCTGTAAATTCCTGTTATGCTGACGAGGTAACATTATAGACACTACCTGTAAATACCTGTTATGCTGATGAGGTAACGTTATAGACACTACCTACAAATACCTGTTATGACGACGAGGTAACATTATAGACACTACCTGTAAATACCTGTTATGCTGACGAGGTAACGTTATAGACACTACCTACAAATACCTGTTATGCTGACGAGGTAACATTATAGACACTACCTACAAATACCTGTTATGTTGACGAGGTAACGTTATAGACACTACCTGTAAATACCTGTTATGTTGACGAGGTAACATTATAGACACTACCTACAAATACCTGTTATGCTGACGAGGTAACATTATAGACACTACCTGTAAATACCTGTTATGTTGACGAGGTAACGTTATAGACACTACCTACGAATACCTGTTATGCTGACGAGGTAACATTATAGACACTACCTACAAATACCTGTTATGCTGACGAGGTAACACTATAGACACTACCTGTAAATTCCTGCTATGCTGACAAGGTAAAATTATAGACACTACCTGTAAACACCTGCTATGCTGATGAGGTAACATTATAGACACTACCTGTAAACACCTGCTATGCTGACGAGGTAACATTATAGACCCTATATATAAACACCTGCTATGCTGATGAGGTAACATTATAGACCCTATCTATAAACACCTGCTATGCTGACGAGGTAACATTATAGACCCTATATATAAACACCTGCTATGCTGACGAGGTAACATTATAGACCCTATATATAAACACCTGCTATGCTGACGAGGTAACATTATAGACCCTATATATAAACACCTGTTATGCTGACGAGGTAACATTATAGACCCTATCTATAAACACCTGCTATGCTGACGAGGTAACATTATAGACCCTATCTATAAACACCTGCTATGCTGAAGGTAACATTATAGACCCTATCTATAAACACCTGCTATGCTGACGAGGTAACATTATAGACCCTATCTATAAACACCTGCTATGCTGACGAGGTAACATTATAGACCCTATCTATAAACACCTGCTATGCTGATGAGGTAACATTATAGACCCTATCTATAAACGCCTGCTATGCTGACGAGGTAACATTATAGGCCCTATCTATAAACACCTGCTATGCTGACGAGGTAACATTATAGACCCTATCTATAAACACCTGCTATGCTGACGAGGTAACATTATAGACCCTATCTATAAACACCTGTTATGCTGACGAGGTAACATTATAGACCCTATCTATAAACACCTGCTATGCTGACGAGGTAACATTATAGACCCTATCTATAAACGCCTGCTATGCTGACGAGGTAACATTATAGACCCTATCTATAAACGCCTGCTATGCTGACGAGGTAACATTATAGACCCTATCTATAAACACCTGTTATGCTGACGAGGTAACATTATAGACCCTATATATAAACACCTGCTATGCTGACGAGGTAACATTATAGACCCTATCTATAAACACCTGTTATGCTGATGAGGTAACATTATAGACCCTATATATAAACACCTGTTATGCTGATGAGGTAACATTATAGACCCTATATATAAACACCTGCTATGCTGACGAGGTAACATTATAGACCCTATCTATAAACACCTGTTATGCTGATGAGGTAACATTATAGACCCTATCTATAAACACCTGCTATGCTGACGAGGTAACATTATAGACCCTATCTATAAACACCTGCTATGCTGACGAGGTAACATTATAGACCCTATCTATAAATACCTGTTATGCTGACGAGATAACACTATAGACACTACCTGTAAATTCCTGCTATGCTGACAAGGTAAAATTATAGACACTACCTGTAAACACCTGCTATGCTGATGAGGTAACATTATAGACACTACCTGTAAACACCTGCTATGCTGACGAGGTAACATTATAGACCCTATATATAAACACCTGCTATGCTGATGAGGTAACATTATAGACCCTATCTATAAACACCTGCTATGCTGATGAGGTAACATTATAGACACTACCTACAAATACCTGTTATGCTGACGAGGTAACACTATAGACACTACCTACAAATACCTGTTATGCTGACGAGGTAACATTATAGACACTACCTACAAATACCTGCTATGCTGATGAGGTAACATTATAGACACTACCTGTTATGCTGACGAGGTAACATTATAGACACTACCTGTAAATACCTGTTATGCTGATGAGGTAACGTTATAGACACTACCTACAAATACCTGCTATACTGACGAGGTAACATTATAGACACTACCTACAAATACCTGTTATGCTGATGAGGTAATGTTATAGACACTACTTACAAATACCTGCTATACTGACGACGTAACATTATAGACACTACCTACAAATACCTGTTATGCTGATAAGGTAACATTATAGACACTACCTACAAATAACTGTTATGCTGATGAGGTAACGTTATAGACACTACCTACAAATACCTGTTATGCTGATAAGGTAACATTATAGACACTACCTACAAATACCTGCTATGCTGATGAGGTAACGTTATAGACACTACCTGTAAATTCCTGTTATGCTGACGAGGTAACATTATAGACACTACCTACAAATACCTGTTATGCTGACGAGGTAACACAATAGACACTACCTGTAAATACCTGCTATGCTGACAAGGTAACATTATAGACCCTATCTATAAACACCTGCTATGCTGACGAGGTAACATTGTAGACACTACCTGTAAATTCCTGTTATGCTGACGAGGTAACATTATAGACACTATCTATAAACACCTGCTATGCTGATGAGGTAACATTATAGACACGACCTGTAAATACCTGTTATGCTGACGAGGTAACATTATAGACACTACCTGTAAATACCTGTTATGCTGACGAGGTAACATTATAGACACTACTTACAAATAGCTGTTATGCTGATGAGGTAACGTTATAGACACTACCTGTAACACCTGCTATGCTGATGAGGTAACATTATAGACCCTATCTATAAACACCTGCTATGCTGATGAGGTAACATTATAGACACTACCTACAAATACCTGTTATGCTGACGAGGTAACACTATAGACACTACCTACAAATACCTGTTATGCTGACGAGGTAACATTATAGACACTACCTACAAATACCTGCTATGCTGATGAGGTAACATTATAGACACTACCTGTTATGCTGACAAGGTAACATTATAGACACTACCTGTAAATACCTGTTATGCTGATGAGGTAACGTTATAGACACTACCTACAAATACCTGTTATGACGACGAGGTAACATTATAGACACTACCTGTAAATACCTGTTATGCTGACGAGGTAACGTTATAGACACTACCTACAAATACCTGTTATGCTGACGAGGTAACATTATAGACACTACCTACAAATACCTGTTATGTTGACGAGGTAACGTTATAGACACTACCTGTAAATACCTGTTATGTTGACGAGGTAACATTATAGACACTACCTACAAATACCTGTTATGCTGACGAGGTAACATTATAGACACTACCTGTAAATACCTGTTATGTTGACGAGGTAACGTTATAGACACTACCTACGAATACCTGTTATGCTGACGAGGTAACATTATAGACACTACCTACAAATACCTGTTATGCTGACGAGGTAACACTATAGACACTACCTGTAAATTCCTGCTATGCTGACAAGGTAAAATTATAGACACTACCTGTAAACACCTGCTATGCTGATGAGGTAACATTATAGACACTACCTGTAAACACCTGCTATGCTGACGAGGTAACATTATAGACCCTATATATAAACACCTGCTATGCTGATGAGGTAACATTATAGACCCTATCTATAAACACCTGCTATGCTGACGAGGTAACATTATAGACCCTATATATAAACACCTGCTATGCTGACGAGGTAACATTATAGACCCTATATATAAACACCTGCTATGCTGACGAGGTAACATTATAGACCCTATATATAAACACCTGTTATGCTGACGAGGTAACATTATAGACCCTATCTATAAACACCTGCTATGCTGACGAGGTAACATTATAGACCCTATCTATAAACACCTGCTATGCTGACGAGGTAACATTATAGACCCTATCTATAAACACCTGCTATGCTGACGAGGTAACATTATAGACCCTATCTATAAACACCTGCTATGCTGACGAGGTAACATTATAGACCCTATCTATAAACACCTGCTATGCTGACGAGGTAACATTATAGACCCTATATATAAACACCTGTTATGCTGACGAGGTAACATTATAGACCCTATCTATAAACACCTGTTATGCTGATGAGGTAACATTATAGACCCTATCTATAAACACCTGCTATGCTGACGAGGTAACATTATAGGCCCTATCTATAAACACCTGCTATGCTGACGAGGTAACATTATAGACCCTATCTATAAACACCTGCTATGCTGACGAGGTAACATTATAGACCCTATCTATAAACACCTGTTATGCTGACGAGGTAACATTATAGACCCTATCTATAAACACCTGCTATGCTGACGAGGTAACATTATAGACCCTATCTATAAACGCCTGCTATGCTGACGAGGTAACATTATAGACCCTATCTATAAACGCCTGCTATGCTGACGAGGTAACATTATAGACCCTATCTATAAACACCTGTTATGCTGACGAGGTAACATTATAGACCCTATATATAAACACCTGCTATGCTGACGAGGTAACATTATAGACCCTATCTATAAACACCTGTTATGCTGATGAGGTAACATTATAGACCCTATATATAAACACCTGTTATGCTGATGAGGTAACATTATAGACCCTATATATAAACACCTGCTATGCTGACGAGGTAACATTATAGACCCTATCTATAAACACCTGTTATGCTGATGAGGTAACATTATAGACCCTATCTATAAACACCTGCTATGCTGACGAGGTAACATTATAGACCCTATCTATAAACACCTGCTATGCTGACGAGGTAACATTATAGACCCTATCTATAAATACCTGTTATGCTGACGAGGTAACACTATAGACACTACCTGTAAATTCCTGCTATGCTGACAAGGTAAAATTATAGACACTACCTGTAAACACCTGCTATGCTGATGAGGTAACATTATAGACACTACCTGTAAACACCTGCTATGCTGACGAGGTAACATTATAGACCCTATATATAAACACCTGCTATGCTGATGAGGTAACATTATAGACCCTATCTATAAACACCTGCTATGCTGACGAGGTAACATTATAGACCCTATATATAAACACCTGCTATGCTGACGAGGTAACATTATAGACCCTATATATAAACACCTGCTATGCTGACGAGGTAACATTATAGACCCTATATATAAACACCTGTTATGCTGATGAGGTAACATTATAGACCCTATCTATAAACACCTGCTATGCTGACGAGGTAACATTATAGACCCTATCTATAAACACCTGCTATGCTGACGAGGTAACATTATAGGCCCTATCTATAAACACCTGTTATGCTGACGAGGTAACATTATAGACCCTATCTATAAACACCTGCTATGCTGACGAGGTAACATTATAGACCCTATCTATAAACACCTGCTATGCTGACGAGGTAACATTATAGACCCTATCTATAAACACCTGCTATGCTGACGAGGTAACATTATAGACCCTATCTATAAACGCCTGCTATGCTGACGAGGTAACATTATAGACCCTATCTATAAACGCCTGCTATGCTGACGAGGTAACATTATAGACCCTATCTATAAACACCTGTTATGCTGACGAGGTAACATTATAGACCCTATCTATAAACACCTGCTATGCTGACGAGGTAACATTATAGACCCTATCTATAAACACCTGTTATGCTGATGAGGTAACATTATAGACCCTATATATAAACACCTGTTATGCTGATGAGGTAACATTATAGACCCTATATATAAACACCTGCTATGCTGACGAGGTAACATTATAGACCCTATCTATAAACACCTGTTATGCTGATGAGGTAACATTATAGACCCTATCTATAAACACCTGCTATGCTGACGAGGTAACATTATAGACCCTATCTATAAACACCTGTTATGCTGATGAGGTAACATTATAGACCCTATCTATAAACACCTGTTATGCTGACGAGGTAACATTATAGACCCTATCTATAAACACCTGTTATGCTGATGAGGTAACATTATAGACCCTATCTATAAACACCTGTTATGCTGATGAGGTAACATTATAGACCCTATCTATAAACACCTGCTACGCTGACGAGTGAGATAGGAAGCGATGTGAATTATATGGGTTTACTAGATGAATGAAAAAGCCTTACTGATTGACCTTTTGTAAACTACATCACATGCCACCTGGGACATAAATGTATAACCTATCATGTCCGTCGATAACAGAGGACGCATCACACGCGGTGGCATACGCCAAATTGATTGGACTAAGCCGTTCACTTTTTACTCTTTATGGACTCGACTGGAGTATTATGGGGTGTGTGATAAATTGTCGATGTCAGGCGTTTCCATGGGGATGATGACTTGAAAGCAAGACAAGGGAGCATGAGCATGTGAGATTGCAAGCCAGCCCATCAAACGCTCAACAGGCTCATTCATTTCACATATACCAGGTAGTTTCAGATAATAAGAATCTGCCACTGTATGCCTTTGTGTTTGTTAGTCATCGGAGGTGGCTTTGTTGCTATGGTAAACACATCTCAAAATCAAGACTTTTGTGTTGGTTGAGGAAATCAGTTTGCCTGTCTCTCCTTATCGTGTCAGATATAAATCCTGTTGAAATGGTCCCCAAAGCTGTTCTCACTCCAGTGTCCACATGCACTAGGGCCAAAACAAGGCCATTCTTGAAATAATATTTCAGAACTACAACTGCCTGCTATGGCTACATTGCACAGATACACCTTTTTTGGTGAGGAATTCCAAGCTTTAGATCCAGCAACCCCTTTCACTTTCTCTCTTTCTTCCCATCTGTTCAGAGACCTCATCGCCCCAGTATCAAACAAACTCCAGTAAGTTTGCTCAAAGGCCTATGTTACCCATCTATCTCTCTTTTCCCCTTCCCTGGTGTGGTTTGCAAATGCAAGTCGGAGGTTTGTGGGACCTTCCAATCCCATCAGCAAACACACGGACGCATAATCAGGCCAAATCTGCCCTTTCTCCTTCACCCATTCACATGCAAGCTAATTGTCTCGGTAGGCTCTTCTCTTCAACCAGTGTCCATCACTGTGATTGGATAACTGCTTGACACCACAAGTCAGTGATCAGGCCTTCTTTCCCACAATGCAATTGGGTAACACTTTAGTTACAGTATTTTTTGACTCTCGCCAGTGGCTTAAATCTCTGCTTTGAGGTCTTTGAGCTCGTGTGATTCCAATAATAGGGCACATTCTCGTTGAATGACGTCAGACTCAGTCATCTCAAACTCACAATCAGTGGATTGGCATAATTGTGATGCAGCTCCACATGATGTGTAGATCAGTGAATTAGTGTCATCCCTCGAGCCATGATGAGCAACCGTCAAATAACAAACCACATAGGTTCACTTATATTAAGAGACCAATGATCAAAACGTATCTACTTTTACTTCGAACCACAAGACCACTTCATCCTCCTCTCTCTTTTCTGTTTCTGATGACCCCCTTCGTCCCCCCGTCCCCCCAGGCACATTCTGATGCGCATCCGGCACCCTGTCCATCAGACTCAGGCCCTCT
The DNA here is from genome assembly GCF_036934945.1 of Oncorhynchus masou masou. NCBI lineage: Eukaryota > Metazoa > Chordata > Actinopteri > Salmoniformes > Salmonidae > Oncorhynchus > Oncorhynchus masou. Next base: position 42,393,191 of record NC_088214.1, on the reverse strand, counting down.
GGAGCATTGACACCAATTGGATCAATGGTAGGCTTAGGTGGCCTCTTAGCAGATCACAACACTGGCACACAAGCTTCATGCCTCCTCAGCCTCACCGGCCAAACACAAAGTGCACTGTCATGCTAATGCGAAAACATTGGAAACTAAGGATGTTAATGTCAAAGGCTGCTGGGAGTTGCTGAGTTGACTTCAAAACAGGAAAACAGGGAAAAGTTTAGCAGCATTGCTTAGGTTATTTTTGTTTGTCACAATTATACAATTTTAAGAATTATCACAATTATTACAATTCAATCGAGCTATAACGCGGACCTTCTGCGCTAAGTTTTGAATCGATCCCTATGTTCGTTAGCGGTATGAAGGTTCAACTCAACAATGTTTCTGTGCATAATGCGATCACTATAATAAAAGTGTATGGGCCTTATTCATACCGCAACATTTTGCAATTTCCCAACAACTTCGCCTGTCAACTTTTCCCCGTCCTCCTTGATACAACCTTTCATCTGCTGTGTTGAGGTTTCCTCCGATAGAGAGATAGCAGGCACAGTTGAAAGGCAGATCTTTTTGTGACTATCCCAGCAGTTTTCAGCCAAGCAACCTTTCGTTTTCTACATAAAGGGGGTAGTTTTCCACTGATGGGGCCGTACAGACACCATCATCTGCCCCACCCGCAGAAAATCGCTACTCTGTTAAAATGCCCTGATGCGTAGCAAACTCTGGCTCTGACCTCGCCCCAAATCTGCCTGCTTGCAGAGCCTCCTGTAATTGGAGACATTACATTTGCTTTGGACAGAATGGCAAATGAGTGCTTTGAGCTTAGGCAGAAACCGTACCGGTGAAATCAGAAGGTGATACGTGAGAGAGGGGGAAGTCGAGAAGTCACTGCCAATCCACTGGTCGTATGTGGGGGCCGGGGTTGGGGGATGTATCTGTGTGTGTGGGGAGTGGAATAGGGTGTGTGTGTGTTGGAGGGATGGCATGTGTGCTTTATGTGTGTGTGTGTGTGGCTGTGTGTGGGGGGAAGGGACTGTGTGTGTTGTGTGTGCATAGGCAAGCAGGTGTGCATGTATGTATTTGTCTGCGTTTGGATACATGTTTGAGCGTGGGTACATGCTGGCATGTGTGTGGATGATTATCCTTCCCCCACACACAGTCTCATGTACACACAGTATTAAGTACAAGAGCTTGTCAGTTGTTAATCTCACATTTATCATGGGATCACACTGGTGATGTGGGGATTTGACGTTTCACTGCACGAGTGTCTGGCCATCGATGAGCATACGACAAGTAAGCAGGAAATAAATTGCCCTGAAATTGACTGTCATCTATGTGCCGCGTCCTCCATTTTTACTCCATCAAGCACACTCATTAAAATCTATGGATGAACTGTCTCAGTTGATTTCTCATTACCTAATAGTCTGTAATATGGGGATGGTGTCGCATCTTTTCCTGTGAGCTTGCTGTCATCTCGCATTAAATTAGAGAATAAAAAATGAGTTCCGAGACACTCCCAGTGAGATTAAGTGAGCGATGGAAGATTGAAGATTTCTAGTCCACGGTGGCCCTGAGAGATTGTAGAAAAAATAGAATGCGAAATCCCACTACTGGCACCACGTGTCAATGGTCTTAGTCAATATCAAGCATACACAATGTCTGAAGCCAATAGCAAGTCAATGCCCTCTCATTTGAAGGGCTAGTGCACTGAAGAGCCTCTATGAAGCAACAGCTACAGTACTAGTTGTCTTCTTCTTTCCTATGAGTCTCACGTCAAAGGGTCCGAATACTTCTGTAAATGTAACAAGACTAAAGCTATATGAGAGAGCCATGTGAAGGGAATAATAATTAGTATAGTTAGCCCAAGGGCACCACAACCACTGGCCGCAAAAGACATGGATTTTTTTAGGGGGCATTACGGACACACAAAGGACATGCTGCCGGGAAATTCTAGGCATTATCAAGTGCTTGTCAAATTGTGAATGAGAGACTGATGAAGTGTGTGCAGCCTGTGCAAATAACAAAGCGGAGCTCATGCCTTTCATGCAACCTTTTTCAAATCATCATTGGAGTTGCATCTTGCAGCCTTATAATGTACTGTATTCAAAATGAAAATATATAGCCCAACGTTTCTCTCACAACTAAAGTTGCATAAATAACTCGAAATTAAGCAAATAGGAGTACCTGTTTCTTTGTTAACCCCTCAACGCAGAATAGCCGCATGTGCGCACTCCCTCAAATCGCTTGGAGAAAATATCCTTTCTATTTTATTCAGCTATATTCAATTGTATTCTTCATACAATAAAATCATATAAAATAATGCCACAAAATTCTAAGCAAATCTAAATTAACTAGTGTACACCACAGCCATATGGTCAGCTCAGAGAATGCTATTCTGTTCTTCTGAAACAGACTACATTTTCTTCCTGTCATGTACCTTTAGACCTGTCTAAAATAAATAATGGGTTTATTGTGATGGTGTAGGCTATATTACATGGATTTATTAGACTTTGTAAAATGTAGATGTTACAAAAGGTCAATTACCGTGAGACCGGCAGTTATTTGCTTGACAATCACTGGCTGACAAAATGTTATGACATCACAATGATGCAAGTTGTCAAATTAAGGTTTGTCAGGCCATGAAAAGTAATTTTTATTAGTTTCATGATTTTTGTTAATGTAATTCATGAAAGATCACTTTTAAATATGTTCAATCGATTAAAAAAAACGACATGTCAGCCATTATCAGAATGACCCTTCAGTGCATGTGGTGCTGCATGTGGTGCTGCATGTGGTGTCGCATGCGGTGCTGCATGTGTGCCATTGCAAGCGGGCCATTGCCCGAGGAGAGACCACGACATTTCAGCAGCAGGTACTATGAAGTAATGACAGACTAACTTGATCACCAATTCAACACATAACTTGTAGCAGTTGTCTCGCTAGTTAACTATAGCCAACTAAGCATTCATTTTGTTGTCCATAGATCTCCCCTGAAACATGAATATTTGAGCCTTATATACGGTATAAACATGTGTAGTTAGATACCTTGCTTTGAAGTAGCCTACCTTATCCATTCGCATTGCTTTGCAGTAGCCTACCTTATCCATTCACCTTGCTTTGCAGTAGCTACCTTATCCATTTACCTTGCTTTGAAGTAGCCTACCTTATCCATTCACCTTGCTTTGCAGTAGCCTACCTTATCCATTTACCTTGCTTTGCAGTAGCCTACCTTATCCATTCACCTTGCTTTACAGTAGCCTACCTTATCCATCCACCTTGCTTTGCAGTAGCCTACCTTATCCATTCACCTTGCTTTACAGTAGCCTACCTTATCCATCCACCTTGCTTTGCAGTAGCCTACCTTATCCATTCGCATTGCTTTGCAGTAGTCTACCTTATCCATTCACCTTGCTTTACAGTAGCCTACCTTATCCATCCACCTTGCTTTGCAGTAGCCTACCTTATCCATTTACCTTGCTTTGCAGTAGCCTACCTTATCCATTCACCTTGCTTTGCAGTAGCCTACCTTATCCATTTACCTTGCTTTGCAGTAGCCTACCTTATCCATTCACCTTGCTTTGCAGTAGTCTACCTTATCCATTCACATTGCTTTGCAGTAGCCTACCTTATCCATTCACCTTGCTTTGCAGTAGTCTACCTTATCCATTCGCATTGCTTTGCAGTAGCCTACCTTATCCATTCACATTGCTTTGCAGTAGCCTACCTTATCCATTCACCTTGCTTTGCAGTAGCCTACCTTATCCATTTGCCTTGCTTTGCAGTAGCCTACCTTATCCATTCACCTTGCTTTGCAGTAGCCTACCTTATCCATTCACCTTGCTTTGCAGTAGCCTACCTTATCCATTCAACTTGCTTTGCAGTAGCCTACCTTATCCATTCACCTTGCTTTGCAGTAGCCTACCTTATCCATTTACCTTGCTTTGCAGTAGCCTACCTTATTTTACATTTACATTTAAGTCATTTAGCAGACGCTCTTATCCAGAGCGACTTACAAATTGGTGAATTCACCTTCTGACATCAGTGGAACAGCCACTTTACAATAGTGCATCTAAATCATTTAAGGGGGGGGTGAGAAGGATTGCTTTATCCTATCCTATCCTAGGTGCTTTATCCTAACCTTATCCATTCACCTTGCTTTGCAGTAGCCTACCTTATCCATTCACCTTGCTTTGCAGTAGCCTACCTTATCCATTCACCTTGCTTTGCAGTAGCCTACCTTATCCATTCACCTTGCTTTGCAGTAGCCTACCTTATCCATTCACCTTGCTTTGCAGTAGCCTACCTTATCCATTTACCTTGCTTTGCAGTAGCCTACCTTATCCATTCACCTTGCTTTGCAGTAGTCTACCTTATCCATTCACCTTGCTTTGCAGTAGCCTACCTTATCCATTCACCTTGCTTTGCAGTAGCCTACCTTATCCATTCACCTTGCTTTGCAGTAGCCTACCTTATCCATTTACCTTGCTTTGCAGTAGCCTACCTTATCCATTCACCTTGCTTTGCAGTAGTCTACCTTATCCATTCACCTTGCTTTGCAGTAGCCTACCTTATCCATTTACCTTGCTTTGCAGTAGCCTACCTTATCCATCCACCTTGCTTTGCAGTAGTCTACCTTATTCCATTCACCTTGCTTTGCAGTAGCCTACCTTATCCATTTACCTTGCTTTGCAGTAGCCTACCTTATCCATTCACCTTGCTTTGCAGTAGCCTACCTTATCCATTTACCTTGCTTTGAAGTAGCCTACCTTATCCATTCACCTTGCTTTGCAGTAGCCTACCTTATCCATTTGCCTTGCTTTGCAGTAGCCTACCTTATCCATTTACCTTGCTTTGCAGTAGCCTACCTTATCCATTCACCTTGCTTTGCAGTAGACTACCTTATCCATTTACCTTGCTTTGCAGTAGCCTACCTTATCCATTCACCTTGCTTTGCAGTAGCCTACCTTATCCATTTACCTTGCTTTGAAGTAGCCTACCTTATCCATTCACCTTGCTTTGCAGTAGCCTACCTTATCCATTTGCCTTGCTTTGCAGTAGCCTACCTTATCCATTTACCTTGCTTTGCAGTAGCCTACCTTATCCATTCACCTTGCTTTGCAGTAGACTACCTTATCCATTTACCTTGCTTTGCAGTAGCCTACCTTATCCATTCACCTTGCTTTGCAGTAGCCTACCTTATCCATTTACCTTGCTTTGCAGTAGCCTACCTTATCAATTCACCTTGCTTTGCAGTAGACTACCTTATCCATTCGCCTTGCTTTGCAGTAGCCTACCTTATCCATCCACCTTGCTTTGCAGTAGCCTACCTTATCCATTCACCTTGCTTTGCAGTAGACTACCTTATCCATTTACCTTGCTTTGCAGTAGCCTACCTTATCCATTCACCTTGCTTTGCAGTAGCCTACCTTATCCATTTACCTTGCTTTGCAGTAGCCTACCTTATCCATTCACCTTGCTTTGCAGTAGACTACCTTATCCATTCGCCTTGCTTTGCAGTAGCCTACCTTATCCATTTACCTTGCTTTGCAGTAGCCTACCTTATCCATTCACCTTGCTTTGCAGTAGCCTACCTTATCCATTTACCTTGCTTTGCAGTAGCCTACCATATCCATTTACCTTGCTTTGCAGTAGCCTACCTTATCCATTCACCTTGCTTTGCAGTAGCCTACCTTATCCATTCACCTTGCTTTGCATTAGTCTACCTTATCCATTTACCTTGCTTTGCAGTAGCCTACCTTATCCATTCGCCTTGCTTTGCAGTAGCCTACCTTATCAATTTACCTTGCTTTGCAGTAGCCTACCTTATCCATTTACCTTGCTTTGCAGTAGCCTACCTTATCCATTCACCTTGCTTTGCAGTAGCCTACCTTATCCATTTACCTTGCTTTGCAGTAGCCTACCTTATCCATTTACCTTGCTTTGCAGTAGCCTACCGTATCCAATTACCTTGCTTTGCAGTAGCCTACCTTATCCATTTACCTTGCTTTGCAGTAGCCTACCTTATCCATTCACCTTGCTTTGCAGTAGCCTACCTTATCCATTTACCTTGCTTTGCAGTAGCCTACCTTATCCATTCACCTTGCTTTGCAGTAGCCTACCTTATCCATTCACCTTGCTTTGCAGTAGCCTACCTTATCCATTTGATCCCTGATTTATTGAAGGAGGGACGCATTTTATAGATTCAAAAGTATTTGGCTGTAATGTTACAACATTTTCAGACAAGAGTGGCTACCATCCTCCAGGATAACTACTGGTCTAACAACATTGTAGCCTAAACATCAGCTGATCAACAGGACCTTGATAAGCAGACTTGGGTGTTTCAGTGCTGGATCAAAAGCCAAGCCGGCACACCCAGAAGATCTCCAAATGGAGGGTTGACAACAGTGCAGTTCTATGTGTGGGGCTAAGTGCCTTGATCAAGGGCACAATGGAAGGAGGTGGTAGGTCGACATGGGATCAGACACAGCAGCTTTCCAGTGTCAGTAATGCTTACATTTCCATGTAGGCTATAATAAAAAACATGGACATTTGGTTAAAAGTCATGGAGAAGTCATGGAAAATGTGTATAAACCCTTGACATGGAATAATCAGAGGTCTCGATAGCATAATGTAATGTGTGAAATTTGGTGAACATAGTCTAATGGACGGACTTGGAAAAAGAGCTCCTGCACGTATTCCATCCCAAGTCAAGCACGGTAGAGAATGGAAGTTCGAAGACATTCAAAGTTCCTCCATATGTATAATTCTGTGAGCCTAATTCAGATAATGCATGTCATAATGAGATGTCCAGCTCTTCACGCCAAGCCTCCTCCTCCACCCTCTCTCCCCACCTACACAAATTTCAGTCGCGCCTCACGCACTACACTGGCTGTCCATTGTGTATGTATACAACCCAAGCCTAGGCAGCTGATAGCACCCATGCACTGCCTAGGCTAAAACAACTATTGCTTGTCCGCTCCATAGCAAACTGCTCTATCCTCACTGATTGCGAAGTTATTTCATGTCGAGATAATATAAAAACATTTTTAGTTTAGGAACAGAAAATAACAATGTAAACCTGCACTTTGAAGGCGGTTTCAACTGGTTCGGAAGTTATTTTGCAGATAGGAACAGGGGAAAGGAACAAAAAATCCTTACAGTTCGGTTCAGAGCTTAACAATTTCAGTTCCAATCCCTTCTTTTCATGTAGCCTAATTTTGGACAAGCAAATGTTTTAACCACCGATCAAGCAACATTATGGACTAAACATTCAAATCCTGTTTCTGCAACAATACTGATCAAATTAAGATCCTACACTTGTATATGAATAGGCTGTCTCCCATCAATGTATAGTTGTAACGGCTTTCTTCCTGGGTAGGAGAGAATCGGACCAAAACGCAGCGTGGTTATAGTTCATGGTCATTTAATAAGGTAACTCAAACATGAACAAGATACAAAACAATAAACGTGAAAACCGAAACAGCCCTATCTGGTGCAGAAAACACAAAAGAACTACAGAACCCACCCACCCAAACAGTACCAAGCAGCGTGGTGACAGGCAACAGCAACAGCGGCCAAAGACACAAGACTCTTGGACATGGGAGGAAATCCTCGATGGGAGAGGACCCTGGGCAAAGCCAGGGGAGGGTAGCCTCCCCAAGGTGCAGCAGGAGAAGCGGCAGCAGGAGCAGCACAAGGAGGAATGGACTTGGGAAGACGAATTGGACGGTAAAGGACCCTGGGCACAGCCAGGAGAATATCGCCGCCCCAAAGAAGAGCTGGAGGCAGCGAAGGCGGAGAGGCGCTGGTATGAGGAGGCAGCACGGCGACGTGGATGGAAGACCGAGAGTCAGCCCCAAAAATGTCTTGAGGGGTGGCACACAGGGAGTATGGCGAAGCCAGGTAGGAGACCTGCGCCAACTTCCTGTGCTTACCGGGGGCGAGAGAGACCGGGCAGGCACCGTGTTATGCTGTGGAGGCCACGGTGTCCCCAGTGCAGTGCATAGCCCGGTGCGGTAAATACCAGCTCCTCGTATCGGCCGGGCTAGAGTGGGCATCGGGCTAGAGTGGGCATCGAGCCAAGTGCCATGAAGCCGCCTCTACGCATCTGGTCTCCAGTGCGTCTCCTTGGGCCGGTGTACATTGCACCAGCCTTGCGCATGGTGTCCCCGGTTCGCCTGCACAGCCCAGTGCGGGCTATTCCACCTCGCCGCACTGGCAGGGCGACCAGGAGCATTCAACCAGGTAAGGTTGGGCAGGCTCGGTGCTCAAGAGCTCCAGTGCACCTGCACGGTCCGGTCTATCCAGTACCACCTCCACGCATCAGCCCTCCGGTGGCAGCTCTCCGCACTCGCCCTGAGGTGCGTGTCCTCGGCCCAGTACCACCAGTGCCGGCACCACGCACCAGGCCTACAGTGCGCCTCGCCTGTCCAGCGCTGCCAGAGCCTTCCTCCTCACCAGAGCTGTTAGAGTCTCCTGTCTGTTCAGAGCTGCTAGAGTCTCCCGTCTGTCCAGAGCTGCTAGAGTCTCCCGTCTGTCATGAGCCGCCAGAGTCTCCAGTCTGTCATGAGCCGCCAGAGTCTCCCGTCTGTCATGAGCCGCAAGAGTCTCCAGTCTGTCATGAGCCGCCAGAGTCTCCCGTCTCCCGCCAGGATCTTCCAGAGCCGCCAGTCAGCTAGGATCTTCCAGAGTCGCCAGTCAGCCAGGATCCGCTACCCCTCAGTCCTGAGCTACCTCAGTCCCGAGCTGACCCTCAGTCCGGAGCTGCCCCTCAGTCCAGTGGGGCCCTCTGTTAGGGTTCTTAGACCAAGGTCGGTGACGACGGTCGCCTCTCAAAGGACGCTAAGGAGGTGGACTAAGGCAATGATGGAGTGGGGTCCACGTCCAGCACCAGAGCCGCCACCGCGGACAGATGCCCACCCAGACCCTCCCCTATAGGTTTAGGTTGTGCGGTCGGAGTCCGCACCTTGGGGGGGGGGGGGTTCTGACCATAGTTCTTTTGTGTTTTCCTTGTTTTAGTGTTGGGCAGGATGTGAGCTGGGTGGGCATTCTGTTGTGTGTCTGGTTTGTCTATTTCTATGTTTGGCCTGATATGGTTCTCAATCAGAGACAGGTGTTAGTCATTGTCTCTGATTGGGAACCATATTTAGGTAGCCTGTTTTGTGTTGGGTTTTGTGGGTGGTTGTTTCCTGTCTTTGTGTTTTCTGCACCAGATAGGGCTGTTTTCACGTTAATTGTTTTGTATTCCTGTTCATGTTTGAGTTACCTTATTAAATGACCATGAACTATAACCACGCTGTGTTTTGGTCCGCCTCTCCTTCCCAGGAAGAAAGCCATTACAATAGTGCTGTCCGTCACCATGCAACTTACTGTGGGCTATAGTAGAAGAAGCATATCTTCCCCACAAGCCACACTATATTACTGATATACTGATACCAATTATATACAAGATGGAATTCATGCCAGAGCTGACCCATATATCTCAATGATGATCCCCATGTTGTTTATGAACTGGGACACAGTAGCAAGTTCTCTAACAATTCTATATGGTTTCTATATGGTATGTCTCTCTTGATGGGCCTAGTAAAAATACAGTGTCTACCCTCTCAAGGACATATCGGAGGAGTACGGACAAGTCACCATTGATCTCTCCTCAGGGAGATTATCATATGCCTGCTGGCTCAACATTGAGTCCAAAGAAATCCCTAAATATGCATAGGGCTTCAGAACCCTCCGTGAGGATCCGTTTCAATGCAGTCAATAAGAACATAACATCAGTCTCTGCAGCTAGCGTGTTGCCGGGTGACAGCTCCGCTCATCAATATTGACAAGAGAAAACCGATGTGACATGATGCGATTGTGTACAGGTTGCCAAAAAATGCACAAAGATACAGTACCAGCTTTAGAGTGATGCCAGGTTATCTTGCTTCTTTGATGCTTCTCCAACGACAGAGGGCAAATCTATAGTCCTGCTTTCTCACTAATCAGCTGTGTGGACTGGTCTTTGATTCAGTTTAAAAGTGAATGGGTTCTATAACTAATATGATATTCCTAAAAGCTGAACGTACTTGCTATTTCCTCTGTTCGTCCTACAACTGGAAGAAGAGAAGACCTGGAATTACTTTCTGCTGGACCCATGGAGAAATCAAAGAGAATACCATAGATCACTTTAATAATTTATTTGCATATGATTATCGTAAAAATACTCAAAGAGAAATGTGTATTTTGTTCATTATTTTTTTTTCTTTACAATTCCATACATCTTACTCTTACAGAAAGAAGTCTGCACTGACAGACATACAATTTTCCTATTTTTCTTCTTACACATAGATTTTCTTTTTTTCCCTGGTACATGGCCCCTTTAAACTGTCATTTTCCTTTTGATGTTGCCTCTCACCAGGATCCAACATCCAAACAAGGGTTCACACGGAGGCCAGAGGGTGAAATGAAGATGAACTCTGAGCGGATTGGTGTAGTACGGATGGGGATCATATAATAACTGTAGCACAGCGGCAGTGTTAATGTGAGAGATTGATGCTGACAGCTGGTCGTACTTCAAAAAAACAAGAGTAATTAACTGAATAATTCAAACTACATTAACATTTTGTGGGTCAGGTTGATGTTACGGTCACATAGTTATTATCTCAATGGTGACCTTTTTCATTTGCATTGATCCTTGACACATTTGACTAAAGAATAGATCTGACAAATCAACAGTCTGGTTCCATACTGTATGTGCTTTAGCCAACTCCCCTGACTACCGTTGTCAGGCCAAACATGTTAGGCATGGCAATGGATGAACACAGAGAGGAGTTGGTTGAGGCACAAAGGGACTGGAGCCCCAGGCTAAGATATCAGCAGCTAGTCCAGAATAATGGAATTGACAACTGTACTGACACGTTGAAAATGTGAGCCAGCACTGGTGACTAGAAATAGCTATTGTTCATAATTAACCCTTTCCTACGAGCAACAGCCTCCGTAAAATATTTGATTCTTGTTTAATCATTAAATTCACTGTTTAGTGTATTGAGTTTAATGTGTGAATATTATATATATATATTTTTTTAACAATAAGTAATAACTTAGCATCCAAAACAAGGCATAGTTGAATAAAATAAGAGTATGAAAATATGGCATATGTCTGTAGAGTAACAGTTATGCGGAACCATTGTCTCTTGTTTCCATGGTGTTCATCCACAACAGTTCCACTTTGGCATGACATTGCACACGACGGTGTGTCCTGTACAGTCAGACAAGTCCTTCTCAGTCACCTACTTTATCCAGAGTAGGTGAAGAGGACACACAACAACACATACAGCACCATGAAACCAAAACCTCCCAGTAACATGGAAGACCACATTTAAAAGAAAGTGGATGAAACCAGATTTTTTTTGTTAAACAGCAATTGTTATAGACGTCTAAAATCAGGTTCTCTGGCAATGGGCACTGGGATACAATCTTTCAGGTGCCCACATCCATTTAGAATCCATAGAACCCATCCTTAAAGTCCCATGTGTGAACAAGTCTTTTTTGCATCACCATTGCCCTCGTTCCTTTCCAGACGTCGAGGTCCACAGTATCCATGCCCATTGCCATCCATGGTCAAAGTCAACGATAACGGCAGAGGAGGCATGGAAATCATTTTGGGAAAAGAACACATCCCAGAAAGCACATGCAGACATGCAAACACAACCTGAGGGGGAGTTTGGCTTTCTGTCAATGGACGGTTCACAAATTCAATTCAACATCAATGATGGGTTATCCACAAGCTTCTCAAGTCTATTTTCTATGGTGCCCTACTGAATCTGTCCAAAGTCGAGACTTCCTTTACCCATGTTAGTTTTGTCTAGGTAGAGTAGATGTTTTTGTCTACTGTGGACAATGTTTTGTCTAGTTACAGTAGACAATGTTTGTTTTGTCTAGGTAGGGTCATTCATTCATCCATTGGGCTCTGCAAGTAGAGTTCCTAGGTAGTTTCTAGTGGGTCCAGTTTCCCATGCTGTCTCTGGTTTGGTTGTTTGTTGGTTTGTTGGTCCAGACCCAAACCTTAGACCCTGATGGGGAGAGTCGTGCTCATCTGTTGTCGAACTATATCATTCTGACTGCTGTCTAGACTCTTCCTGTGGTGGCCAGGCAGTGTCCCCCCGATCCGCAAAAGATCCCTGTCAACAAGAAAGGCAAAGATCAGTCACAGGTGGTTCTTTCAAGAGTACAAATTGTTAGACCAGCCTTATTAAATTCCTGGTCTTGGAGTGGAGACCCACAGGGTGGGCAGGGTTTTGTTCCAACCCAGGGTAGCGCATTGCATTCAACTTATCAACAAATCATCGAGCCCTTGATTTGTTGAATTAGGTTTGTTAGTTTTTAAAATATATATATTGTAACCGTGGTTAATTAAAAGGTTAATAAAAAATACTCTATTTAAGCAGAAAGTCAGTTAAGAACAAATTTGTATTTGCAATAATCATCTGGCAAAAGCCTGCATACCCTGACTGCTCTCCAGGACCAGGATTGAAGAATGCTGCTGTGTTTAGGTATAGTATTACGCTGTCAACAACATTGAGGATGGGAGGCAGCACACAGCACACAGCACACGTAGCAGCACACAGTGAGAATCGATCACATATGTGTTGATACCGATCATGGAAAAGACAACCTATTTTAGAAGCCAGTTCCACCAATTACAAAATCCAATTTAACCTCTGAGCAGAATCAATTCATCATTCTGGGGTTGTAATAAAACTAGTATCTCCTTCATCTTCCTTCTGAGGATGCTACATTGTCTTTTTTTGCATCTCAAACGGCACCCTATTCCCTGTATAGTGCACTACCTTTGATAGGGGTCTCTCACTCTCCCTCTGTGGCTGTCACATACAGATGAGGCCATAAATGAATCATCCGCATGCCATCTGCATACAGTGATATGTAGCATAACACATGCCAGACACACTGACATACACATACAACTCCCCATTCGACCCATCAAAGCAATGGCTTGGCCTCCCTTGGAGCATAAAAAAAGCTAATTAGCAACCTAATTAAACACATTCCTCTCTTTTAGCTTCTCCTGAATCTGCCTTATTACACACACTCCATCACCTCAGCCCTCCGGTAGTTTGTTTCCACATCGGCAGCCCCGGCTCTGTCTCTGTCCTATCACCTACATTTAAGAGACAGCCAAGAGCACAGGGGATTAAACCTAGGTCAGTCATTATGTTTCCACCCGCAATTAGGCCCACTGCTTGCAATGGGAATCGTCCGTGGGGTAATGCTGCGACAGTGAAACGCGGAAACGAAGACATAGAGCTGGCCAGCTTGTAGTCCTAAAAAAAACAAACGGTAATGAGTAACCTCTGGTTCGTCCAGTGGTTCCTATGGAGGAAATGAATGTGGAAAGACTGGAGTTTGGGGGAAAGGCTTAGGAGATCTTATACGTTTTGAGATAATATTGGTCAGTGAACATGACCTTCTATGAATTATGAAGCCTTTATGTGATTTGTGTGTTTGTTTGGATAACATAAATGCTTCAAATTTGACAAAAAGTGACGTTAGCTCGTGAAGATTATCTCATAGATTTTTTTATTTTTATATATAAGATCTCCTAAGCCTGTGTTTACCACGAACCTTACTTTTGACGTCTTTCCAAAGAAAACATTAATTTCCCCACAGGCTTTGACCAATGAGCCATGGTGGAGTTAGTGCCTACAAAAAGACATCATTACTATTGTTCTCTATTGAGGCTCAAGAGAGGAGCTGTTAAGTGAGGGAACATGATCATTTTGCGGTTTTTGTTTGGTAAACAGAGCTGATCCAGAGCTTTGACACATAGCAGTTGATGCATTAAAATACACTGAGTGTACAAAGCATTAGGAACACCTTCCTAATATTTAGTTGCACCCCCTTTTGTCCTCAGAACAGCCTCAATTCGTCAGAGCACGGACTCCACAAGGTGAACCAAGCGTTCCACAGGGACGCTGGCCCAGGTTGACTTCAATGTTTCCCACAGTTGTGTCAAATTGGCTGGGTGGTGGACCATTCTTGAATCACACAGGACACTGTTGAGCTTGAAAAACCCAGCAGCATTTCAGTTCTTGACACACTCAAACCGGTGCACCTGGCACCTACTACCATACTCCGTTCAACGGCACTTGCCTATTCACCCTCAATCGCGCACACACACACACACACACACACACACACACACACACACACACACCATGTCTCAATTGTCTCAAAGCTTAGAAATCCTTCTTTAACATGACTCTTCCCCTTCATCTACACTGATTGAAGTGGATTTAACAGGTGACATCAATAAGGGATCACCAGGATTCACCTGGTCAGTCTATGTCATGGAAAGATCAGGTGTTCCTAATGTTTTGTACACTCAGTGTACATTTTAGGGCCAACTAACCACGGTCGATATTGTTGATCGCACCCCAAAACAACAAATCAAACCAACAATAAAGATTGTATAATCTCTTAGGTTTCTGATCTCTCCTGCACACTCGTATATACTTATTTTGAAACCGTTGCCTTGTTACGTTGTCTTAACACCGGTCTTGTTGTGCAAATCAAAAATAACGCTTTCCAGTCCCCTCCACTCACCCTGAGTATGTGCTGGTGACCACCTTGAGGGTAGCGGCGTTGCGGAGAAGCTTGTCCAGGGTGCTGACGATTTGGCAGAACTTTGGCCTCAGGTTCCTCTCCTTCACCCAGCACTCCAGCATGAGCTGGTGCAGCACCATGGGGCAGTCCATGGGAGGGGGCAGGCGGTAGTCCTGCTCCACAGCAGTCATCACCTACAGAAAGTAAAAGGGTTAATATGATATACAGTACGGTACAATATATCTTGCGATGCAATGCAATATGATACGATATGTCACAACGAAATACAATACAATTTCGATACGATACTCTACGGCACAATATGACACTCTACAACGGGATAGAATATGTTGTGATATAATACAATATTCCAGGCCCCCAAAAATCTGGCAATTCAAAAGGAGAATGTTACATTGCAATTCACGGTGGAATAAAATAAAGCTGTTCCCTTTACTCATTTTCATACCTTCACTTTACATATGCATTTTTAACTGCTTGCCACAAAGCAGTTGTGTTTTTTGATCATGATAATGAATCTCTCTACTGCACTCCGCAACTTTCCTTGTTTTCTCATTGATTTGTTATGACATGTTTCTATTCTCTGTACAGGGAAGCTATTCATATCCATATGCTGTCTGTCTGTATTTGAATTACATCTTCCTGCAATGGAAATGTGCCTCCGAGGATCATACAAAACCTCTCCTATACTATTCCCACTTTTCTGTGCTGCTCTATTGAAACTAGCTGCAGTAGTAATACAACACGTTGGGATGCCACGTTTGGATGAGCATCATTGTTCTCTATTTATTAATAAGGTAGAAGCCCAGTGAGATGGTAAGATGTGTTGCGGGGATAGAGAGAGAGAGTGTGTGTGTGTGTATGTGTTTACTACTCTGCCGTAGTAAATATCTGTGGGGTGAACATGCAGGTGTAGATAGGGGTGGCAGGAGGCAATAAAGTAAAATAAAATTTAAAAAAACGCCAACCCAGGCACACAGCCGCACTGACCACCTGCACAGTGAAGATAAAAACACACTTAAGCATAACTGTCAAGCTAAAGGTAGAGGCTGCAATGTCACTGCAATGTAAACGAGCCCCCTGCAATTAAACAGTGGTTAATACATTACCAATACTTAATTTTAGGTCGTTTATTAAAGGGACTAAAATAAGCTTTGTTCCTAACTCCGGTTCTTTAACATTGACTTTCACCCTGAAAATTGTTGATTCGTGTGCACTGTCCCTATCAAATCAATACCATGAATACATAATGGAATACATAAATAAGTAGCATGCGAGTGTTGTGGAAGACTCTACCTAAAGAATAGGCAGAGAGTATAACCCAAAAATATGAAACGAAACATGAAACAACTTGAAAGACTTTGCTGAGTTATTGTTCATATGAGGAAATCAGTTCATTGAAATCAATGAATTGGCCCTAAACTATGGATGGGTGGCCCACTAGGCGGGTTCGTACCGCAACCATGGAGCACTCTGTTCACAACGTTGACATTGGCAAACCGCTTGACAACACAACGCCATACACGTGGGTCTGCGGTTGTGAGGCCAGTTGGACATACTGCCAAATTCTCTAAAACGACGCTTATGGTAGGAGAATTAAACAATCAATTGTCTGGCAACAGCTCTGGTGGACATTCCTGCAGTCAGCATGCCAATTGCACACTCCTTCAAAACTTGAGACATCTGTGGCATTGTGTTGTGTGACAAAAGTGCACATTTTTGAGTGGACTTTTATTGCCCCCCCCAGCACAAGGTGCACCTGTGATAAATCATGCTGTTTAATCAGCTTCTTGATATGCCACATGTCAGGTGGATGGATTATATTGGCAAAGGAGAAATGCTCACTATCAGGGATTTAAACAAATTTGTGCACAACATTTGAGAGACATAAGCCTTTTCTAATTATGGAACATTTCTGGGATCTTTCATTTCATTTCAGCTCATGAAACATGGGACCAACACTTTACATGTTGCGTTTATATTTTTGTTCAGTGAGTATAACTAACTCACATCCTGGTTGCTCATGTCCCAGTAGGGCCTTTCTCCGTAGGATACCACCTCCCACATGACGATTCCGTAGCTCCACGCGTCACTGGCCGAGGTGAACTTCCTGAAGGCGATGGCCTCGGGGGCGGTCCAGCGGATGGGAATCTTACCTCCCTGCAGAGACACAGGGAGACGCAGGGTTGCTACATTGGAGCATGCTGTGCGATGGAGTAAACACAGTCAGAGACGCACACACACACAGGCAGAGACGCGCACACACACAAGCAGAGACGCATTCACACACAGGCAGACATGCACCCACAGGCAGAGACACCCACACAGGCAGACACCCACGCAGGCAGACACACACTGATAACCATACTCTCATTTACAGACTGCAGAGAGACCAAAAAAAACACACATGGTGAGCACACACACACTTATACACAAAATTGCAAACAAACAAAGATAAACAAACAAACAAGCAATCACACAGACAAACATAGACATACCAAATAAACACAGATCAAGCCAACAAGCAGATCCTCCCACAACTCACACTCTCCCTCCCACACCACTCACCAGAGAGCTGGTGTAGGTAGGATCAACTGATGAGTCGTCCAGGAAACGGGACAGACCGAAGTCGGACACCTTACACACCAGGTTGCTGTTGACCAGGATGTTGCGGGCGGCGAGGTCCCGGTGGACATAGTTCATGTCCGAGAGGTACTTCATGCCCGACGCGATGCCACGCAGCATGCCCACCAGCTGGGTCACCGTGAAGCGCCCATCATTCAGCTGTGAGGTATGGGTGGGGAATGGGGGTGAGTGAGGTAGTGAAATAGAGGAGTAATGCAGACAGGGATGAGGGTAGATAGAGGGGAATGGGGGTGAGTGAGGTAGTGAAATAGAGGAGTAATGCAGACAGGGAGGAGGGTAGATAGAGGGGAATGGGGGTGAGTGAGGTAGTGAAATAGAGGAGTAATGCAGACAGGGAGGAGGGTAGATAGAGGGGAATGGGAAAGGGAGAAAAAGACAGAAGGAAAAAGAAGGAAAGAGAGACAGAAGGGAGAGGAGAGAGAAGGGGGAGATGGGTGAGTAAGAAAGGAGGGAGAGAGAGAGAAGGGAGATGGGTGAGGATAAAGTAAGAAAGGAGGGAGAGAGAGAGAAGGGGGATGGGTGAGGAAAAAGTAAGAAAGGAGGGAGAGAGAGAGAAGGGGGATGGGTGAGGAAAAAGTAAGAAAGGAGGGAGAGAGAGAGAAGGGGGAGATGGGTGAGGAAAAAGTAAGAAAGGAGGGAGAGAGAGAAGGGGGAGATGGGTGAGGAAAAAGTAAGAAAGGAGGGAGAGAGAGAAGGGGGAGATGGGTGAGGAAAAAGTAAGAAAGGAGGGAGAGAGAGAAGGGGGAGATGGGAGAGGAAAAAGTAAGAAAGGAGGGAGAGAGAGAGAAGGGAGATTGGAGAGGAAAAAGTAAGAAAGGAGGGAGAGGGAGAGAAGGGGGATGGGTGAGGAAAAAGTAAGAAAGGAGGGAGAGAGAGAGAAGGGGGAGATGGGTG
Organism: Oncorhynchus masou masou; assembly: GCF_036934945.1. NCBI lineage: Eukaryota > Metazoa > Chordata > Actinopteri > Salmoniformes > Salmonidae > Oncorhynchus > Oncorhynchus masou. The sequence goes on along the minus strand of NC_088214.1, from coordinate 42,375,038 downwards.
AGGAAAAAGTAAGAAAGGAGGGAGAGAGAGAGAAGGGGGATGGGTGAGGAAAAAGTAAGAAAGGAGGGAGAGAGAGAGAAGGGGGAGATGGGTGAGGAAAAAGTAAGAAAGGAGGGAGAGAGAGAGAAGGGGGAGATGGGAGAGGAAAAAGTAAGAAAGGAGGGAGAGAGAGAGAAGGGGGATGGGTGAGGAAAAAGTAAGAAAGGAGGGAGAGAGAGAAGGGAGATGGGTGAGGAAAAAGTAAGAAAGGAGGGAGAGAGAGAGAAGGGAGATGGGTGAGGAAAAAGTAAGAAAGGAGGGAGAGAGAGAAGGGGGGGATGGGTGAGGAAAAAGTAAGAAAGGAGGGAGAGAGAGAAGGGGGAGATGGGTGAGGAAAAAGTAAGAAAGGAGGGAGAGAGAGAGAAGGGGGAGATGGGTGAGGAAAAAGTAAGAAAGGAGGGAGAGAGAGAGAAGGGGGAGATGGGTGAGGAAAAAGTAAGAAAGGAGGGAGAGAGAGAGAAGGGGGAGATGGGTGAGGAAAAAGTAAGAAAGGAGGGAGAGAGAGAAGGGGGAGATGGGTGAGGAAAAAGTAAGAAAGGAGGGAGAGAGAGAGAATGGGATGGTTGAGGAAAAAGTAAGAGGAGGGAGAAAGAGAAGGGGGTGATGGGGGAGGAAAAAGTAAGAAAGGAGGGAGAGAGAGGGAAGGGGGATGGGTGAGAAAAAAAGTAAGAGGAGGGAGAAAGAGAAGGGGGATGGGTGAGGGAATCGGTAGATGAAGTCAGTCAGTCCCTAAGCTTACATAAACATTATCATGACATATGCCATTACCATCCATGACTGGTTCTGTCAGTCTGCAACAGACAAACTTTTCAACTGTCTGACCCCATCTAATAAGATTTTTTTATTTTATTTAACTAGGCAAGTCAGTTAAGAACAAATTCTTATTTTCAATGACGGCCTGGGAACAGTGGGTTAACTGCCTGTTCAGTGGCAGAACGACAGATTTGTACCTTGTCAGCTCAGGGGTTTGAACTTGCAACCTTCCGGTTACTAGTCCAACGCTCTTAACCACTAGGCCACCCTGCCGAATGAATGACTATTTAATGACTCAATTCCATGTGCTGTGCTGTGTGTATGTGTGTTTTTGTGTGTAACTTCAGATGAAACAGCGTGAAAGTGAATAGGAAAGTCCGCTGTCAACTAGTTACAGTTAGAATTCAATTGTCCTTTCACAGAACGACAAGAGGTTCAACCTTTTTCTGCGTGATCCAGTCTTGACTGAAAGGAAATGAGCGTTACATTGATGGTGCCATGCTAACCATGCTTACCCTCACTACAGCTCCACAGAATTAGAATAACTAGAATGGAAAATCATGGCTCCATGACTTGAATGGGCATTTTTGTTCTAGAAATTATATTTCTATTACCAGCTCCAATACATAATCAGTCCCATTTCTTATTAGTATTGTTCATGCATGAGAGCACCAGCCGTTCCGGACGACTGCGTGATAACTCTCTTGGTAGCCGATGTGAGCGTGACTTTTAAACAGGTCAACATTCCCAAAACCACAGGTCCAGACAGATTACCAGGACGTGTACTCAAAGCATGCGTGGACCAACTGGCAAGTGTCTTCACTGAGATTTTCAATCTCTCCCTGACAGAGTCTGTAATACCTATATATTTCAAGCAGAACTTGGGTCCCTGTGCCCAAGGAAGCGAAGGTAACCTGCTTAAATGATTACTGCCCTGTAGCACTCATGTCGGTAGCCATGAAGTGCTTTGAAAGGCGAGTCATGGTTCACATCAACAGCATCAACCTGAATAACCTAGACCCACTCCAATTCGCATACCGCCCCAACAGATCCACAGATGAGCAATCTCAGTCGCACTCCACAAGGCCCTTTCCCACCTGGACAAAAGGAACACCTATGTGAGAATGCTCTTCATTGCCTACAGCTCAGCGTTCAACACGATAGTACCCACAAAGCTCATCACTGAGCTAAGGACCCTGGGACTAAACACCTCCCTCTGCAACTGGATCCTGGACTTCCTGATGGGCCACCACCAGGAGGTAAGGGTAGGCAACAACACATCTGCCATGCTGATCCTCAACACTAGGGCCCCTCAGGGGTGCGTGCTTAGTCCACTCCTGTACTTCCTGTTCACCCACGACTGTGTGGCCAAACACAACTCCAACACCATAATTAGTGGTAGGCCTGATTACCGACAACAATTAGACCGCCTATAGTCGGAGGAGGTCAGAGACCTGGCTATGTGGTGCCAGGATAACAGCCTCTCCCTCAATGTGAGCAAGACAAAGGAGCTGATCGTGGACTACAGGAAAAGGTGGGCCGAACAGGCCCCCATTAACATCGATGGGGCTGTGGTGGAGCGAGTAGAGAGTTTCAAGTTCCTTGGTGTCCACATCACCAACAAACTATCATGGTCCAAACACACCAAGATACATGTAGTTGTGAAGAGGGCATGACAACACCTTTTCCCCCTCAAGGGCCTGAAAAGATTTGTCTGGGTCCCCAGATCCTCAATAATTCTACAACTGCACCATCGAGAGCATCCTGATTGGTTGCATCACCGCCTGGTATGGAAACTGCTCGGCATCTGTCACACAAGTTATAGACTGTTCTCTCTGCTACCGCACGGCAAGCGGTACCGGTGCGCCAAGTCTAGGACCAAAAGGCTCCTTAACAGCTTCTACCCCCAAGCCATTAGACTGCTGAACAATTAATCAAATGGCCACCAAGACTATTTACATTGACCCCCCCCCCCCATTTGTTTTTACACTGCTGCCACTAGTTGTTTATTATCTTTGCATAGTCACTTTACCCCTACTTCAATCTACAAATTACCTCGACTGACCTGTACCCCCTCACATTAACTCGGTACTGGTACCCCCTGTATATAGCCTTGGTATTGTTATATTATTGTGTTACTTTTTACTTTAGTTTATTTGGTAAATATTTTCCTAACAGTACATTACTCATCTCATATGTCTATGCATTACTCATCTTGCCTATGCCTCACGGCCATCGCTCTTTTAAATATTTATATGTACATATTCTTATTCACCCCTTCACATTTGTGTGTATTTGTGTGTAGAAAGTAGCTGTTGTGAATTTGTTAGATTACTTGTTAGATATTACTGCATTGTCCGAACGAGAAGCACAAGCATTTCGCTACACTCGCATTAACATCTGCTAACCATGTGTATGTGACCAATAAAATTAGATTTGAAACTCTTTCTTAAACTGCATTGTTGGTTAAGTAAGCATTTGTGACAAATAAAGTTTGATTTAATTTGATGCCATACTTCCAAGTCTCAGAGGGAGCCTGGAAATCAAGGTTTGTTTGTCAACAACTCAGGAGGGAAACATTCCAAACATGCCAAATATGTAAACATTCTGTTTTGTACGCTACACTCAAATTTAGTTTGACAGGAAAACAAGTTTGGATGGATATGTAAACAAAATGCTTCATAACAGGCATAGATGGTTAGGTCTGTTAGGGGGCTTGTATTACTATGATCGTGGGTACCGAAAATCCCCAAAAGCCCCCAAAAAGATAGTAAAACAAGTCAAATTATTCCTCATGGAGACATTTCCCAGGTTCCCACAAGGACAAAGGCTATTTTAGGATTAGAGTTTAGGGTTAGTGCTACAATTAGTTTTAGGGGTTAGGTTTTAGGGTTAGGTTTAGGGGTTAGGGTTATGGGTTAAGTTTTAGGGCTTAGGTGTAGGAGTTAGATTAGGTTTAGGGGTTAGGTTTAGGGTTAAAGGTTAGGGAAAACATGATTTTGAATGGAAATGCATTTTAGGTCCCCACAAGGATAGTAAAACATATGCTGTGTGTGTGTGTGTGTGTGTGTGTTTGTCCTTTACGTGCAAACATGTTTGTTCTTGTTATGCATGTGTTGTGTGTGTGTGTGTGTTGTTCTGCCTGCATCCCATAGTCAGGCACAATAGTTTGGCGGGCCATCACTAGATCACGGCAGAGTGTATCCATGATTCACACACACACACACACACACACACACCCACACGGTTGGACGGACATCTGACTGAGAGGAGTGCGTGAGAAGGAGTGAGAAGCTGCTCTTCAGTCACAAGATGAGATAAGACAAGGAGGGCTATGGAGATTGCACTGTGGTGCATGGTCTTACGTTTCCTCACTGTCCTCTGAGAGAGATCATTTGTGAATGACTATGTTAACCTTGTCTGTAACCTCTAGGGTCTTTCCTGGTTCAAGGTTAAATCTGGGTTGTTGTTTTTTTGATTCGGAGGCGGGATCTTGGTGTACTCTTAAAGGAAAGGAGCTACACTTTATGTAAGCTATAGTACGATGACCTAAGAATGGACAGTGCGTCATTCCTAAGAGCTCATCAAGGATAACGGCTAATAAGAGCCAGCAGCATACCAGCAGCATACCACCCTGCATTCCACTGCTGGCTTGCCTCTGAAGCTAAGCATGGTTGGTCCTGGTTGGAAGTGGTGTTGGGATGGGGGCCAGTAGGAGGCACTCTTTCTTTCCTCTGGTCTAAAAAAAAGATCCCAATGCCCCAGAGCAGTGATTGGGGACATTGCCCTGTGTAGGGTGCCGTCTTTCGGGTGGGACGTTAAACAGGTGTCCTGACTCTCTGTGGTCACTAAACGATCCCATGGCACTTATCGTAAGAGTAGGGGTGTTAACCCCGGTGTCCTGGCTAAATACCCATTCTGGCCCTCATACCATCACGGCCACCTAATCGTCCCTTTCCTCTTCCCTTTAACTAATCCCCAGGTCGTTGCTGTAAATGAGAACGTCGTCTCAGTCAACTTACCTGGTAATATATGGGTTAAATAAAAACAAACTCAAAACGAGCTCCCACGGAGTCAGAGAGCATTGCTGTGTGTGTACACCACCCACTGTCATTACAGTAGGTGTCATGTGATAGAACTCTCCAAAGTTGCAGAAGTTCTCTACTCCCCCGCGGATTTGTCCAGCATCCACTGATGTGTAGGAGGTGCTATATGCAATTGTGCTTGTCCCCAGGCTTTTACGTAGCACAGTCAAAGAGTATCTCCATCAATGGTTTTGTGCAGGAGAATCCCTATCCGTCAGCTGTATTGTGTATAACTATGCAGGTCTTAGGATTTTCAGTACAGCCGCTATCAATAGTCATCAGAGGGGTCAGGAACGGTTCCACGGATTGTCATAACTGGTGTGTGTTCGGTACGACTCAAAGCCTCCACTGGTGTGTAGGTGGTCGCACAGTTTGTGTGATAATGCGTGACTCCAGGATTTGATTCGGTAGAGTAGACTCGATATCAATTGAATGTGTCCTGTATGATTCCATGCATCATCACAACTCAGTCAGTGTTCCCCTGAGGAAGGAGCCCCGCGCTCCATTCTCCATGAGCCTTGGGATTTTAAACAGTATACAACTCCTAGGCTATCAATATCAACCAGAGTTGTCATGTACAATTCCTCATGTCGCCACAACTGGTGTCAGCCTCACTCACCCTGAGGAAGGAGTCCAACGCTCCGTTCTCCATGAACTCGGTGATGATGAGCACGGGGCAGCTGCGGGTCAGCACGCCCTCCAGCCGGATCACATTGGGGTGGTCGAACTGGCCCATGATTGACGCTTCCCCCAGGAAATCCCGCCTCTGGCGCTCTGTGTAACCCGCCTTCAGCGTTTTGATGGCCACCACCCCCTCACGGCGGCTGGCCTGCTTCAGGCGCCCGCGGCACACCTCCCCGAACTCACCTGGGTGGGGAAGGGAGTGAGTGGAAGGAGTGGAGGAGGGAGTGTGGATTGGGGAGCGGGGGGGAGTAAGGGAGAGGGAGCATTACTGGTTTGAACTGAGGAGGAAGAAGAGGAAGAAGAGGAGGAAGAGAGCAAGGGATGGAGTTTGTGAGGAGGGGAGGAAAAGAGAGCGAGAGCTCAGGGGTCTGAGAGGTTGGGGAGGGATTGAGGGACGGAAAGATTAACCTGCGACCGGTAGTGGTGCCTGGGACCGGTGTAGGGGGAGAGGGGACGGATGAGGAGCTTAGGGGTTTTGGTGCCTTGGTAAAAAGTTGTGTGATTAAAAAGGAAAAGGAGAGAGAAAGAAGAGAAAAAGAGAAAAGCAAAGGAGGCGTTCAAGGTTGAAGTTGGGAGATAGAAAGACATGCTCTTAGAGAAGAAACAGCAGACTTGGTGAATGACAGAAGCAGACACTCTAAACTCCCCCTCCAATACACACATACCCTCTCAACAACCGCTGCCCATCCCCTGAACACACACACTGCCCACCCAGCACAAATCCTGTTCAACCAACTCCCCCCCGCCTCAACATTGACCACTCCCCAAAACACAATCGACTCCAAAAAAGCCTACCCCTTAAAATCCGCATTTCAAAAAGGCCACACTAAAAAAGGTATAATCTTTGAAAATTATAGTTATGTCACACATGCAGCTAACACAAATATATGGAAATGTCTGCTCTACTTAAAATTACAACCAACTACTTGCAGCATTAATGCAAAAATGGAAGAGGAAAGTGGAAGGGGGAGAAGTAAGGAACTTGTCTGTTGACCCTGCATTAAAGACCAAAATTGTCTAAAGAAAATGGTGATAAATTAAAAAAGTAAACCAGTTTCATTTCAGGACCAAAAAATTGACAGCTGTGCCATATAGATTGCATAATAGCTGGGAAGAGATTTCTGATGTTCCAATTCCATGGCACATGGTTTATGAACTGATACACAAAACAACCATGGATTCAAAACTCAAGTTTTTAAATTAAAATGTACAAAATTATTGCAACCAATAGAATGTTATACAGTGCCTTGCGAAAGTATTCGGCCCCCTTGAACTTTGCGACATTTTTCCACATTTCAGGCTTCAAACATAAAGATATAAAACTGTATTTTTTTGTGAAGAATCAACAACAAGTGGGACACAATCATGAAGTGGAATGACATTTATTGGATATTTCAAACTTTTTTAACAAATCAAAAACTGAAAAATTGGGCGTGCAAAATTATTCAGCCCCTTTACTTTCAGTGCAGCAAACTCTCTCCAGAAGTTCAGTGAGGATCTCTGAATGATCCAATGTTGACCTAAATGACTAATGATGATAAATACAATCCACCTGTGTGTAATCAAGTCTCCGTATAAATGCACCTGCACTGTGATAGTCTCAGAGGTCCGTTAAAAGCGCAGAGAGCATCATGAAGAACAAGGAACACACCAGGCAGGTCCGAGATACAGTTGTGAAGAAGTTTAAAGCCGGATTTGGATACAAAAAGATTTCCCAAGCTTTAAACATCCCAAGGAGCACTGTGCAAGCGATAATATTGAAATGGAAGGAGTATCAGACCACTGCAAATCTACCAAGACCTGGCTGTCCCTCTAAACCTTCAGCTCATACAAGGAGAAGACTGATCCGAGATGCAGCCAAGAGGCCCATGATCACTCTGGATGAACTGCAGAGATCTACAGCTGAGGTGGGAGACTCTGTCCATAGGACAACAATCAGTCGTATATTGCACAAATCTGGCCTTTATGGAAGAGTGGCAAGAAGAAAGCCATTTCTTAAAGATATAAAAAGTATTGTTTAAAGTTTGCCACAAGCCACCTGGGAGACACACCAAACATGTGGAAGAAGGTGCTCTGGTCAGATGAAACCAAAATTGAACTTTTTGGCAACAATGCAAAATGTTATGTTTGGCTTAAAAGCAATACAGCTCATCACCTTGAACACACCATCACCACTGTCAAACATGGTGGTGGCAGCATCATGGTTTGGGCCTGCTTTTCTTCAGCAGGGACATCGAAGATGGTTAAAATTGATGGGAAGATGGATGGAGCCAAATACAGGACCATTCTGGAAGAAAACCTGATGGAGTCTGCAAAAGACCTGAGACTGGGACGGAGATTTGTCTTCCAACAAGACAATGATCCAAAACATAAAGCAAAATCTACAATGGAATGGTTCAAAAATAAACATATCCAGGTGTTAGAATGGCCAAGTCAAAGTCCAGACCTGAATCCAATTGAGAATCTGTGGAAAGAACTGAAAACTGCTGTTCACAAATGCTCTCCATCCAACCTCACTGAGCTCGAGCTGTTTTGCAAGGAGGAATGGGAAAAAATGTCAGTCTCTCGATGTGCAAAACTGATAGAGACATACCCCAAGCGACTTACAGCTGTAATCGCAGCAAAGTATTAACTTAAGGGGGCTGAATAATTTTGCACGCCCAATTTTTCAGTTTTTGATTTGTTAAAAAAGTTTGAAATATCCAATAAATGTCGTTCCACTTCATGATTGTGTCCCACTTGTTGTTGATTCTTCACAAAAAAATACAGTTTTATATCTTTATGTTTGAAGCCTGAAATGTGGAAAAATGTCGCAAAGTTCAAGGGGGCCGAATACTTTCGCAAGGCACTGTATATATAGTCTATATCTATACAAAAAATATGGGGATTGGAAATGATGTAGACAATTACATTGATGGAAGTCGCAAACTATCTGCAATATTAAAGCTGATCTACCCCTGAAAATATATAGCTATATTGGTTACCTGCACCAATGACCTCCTCGATCTTCACACACGAGATGTCTATCTCCTTGGCAAACTCGTGGATGGCCTCGTTGGGGTCCTCGTAAGTGAACGGGTCAATGTATACTTTCACCCCCGGGGAAACTAGAGAGATGAAATTAATGAAGGGAGGATTGCGTCAGATGTTTTTCGCCAGGTCTTGAACACACACTGAGTGACTATAATACAGTCATGACTGGTCTCAAATTGGAAGCATGAACAGCATATGAGCATATCTATCACACAGCTCGGGGAGTCTTGAACAGCGGGGGGGGGGGGGGGGGGGGGGTTGATCTAGATCTAGATAATCATGGATTTCTGTGAGCAAATGCAGTTTCCTGCCTTGGTCAGATGACTGAATAATTCATTCAATCAGGTGGTTTACCATCTTGGTTTGAACAAAGGACCACAGAAGCTGCAGCTCTTCAGGACTAGAGTTGTATAGTATGCACACATATGCACGCACACACACAACCTCCTCCCCAAACACACAAATACACAACCCCCTCCCCCCAACACACACAACCCCCTGCCCCCAACACACACACATACAACCCGCTTCCCCCAACACCCACACACATACAAACCGCTTCCCCCAACACACACACACAACCCCCTGCCCCCAACACACACCCCCTCCCCCGGTGCTCACCGTACCGCTGCTGCACAAATACACAACACCCTCCCCAAACACACACTCACAAAAGCACAACCCCCTGCCCCAAAGACACACACACACATATACAACCCGCTCCCCCAACACACACACACACTCTCCCCCAGTGCTCACCGTACTGCTGCAGCTTCTCTGTGTACTCCAGCTCCGAACCGCTGTGTTGCTTCCTGCAAACAAGGACCACACACGCACAATCTCATTCGTATGATCAATCCTCATTCCTGGCTGGCACTCCACAGGCTGCTTTCAAATAACAAGCGGAAGATAACAGATTGTATTCAGACAGTCGGGATTGGAAGAATGGAACAATGCTAAGGTTGGCTTAAGCCTTTCTACGGGCTTTTCAGGATTCAAGAAGTTGCCAAATAATGACCAAAAAGGCCTGTGTTAGATAAATAGATACATATAAAAAAACACAACTTACCTAGAGCAAACAATGGCCATGACCACAATGGCAACAATGACCACTAGACCGGCCGACGCCGAGCCCACGATGAGCGGCAGCTGGTCCTGCACCGATTTCTGAGGGTCACCTGAGAAATAAAAAAAACAATGATAAACAAACAATAAACACCTGAAATGTCACTGAGGAATTCTTAAAATAAACAGCTAGTGAAATATGGAAGCGGATTCATGCCAAAACAAAATAAATGGGATGTGAATTGTATTCCAATCTGTGTTTAGTTTTACATTTAGACGCAATAAAAAAGCGCTTTATAAAAAATAAAAAAGCCAAGTTAGTGGCCTTGTGGTTAGTGTCCGCCCTGCGATTGGACGGTTGGGAGTTCGGTCCCCGGCCAGAGCGTCTCTGCTTGGCACTCTGCATTGAATTAGATTGGGGTTAAGCCCTTGCGATAGACTAGCGTCCTGCACATCTAGCTGCCTCACGTTACAGAAACAGGAGAGTGGCTGCTGCTCCTAGAAGCCAAACCTTGTGCAAGGCTACTTACTTATTCCAAAAAGCAATGCACTCTGGTAAAAAAGAAAACACGCATATTGAAAAACAAGACATTTTATTTCAATGTTTTTACATGTATTAATCCTGCATTAATCTGCTTCCGTAATAGACTGTAGAAATATCACACAGCCATTAAGAGCAATTCTTTTTTTTAAACAGACAACTTCTTCAAATGGCTTCTTCAGTGTTCTCTCACTACTTGGGTGGATTGTACTTATTAAAGTGAACCTAGAAAAGCTTTGAAACACCGGTGAAAAACAAACATGAAAGGCGTTAGCAATGGTGGAGGATACTGATAAACAGTGAAGGGAGAGAGAGAGACAGAAAGAGGAGGAGAAAAAGACAATGAACTAGTGAAGGCAGAAAAGGAAGAGAGACAGAGGGAAAGTAAGAGGCACAGAGACAGATGGGGTGGAAGAGCTCGACACAGAGCACAGAGAGAAAGAATGAGACAACGAAGGAGCACAGGAGGAGGAGGAGGAGAGAGAGAGAGAGAGAAATGCTTACTGTGTATGGAGGTGCTGAAGTCCATAGGGATACTGTAGTGTCCATAGCCAGCCACAGTGCGAGCCCGGACCTGGACAACGTAGGGAGTGGCAGCCCTCAGTCCCTCCACACGGGTTGAGCTGTGCTGGGCCGTCACCGTGTGTGACATGGCCTGGCCCTATGGAACACATCAATCAATCAACCAATCGAACAAATGTACTTATGAAACCCTTTTAACATCAGCAGCTGTCACATGATTTTACAGTAACACAGCTTAGACGGAAATCAGAGGCAGACTGACAAGGAAAACTCCCTAGAAGCACGAAAACCTTGAGGAACCCCGACAATACATGGATTAGAATCGAAAAAATGCTAAATTATTTTTCTTTTTAAAAAAGGGACAGCATTCACTTGATGTAGTTGAGTTAATTTGGTTCATAGTCTAGCAGCATGTCTATGTCCATCGGACACATGATGCTGATGCTGCTGAAGAAAACAATACACATCTGCATCAAGTGAGCGCTAACCTGTGAAATGCCAAAAACAACCCAGCTACATCAGACAAAAAATGCAATATTTACTTTTCAAACATATTTTGTACAATTGTTTTCTTTCCAGTGACTCTTCAAACTTAAAGTACAGAGTAAATGTTTCCTAATGTAAATCATGGTTGAATCAGAGAACAGTGAGCCTGGTCCCAGATGCGTTTGTGCTGTATAGTCAACACATACAAGTTGGCTATACAGCACAAACAGATCTGGGACCAGGCTAAAGGCTGGGAAAAAGGCATTAGGAGTGGGCTATATAGCACAAACAGATCTGGGACCAGGCTAAAGGCTGGGAAAAAGGCATTAGGAGTGGGCTATACAGCACAAACAGATCTGGGACCAGGCTATAAAACAGTGTCTTACCCTTTCGTAGTACTTAATCTCGTAATCCAGGATGACCCCGTTGGGTTTCTCTGGGGGAAGCCAGGACAGGCTGAGGGTGTCTGATGTGGACTTCATCAGGTGCACTGTGGGTATTGCTGACGGTGCTGTGATTGGACAACAAAAGAGGGTGATGTAAATAAGTAAAAAGAAATGCAAGCTTTCATGTTGAATATGTTAAGAGCATTTTTGTTCCACTGTATAAATGAAATTCGCAACGTGTACAAGCTCTTCATTGAGCATTGTTTACGATTATCTGACTTCTTACCATGACATTTATCTGACCATTCTCCATGGCATTTCAGTTTATTTGATTTGGTACTAAGCTGAAATGACACATACTGAGGCCATAAACTCACACAAAGCATCAGTCCTGAGAACAAGATGAGACGGTAGAAAGTAGACAACTTTGTTGCTGCTAACCTGAGTTGAGTGGTAAAGTTGGTGACACTGAGTGGTGTGTCGTCGTGTAGTCAGAGAGGCGATGTTAAGTGGTAGGTAGCTACTTTACTTACAGTGGTGACCTTGAGTGGTGTGTTGTGGTGTGGTGAGGTGAGAGTGAGTGCCCGATATCAATTATTCATGTTGAGTGCTGCTAACGTTAAGCGCTGACAAAGCGTTACGACGATACTAACCGGCCTGGTTGGTGGTGATGTTGACGGTGGCGTATCGCGGTGCGCCGGGGCTCTTCCCAGAGACGCCGTTGACCGCCTGGACCTCAAAGCTGTAGCGGGTGTGCGCCTGCAGGTTCCTCACCACCACCTTCTTCTGGGTCAGGCCGAGTCGGCGCGGCGACATGTCCATGTTGTCGTCGCAGCGCGAGCACGGGCTCTGGTCGCGCTGACACTTCTTACACACCACGTTGTAGATGACGTCGTCCCGCCCGCCGACGTCCAGTGGCTCCTCCCACTCCAGGGCGATCGAGGTCTCGTTCACCGTGGAGATGACGTTCTGAGGTGGCGAGGGCACGGCTGGACAGAAACGCCACATACGGGTTAGTGATGTCCTCTGAACACCGCTTATAGAGGCTAATATTGTAGAACCTCACTGTTAAAACCATAGTCTTCGAACCCCACTCTAAGCATTTATGATTTGCTTACTAAAGATACCAATTAGGGCTTATCTTCCTGGGTCCATACAGTTCATACAATTGTCCACTTTCTGGTGGAGAAATATGATCTCCAGCACATAATGAATTGAACAGAAGTCTTCATTTATTTTATATATACTATGTTCATTCCATGCATGACTTCAACATTATAATTCATGGAACTTAATAAATCATTACCCATTAAATAGCAATGGGAGTTCATTCCATAAAGTAGAAATATGTTCTGCTATATACATGATGAAATAAATAGCAGGATTCATACAGCGAATATAAACCATATCCAAGCCACGCTTGACTTAAACATCACTATTCATGAAATGTGATTCATTACCCATAAAATAGCGATGATCTGAATTTAAATGATCCATTGCACAGCGGTGGTGCATAGTAGTGTATACCTATGGAACAGTGTTACTCAATGGAGACGAGTTCTTTAAATAAGAAAGGTATGAAATCGGGGTAACGTGTGATAAATGCTACAGGGGACAACTGGAGCAGCAAGCAGAATGTTTCTTTCATCCAGTTACAGAGGCTGGAGGGGAAATCTAAACCCAAAGCCCTCTCAAAGCCGACTCAGACAACACCTACTACGGCAGCAGCACATGGCGAGGTAATGCTTTCAGAGTGTGTCAGTTCACGCATCTCAACCAACTCAGTTCAGCTCCTCTGCCTGTTCGTCCTAAGTGGAGATAGTCGTCGTCGTCCCCCCCCCCCCACATGCTCTGTCCTATCCAATTAGACTGGCACAGTTTAGAATGTGGCCTCATCTAATTGGGCACAAAGTCTGAAATGCTGGGCTCCCGACGTGAGCCCCGAGCTGAGCTTTCGAGTACAACACCCTCGACCCCTTGCTAAACATTGTCTGCCAGGACTGGCACACGCTCTGACAGGCTATAGGGGATGTATGGAGTCCGAATGGTCTGCGATGATAGTGGCACAGTGGTATGAAAGGATTTGGAAACAGTGACACAGTCCGAATTTTCTCAACAAGGAGAGTGTGCACGAGTCATAGGGGCTCAGTCACAGTTAATGTATGTTATGCCAGAGGGGAAAAAAGGCCTTTGGTGTTAGGCTATGTCACAATGTCAAAGCAGTGCATGTCTATCATACACATATTGTGATATCTCTGAGAAAAAGGGGGATTTCTCTGATAAAGGTATCTGTGTAAACAACCACAGTTGCTCAAGTTAAAACTAAACTGCCTTCACAGACACTTGCACCATGGCGGTTTTCGAAAACTCTCTGGGCCAGTTCTTCAGACAAAGGCTAAGCCTGGTTCTACACTAAATCGCATGGAGAATCTCCATTGAATATCTTCGGCCAATGACGACTGCTAATGAAAAACGGTGAGCTTGACTTACTGGTGCAGGCTGAGTCCGGAGGGTCACTGTCGGCACGGTAGAAGCCATTCTGGCATAGGCAGATGTTGGCACCCCTGGAGCTCGTGCGACTGTTGAGGGGGCAGGGGTAACACGAGCCCTCCCCCTGCTTGTACTTGAATGACCCGGGGGCGCACGCTATATTGGGAAGACAAAAGCGAAAGGGACAGTCAGAACACTGTCAAAGTCAATAAAGCACAACACCAAACCAAGGCCGGCAAACATACTACAAATCTCAGTCCGGCTGGGGGTCAAGAATGTTAGAAAGGCCTAACTGTTGATATAGGGCCGTTCTCGTTGAGTTTGAGAGAGCTACTCTGTCCAAATCTTTCAAACCATAATGTCACACTAGACTATCTCTTTCGGGGTAAGTTTGAATGGGTGAGGAGCACCTAAACTCGTTATTATGGAAACTTCTAGCGAGGGGTGTGAACACAATTGCGATCGTAAACAATGAAGAGAAAAACATTTTCTTTCCCCCTCCTACAAAATTAAAATCACAGTGCAGTTATCACGAAACGTATTCTTTGCCGTGTTATAGCCTAACTAGACGATAGGCTATAAAGGCCTGGGGAAAGTTGGGTAATTTAAATAAAACCAGAGAGATAGAGGTGAACTTCAGGCTACTTGGCAAATTTGCAAGACAAGACATTGCGAGATGCAGATTACCATGACATATCCACACGGTTCTTTCTGCCTGCCCCCTCCTCTCTCTGCCTCGTGCCGGCTCGTCTGCTCTTTCTCTTCGCTAATGATGCAAGTGTGTGTTCAGTCTTCAGTCTGGTGCGTGTAGAGTATCCTAGCATATTCCTTAATGATAGGCCCTGCTTTACTGAAGTTTGCAAGATGAAGCATTCCATTGTGAGATTCAGCTTTTGATTGCCGATAGATAGGCCTCATGCACGATTCTGACTCTGTCTACCTAGTGGCAGACCTGCCTGTACTGTGCCCGTTCCCTCTTTCTCCCTTGCTTTGGAAGACGCAAATGTGTGTGTGTGTTTTTTTTTACAGAGGTACACCAACTAATCCGTTTCCTCCGTTCCAAAAGTATCCAAATCTTAGGAGTCGATTCCTTGTGGATTCTAATCTTGGCACTCAGAAATGGGAGTCGACACCTGGAGTCGACGTGCAGGGAGTCGATTATTTTGGAGACGACTCTCCCCCACCACGTCATTGCTGTTAACGGTTGGGGCAAAATGGCAGAGAAAGGCAAGCGACATCAGCGAAGTCCTACATGGCAATGCTTTGAGACGTTAAGTGAGAAGGCGGTAAAATGCAACATTTGCGAGGTGGAACTGAGGTACAGTAATGGTAATACAGGTGCAATGCTTAACTATCTGAAATGGATGCACTTTGAAATCACACAGAATTTATTAACATTTCTTTTTCTTATCGTTTTAACGGAAAACCAATACAAAAAAAAATTAAACGCTAAGATTTTTTTCTCTCTCCTCATTTGTCACATCCCTCTAGCTAACCTGTCAAAGACCTCCATGTCATATCATCACACTCGACTACCTCAGTCCGTGTGGGGTGGAAATATGTCAGGAAGCCGTTAGAAACTTCTAGCTACTCTGTGCAAATCCTTCATACCCTCTCATTTTCATCATAACATATGAGGGATTTCAATCTATCCCAGAGAGGACTATGGATGACAGGTAAATTGAGAGCGAAAGATGAAGATGGACGGATTACAGTAGATTGTTCCAGTCTGGCTAACAAGGGTGGAGGATACTATTGAAAGTAGGCATACACCCGAATCCATCACTCAGGTGTCTATCTGGGGCTTAGAAGAACACAATTCAAAAACGTGGGTCCGAACACAAAGCAGCTTGACCATCAATCATATGCAACTATAGGGATGCTGTTTTGCTTCTCTTTGTCGGGGCCCATCCTCTATCAATTCAATCGCCAACGTCATTGACAAAAGTGTCAAGATAAACCAGAAAAGGTCTCAACCTCAAATGGGGTTAAGATTTGCACTAAAAGTCGGGTTAAGGAGGTTTACACTAAGAGGTTGTAAATATCACTTAGAAACTAGACTCTACTTTCACCTTTCTCACATTCCTTAAGTGTGGTGTAAAACCGTGGCTCTGGCTAACATCTGTCTTATCAGCATGGGTGCTCGTAAAAACCTTTCTGGCGAGAGGTTGTGATTAACTAGTCGGGCTAAGTGGTTTTCCAGTTTGATTTTAAGCTAAGTCCTAATTCTCCGGGAATGCCACTTCGTGTGAATTTAGCTAACTTTAAAGTTCCGCATTCTAGCTAAAAAACATGTAATAAATAGTTTGGTTAAGATAACATGAAAATGTGTTTTGGATCTCGTAACTCGACTAAGACCTCAGACCCAGATACACTGATTTATGTTTGTCTTATTATATACTGCACCATCGTTTTCTTTTGTTTGTTTTGTTTCTCGAGGACAATCACTTGAATCCTCCGCTTTAATCCATTAACCTTGGAGGGAATGCCCATTTGTCTTTCTCTCTCTGATACCGGAAAGTTCTGTGGACCTCACTGGCCTCTCCCTCTCTACCCCACCTCCCGCTCACCCTCCCTCCCTCTCCCCCCACCCACCCTCCCTCTCCCCCCACACACCCTCCCTCTCCACCACCCCTCCCTCTCTCCTCCCCTCTCTCTATCCCCTCTTTCCTCTCCATCCCTCCCTCTCTACAACCCCCCTTCTCTCTTCATTCTACCTCTCTCTCTAGACTGAGGTAACGTCCCTGTGATTAATGGTGAGCGGTGGCAGTGTTGGCTCACGGTGGTCTGAGCCGTGGTAATGAGTGCAGCCGCCTGTAGATGAACTAACGGTGGGGAGACCATACAGGAAATTACACTTCCTCCTCCTCGCCACCGCCCGCCTCCGCCATGCCTGAAGCCTCTGGAGAGCCTTTTATCAGGCGTCGACAACAGGCTTTTAACCTTGAGCCGCCAAATGGCCATAAAAGAGCTCTCTGGCGCGTGTTATTCACAGTTTCTCACGCCCAGGTGAAGAAAGGAGAGAGACGAGGAAGCTTCTCTTTCTTTCTCTGACCGTTCCTCATTTTGGCATGGGCAATCAGCAATTCACAGCTCAATCTCATTGTCCTTCTCTCTCCCTCTGTCTGTCTCTCGCTTTATCTCTCCTTCTCACAATATATCTCTCTCCACCTCAATATCTCTTTCTCCTTTACAATCTCTGTCTCCCCCTCACACAATATTCTCTCTCACAATCTCTCTCCCACTATCTTCCTTTCTCTCCTCACTATCTTTTTCCCTTTCACTATCTCATTCTCCCTCTCCCTCCGATCCCCCCCTCTCTCAATATTTGTATGCTGCTGCTCTCCGCAACAGCTCATTAATGCAAACTCTCCACCCTCCTTCACCCTTCATTCATGCGCCACACAATACATACAGAGGGTGGAGTAGACTGTGTGACTTGAATTGAGCATAAAAAACCCAGGCTTTGGCTAAGCATTAAAAACCAGGCTTTAGTTAAGCATTACAAACCAGGCTTTAGTTAAGCATTAAAAAACAGGCTTTGGTTAAAAACCAGGCTTTGGTTAAGCATTATAACAAGGCTTTAGCTAAGCATTAAAAACAGGCTTTGGTTAAGCATTAAAAACCAGGCTGTAGTTAAGCATTAAAAACCAGGCTTTAGTTAAGCTCTTGAAGCTAGGGGGCACTATTTTTATGTTTGGAAAAATAACGTTCCAAAAGTAAACGGCCTATTTCTCAGGACCAGATGCTAGAATAAGCATATAATTGACATATTAGGATAGAAAACACTCTAAAGTTTCCAAAACTGAGTTAAACAGAACTGATTTTGCAAGCTAAAACCTGAGGAAAATCCAATCAGGAAGTGCCCCTGTCTTTGAAACCTCTCTGTTGTTATGCATCCCTATTGCCCATTTAAAGGGATATCAACATTAAAAAACAGGCTTTAGTTAAACATTAAAAACCAGGCTTTAGTTCAAAGTAAAAACAGGCACCTATAGACAAACTCACCCTGGCACTGTGTGTCGGCCATAGCAGGCTCAAACCCCGGCATGCAGGTACAAGACCCCACGGGAACCATCCACTCCCCATCCCCGTTGCAGTATAGCTTAAGAGGGACGGACAACTCCTGCGCGTTAGACACACACGCCCCCGGGGCGATGACCAAGGAGGTGGCCTCGGCCCCTGTGGCCGTCTCGGGGAAGACGGCGAAGTTTGCGATGGTCGTCGAGCACTTCTTGAAGAAAACCCGCACGGATATCAAGGACATACAAGCCCCCAGGTCCTGAAAGGCCAGGTAGAAGCCGGCCTTGGAAATAGGGCCAAAGCTTCTCACTTTGGTGTTGATCCTGCCTGCCTCGAGCAAGGAAAAACTCTCATCAGGGGCAATGGTGTCAACTTTGACATAAGGGGTCTCCCTCCACAAGGGACTACTTTCCGTAGCGGTATCGCCATCAGACTCGTAGTAGAAGAGGTTAAAGGTCTCCTTGCAGGAGCCGGGGATGTTGGGAATACTGGCACAGTCACGGACGGAGAACTTGAGCTCCACGTAGACGCGCAGCACGCCCTTACGGGGGATGAAGTCCGTCCTCAGCCAATTGTTCTGGTTGGGTTCGCGCACATTGCACACCTGGTATGTCCTGATAGGACTCATTGAATCGTCGTAGCCGCTCACCTCCTCCCACTGCAGGAAAACAGACAAACAATGTTACTAGTGAAGAGAACTGTCGATATCATCAGACCTGGGTTCAAATAGTATTTATTTTATTTCAAATAGTTTAGCTGCGTTTGGTTGAGCTTGCTTGAACCAATGCAATAGTGCCAAAAATGCAAACCCTACTCATCTGGCACTCCAGACAGGCTCTAACATGCAAAGCCTTTGAAAGAAAACAAATACTAATTGAACCTAGGTCTTCATATAATCATAGTATAATTGCACAGGAAAGGTAGCAATCAGAATGTCCTTCCTAGGAAATGTTGGTTCTCCAAATGCTACAGTAATTTAGTAAGGGCTGATATTGAAAGAGATTACAGGGCCTATTTTTAATGAGTTTTGCCATTTCTAATGTCAAATCGTGTATAATGCAAACAGTGCATTATTTACTAAAGGGGCAATTCAAATGAAATGTCCTCTTTCTGGTTGCATCATGGAGATGTTATGGTGTATAGTGTAATACTTGAATTAATAGACTGGCTGTTTATTTGCTCAAATCACTGAACACAACAGGCGCTTATTAGAGACCGGCTTCTATTTGAGCCAGGCGTCTATTTCCCTAATGCGCACAGCTTTTGCTCATTTGAATAGTTAATTGTTTAGTTCCAGCATTCACTTCCAGCATTTTAATACATTTCTTAATTTCCTTCAATAATGTGTTATCATTTACACACTGTGTCACATTTTATTTTGTCTTAGTATGCCTCTATTTCAACCCCCAAAATGTTTTTCTTTCACAGAGCAATTGTTTTCGTGTTTGACCATACATTTTCAGCAGTTCTTACTTTTGCCATTAGAGGGCGATCGGACGATTTCTGGGGGTGTGTACTCCCCAAAGTTGTTGACTGTTTTTATGCTTGCCCGTTAGCTAGAAGTTCTCAGCTGTTTGCAACCAATGGCTAGCAGTTTCTTACTTGTGATGAAAACAGATGATTGACATAATCTTTTCGAGACGTTACTGAATTATTTCATGCAACAAATCAAACGTTACAACTCAAAAACAATTCATGGTAATTCATGGTTACCGCATAAAAAATTCATTTAGACCCGGTGTTTATTTGAAACAGGTGTTTGTGTGTTGAAATGTGTGCCATCGCTCGGCTATTAAAAGGGACAGGCGGCTATTTGAGACTCAGCGTTTAATTGAAGTTTTACGGTACTTTACGATTCAAGTGGTATATTTCAAGTGGAACATTTCCAAGCCTACTCTTCAAAGCCGTGAGAAGTATTTTTTGCATGCTATGAAACGTGGTCAGTACACCTCATTGAGTGAAGCAGTCAATTAATTACTTCACAGCACTTAGCTTCAACAACGGTCTAACGATGATATGGTTCTCTACAGTCAGCAAATAAACCATTTACACCAGTTCATATCCCCAGATATTCTACACCAAATATATTCTACAATATAGGCATGACTACCTATTGGAAATATTCAAAGAGCTATCTATTACAGGATTAAATCCATGATTAACCATGATCCATGATTAACTGGGTTATTAACATATTTTTGCCCAAGGAATAAATCACCTTTTCCAAGAAGTTAATCTTTTGATTCTAACAACTCAACCTGAATAATTCATTTCCATTCTTAATGAGGGCTCCAAACATTGATCAATTCAACAAGAGGAACAGAATGCATAATTCCATATTTGGCAGAGCATGCACGCATGCAATTTATTCCAAAACGATGAGTCCAGGAGTCAGCGTTCTACACCATAAATCAAGTGCAACACGTCTCAGCAGCAATACCTCACAAATATGATAATTGCACCCGGACAGAACGTATGGGCTTGTCACGCATTTTGAGAGGGCCGCCTTGCCCTAATGACATATGACTTCTTGGGGTGCAAAGACATTCGGTGTGAGTCTGCAGAAAGGCCTGAAAAGAATGGACTGCCGAAGATTGTTGCCATGGTAACCCATTGGTTTCATCGACTGACTTTGCGCTCACGTACAAAAGACAAATTACACTGTCCGGGAGTGGGGATGGTCTGTCAAGCTGTTAGCCTAGGGGTCAAATATATGTTGTTTTATTTTCTCACCATTTCTATGGGGGATATGATCAGCTGAAATATTCATTCCCAGCTGTAATTTGCCTATTGGCTTCTTCCACTTTAAGAGAAATACAGTACAAGTCAAAAGTTTGGACACATGTACTCATTCAAGGGTTTATCATAATTTTTACTATTTTCTACATTGTAGGATAATAGTGAAGACATAAAAACTGTGACATAACACATATGGAATCATGTAGTAACCAAAAAAGTGTTAAACAAATCTAAATATTTTATATTTGAGATGATTGAAAGTAGCCACCCTTTGACTCGATGACAGCTTTGCACAATCTTGGCATTCTCTCGACCAACTTCACCTGGAGTGCTTTTCCAATCGTCTTGGAGGAGTTTACACATACGCTGAGCACTTGTTGGCTGCTTTTCCTTCACTTTGCGGTCCGACTCATCCCAAACCATTTCAAATAGGTTGAGGTCAGAGATTGTGGAGGCATCTGATTCAGCACTCTATCAATCTTCTTATTGGTCAAATAACCCTTACACAGCCTGGAGGTATGTTGGGTCATTGTTCTGTTGAAAAACAAAATGATAGCCCCACTAAGAGCAAACCAGATGGGATGGCATATTGCTGCAGAATGTTGTAGTACCTCATTGAGCCAGCCATGCTGGTCAAATGTGCCTTGAATTCTAAATAAATCACCAACAGTATCACCAGCAAAGCACCCCCACACTATCACACCTCCTCCTCCATGCTTCACGATGGGAACTACACATGTGGGGATCATCCGTTAAACTACTCTACGTCTCACAAAGACACGGCGGTTTGAACCAAATATCTCAAATTTGGACTCATCAGACCAAAGGAGAGATTTCCACTGGTCTCATATCCTTTGCTCGTGTTTCTGGGCCCAATAAATTATCTTCTTCTTATTGGTGTCCTTTAGTAGTGGTTTCGACCATGAAGGGCTGATTCACACAGTCTCCTCTGAACAGTGGATGTTGAGATGTGTCTGTTATTTGAACTCTGTAAAGCATTTATTTGGGCTGCAACCTGAGGTTGAGTTAACTATAATGAACTTATCCTCTGCAGCCGCGGTAACTGGGTCTCATGAGAGCCAGTTTCATCATAGTGCTTGATGGTTTTTGCGACTGCACTTGAAGAAACTTTCAAAGTTCTTGAAATTTTCCTTTATGTCTTCAAGTAATGATGGACTGTCATTTATTTTGCTTATTTGAGCTGTTCTTGCCATAATATGGACTTGGTCTTTTACCAAATAGGGCTATGTTCTGTATACCACCCCTCCCTTGTCACAAACCCAACTGATTGGCTCAAACGCATTAAGAAGGAAAGAAATTCCACAAATTAACTGAACAAGGCGCACCTGTTAATTGAAATGCATTCCAGGTGACTACCTCAAGAAGCTGGTTGAGAGAATGCCAAGAGTGTTCAAAGCTGTCATCAATGCAAATAGTGGCTACTTTGAGATTTTTCAAATACAAAATATATTTAGATTTGTTTAAACACTTTTCTGTTTACTACATGATTCACGTGTTATTTCATAGTTGTTATGTAATTCTCTATTAATCTACAATGTAGAAAATAGTAAACAAAGAAAACCCCTGGAATGAGTAGGTGTGTCCAAACTTTTGACTTGTACTGTATTTCCAAATTCTTCAGCTAGTGTTGCTGCAGCCGTGTTTGTTGCCATTTTGGGTCTATATGTACTCAATTTTACTATATTGGAGATTTGTGTTTTGGACTATTTTGGAGGTTTGGGGATCTTCATTTAAGAAAACTTTGCTTAAAAGTAAAACTTAAAGGTGTATGTTTCTCATTTGTTTTTAGCAACGAAGAAAAGAAAAGAAACTTTACAAAGAGAGGTATAAAACAATGGGAGGTGTGTCGTTTAAGTCAGGAGGAGCTGTACTAAGTAGCAAATGTAACAAATGCTGTGGAATAACAACACACTCACCCCACTCTCCGGAAATGTGGTCCAGGCCAGTTCTGTGGTCGCCCACTTGCTGTCCATTAGTGTTTCTATAAATCAAGAACAGGAGAGTTAGTTAAACCAAGAAGCTATTGTAACAAACAATAACTCAGGGTTTCCCAAACCCGGGGCCCCAAGGGGTGCACACTTTCGTTTTAGCCCTAGCACTACACAGCTGATTCAAAACATCAACCATTCATCATTCGAATCAGCTGTGTAGGGCTAGGGCAAAAACAAAACCTCCTTGGGGTCCTGAGGACCCGAGTTTGGGAAACGCTGCAATAACTATTATGTGGTGGTTGGAAATAAAAATTATAGTCCTAAAAGCAGAAGTCTATTATTTACTTTATTTATTATTTTTGTCTATTCTTCTCATAAGACGACAGTAAGTCTATCGGCATCAATTCCACACGGATACATAAAAAACTGGGTAGACAGAAAGTCTGTCATGAGAAAACTGTTAAATCCTCATAAAGCTCTAAATAAAAAGATGATGATGGAAGAAAAAATCTGTCTGCCTTTGATATCACTGAAAATGTAGAAATTTGAGAAAAAAATCCCTTCCTCTAGGAGGGAGAAATCATCTCGATCGAATTTCAAAGCTTTATTACTAAGTGATATCACAATCAATCACAAATCACTACTCGGCCCAGCCATAGTGGATTCCCCAGAGTGGTGACCTCGTATTATGCAGGTCATTTTGAGAGAGTCAGGAGTATGAAAATCGAAGGATGAGGAGGTTAAACAAATACAGGGAAGAAAGAGGAAATAAGAGGATCAATAGACCTCGTTGTCACCTGTCAATCTGTATGATGGTTGAGAGAAGTCATCAAAACACACCAAAGGCTTGCAAAAGGTTATCTTCTTGTTGTTTACTGGAATGCACCTCCAATTTACAGTTGTGCCAATTACTTTGAATAGAAGCTCAAGCATGGGAGCTTGGGCCCCCGTGTGGCGCAGCGGTCTAAGGCACTACATCTCAGTGCTTGAGGTGTCACTACAAACACCCTGGTTTGATTCCAGGCTGTATCACAACCAGCCGTGATTGGGAATCCCATAGGGTGGCGCACAATTGGCTCAGCATTGTCCGGGTTTGGCCAGTGTAGGCCGCCATTGTAAATAAGAATTTATTCTTAACTGACTTGCCTAGTTAAATAAGGGTAAAAACTCAGGGTTGGGTAGGTTACTTTCTAAATGCAATCCATTACAGTTACTAGTTACCTGTCCAACATTGTAATGTAATGTAACTTTTGGAATGTAACTTTTGGATTACCCAAACTCAGTAATGTAATCTGAATCATGGTGGTCTCCGACTTGTGGTCAGAACAAACTTAAACTTGCACCTTTTTTCAATGCTGAATTGAATGTCATTGAGAAAAAGGTTTCAATGTATTTTAGCAAAAATCCTTTCTGAATTTAAAAGTAATCCAAGAAGTAATCATCTAGTTTTCAAAAGTACCTGTAATCTGATTAGAATGGTTTTTGCTGGTAACATATCTGATTCCAGTTAGTTTATTTTGTAATCAGTTACTCCCCAACCCTGAGGACTAGTTTCCTTATTACCATAGTTTGGATCTAGATTAGCTATAAGGTGTAAAAGGTAACCTTCTTGATTATCATTCACTTTACAGACAGACTTTACGGTATGGTGCCTGCTAAAAAAATCTGCCAATGTTTTTTAGAACCCAATTCACATATTCCCATTTTTTTTACCACACTCTTGCCGGGATAAGTCTTTTAAATCTCCGGTGTACATGCGGGCAAGTTTAGGAGCGATAGTAGACGTGGGCCACATGTGGGTGGACGTCAATTTGAATAAATCCATTGAATATACACCATCACAAGGAAATCCGTTATTACATTTGTTTTAGGCAGGTCCTAAGAAACATTATAAGACTAATAAAATGTAATTTCTAAAGAATCGAATGGCATATTGAGAAGAATTATGTTACTGGTCTGTGCAGCCCACAGTTGTTTTGTTCATTAAACAAACAAGACACACTTAGCCGTCTATAAAATATGTGTGTTGACTGCGATTAGGGTAGCCTAAGAATAGAATAAGCATAACAGAATAAAATACAAATAGTATTTATAGATACAGCAAGGTGTGGAATGGCTGTCATTTTGAATTGAGCCCATGGCAAGCACATGCTTTTTTTAAATCCACGTTTCATGTCTTTTCCTACCCTCACTGCGCTTTGTTAGGGAGGAAGGCGTTGGGTCTTTCAATGAGAGTGTCTTCATCACGATACCGATAGAAAATAATCGAAAATCTATATATTACAAAAGCATGTGAGTCTTGTGTTCATATTTCACAACCTCCGTGATCTTTTGGAGTTGGCTACTGCGATCAAGCTAAATAATAGGCCTGCACTTGATTTAGGCTACATTATTGCAATGCGAACTGTATCTAATCAGTGATAGATGAGCTAGCCCCTCTACTTATTGGCCCAGACAGAGATTTAACCAAATATACAGATGGCGATTCACTGAAACAAAATCACATTGATTGATTAAGAGAAGTCACAGGCAACTGAAGAGGAAATAATCCACTTGTTATGCTACATACAGTAACATGCTTGGCAAAATGCTCTGCTAACAAATGAGCCAACGAGACAAGATTATCATGAGCAGCACCTCAATTTGGCTACCATTTCCACAGCCTAATTGTAGCTCAACCAATATCCAAACAAAGATTTAGTGAAAAGAAAGAAATCGCACATTGATTGATTTATCAAGACGAGTCCCCGCGCTTGTCTCAAAGCAGCGCAAAATGGCGCCAAAACAGTTGATCTCACTATCGCTTCAAATGTATTATAATACAATTCAAAAGGCTGATTGAGCACCTTTTTAATGAAGAATGTGTTTGTTTTCCATGACTGTGTTTGGCTTTCTGTGTATTGATGTGAATATTGACATGTGTATTTATGTGTATATATGTGTTTTGATGTGTATACGGGGTTCATCTGTAAAAGGGCATTTCCACGGTAACAGAGTGACGCTGAGACTCATTTTCTCACATTGAAATGTATGCCAAGCAAAAACCATTGATTGCAAAGTTTAACAAACCATACACCTATGAGGGTCTACTTTTAACAATTGCTACTGACAATTTTACTAAAACACATTTACTTGAGCAACAGCGCCAATGCAAAGTTTGGTAACAGAATGACAGTAAAATCTCTCTCAGTTTTTCATGTGACCACATTATTCAAACTCTTTGTTAAATATCTAGTCCGACTTAAGATTCAAAGATGTCTGCAGAAAGAATGGGGTGTCAGCTATAACATGACACCTTGAGTTTGAAAAAAATCTACTTTGATTATTGAACTAAGTGAAGTGGGTCAACACTCGGTAACAGAATGATGGTAACAGAACGACACCATGGGTCCTGGATCTGTACTATACAGAAATGTATAATTGTGAATGTCATTCTCTTCATGGTGATGCATCCTAAATAGGTACACAAAGGTAGAACATTTTTTGTTTGAGTATTATTCTACCCAATGGGTATTATTCTAATGAGATCTGCCCCCCAAACAAGGCCCAATTTGGTTGGTCCATACTAGAGGTCGACCGATTAATCGGAATGGCCGATTAATTAGGGCCAATTTCAATTTTTCATAACAATCGGAAATCGGTGTCGATTTATTTAATTTTTTTACACCTTTATTTAATCTTTATTTAACTAGGCAAGTCAGTTAAGAACACATTCTTATTTTCAATGACGGCCTAGGAACGGTGGGTTAACTGCCTTGTTCAGGGACAGAACAAGAGATTTTTACCTTGTCAGCTCAGGGATTCAATCTTGCAACCTTACGGTTAACTAGTCCAACGCTCTAACCACCTGCCTCACAAGGAGCCCGCCTGTTACACGAATGCAGTAAGAAGCCAAGGTAAGTTGCTAGCTAGCATTAAACTTAATCAATCATAATCACTAGTTATAACTACACATGGTTGATGACTAGTTTATCTAGCGTGTCCTGCGTTGCATATAATCGATGCAGTGCGCATTCGCGAAAAAGGACTGTCGTTGCTCCAACGTGTACCTAACCATAAACACCAACGCCTTTCTTAAAATCAATACACAGAAGTAAATATTTTTAAACCTGCATATTTAGCTAAAAGAAATCCAGGCTAGCAGGCAATATTAACAAGGTGAAATTGTGTCACTTCTCTTGCGTTCATTGCATGCAGTCAGGGTATATGCAACAGTTTGGGCCGCCTGGCTTATTGCAAACTAATTTGCCAGAATTTTACATAATTATGACATAACATTGAAGGTTGTGCAATGTAACAGGAATATTTAGACTGATGGATGCCACCCGTTAGATAAAATACGGAATGGTTCCGTACTTAACTGAAAGAATAAACGTCTTGTTTTCGAGATGATAGTTTCCGGATTCGACCATATTAATGACCTATAGCTCGTATTTCTGTGTGTTATCATGTTATAATTAAGTCTATGATTTGATAGAGCAGTCTGACTGAGCGATAGTAGGCACCAGCAGGCTCGTAAACATTTATTCAAACAGCACTTTCATGCGTTTTGCCAGTAGCTCTTCGCTGTGCTTCAAGCATTGAGCTGTTTATGACTTCAAGCCTATCAACTCCCGAGATTAGGCTGGTGTAACTGAAGTGAAATGGCTAGCTAGTTAGCGGGGTGCGCGCTAATAGCGTTTCAAACGTCACATGCTCTGAGACTTGGAGTGGTTGTTCCCCTTGCTCTGCATGGGTAACGCTGCTTCGAGGGTGGCTGTTGTCGATGTGTTCCTGGTACGAGCCCAGGTAGGAGGGAGGAGAGGTACGGAAGCTATACTGTTACACTGGCAATACTAAAGTGCCTATAAGAACATCCAATAGTCAAAGGTATATGAAATACAAATGGTATTGAGAGAAATAGTCCTATAATTCCTATAATAGCTACAACCTAAAACTTCTTACCTGGGAATATTGAAGACTCATGTTAAAAGGAACCACCAGCTTTCATATGTTCTCATGTTCTGAGCAAGGAACTTAAACGTTAGCTTTCTTACATGGCACATATTGCAGTTTTACTTTCTTCTCCAACACTTAGTTTTTGCATTATTTAAACCAAATTGAACATGTTTCATTATTTGAGGCGAAATTGATTTTATTGATGTATTATATTAAGTTCAAATAAGTGTTCATTCAGTATTGTTGTAATTGCCATTATTACAAATACATTCTAAAAATCGGCCGATAAATCGGTGTCTGCTTTTTCGTCCTCCAATAATCGGTATCGGCGTTGAAAAATCATAATCGGTCGACCTCTAGTCCAGACCGGACAAAACTTTACTAACCATAGATGGCTATGCTTCACAAGTTTTCACAATACAGTAAAGAAAAGAAAAGTCGAGTATAGGGCTGTGACGGTCATGGAATTTTGGATGATGGTAATAGGCCCGCCAAATGACCACGGTCTCCGTAATAACGGTTAGAATAGCAAAAAGAAAGTTCAAATAAGTGTTCATTCAGTATTGTTGTAATTGTCATTATTACAAATACATTATTATTCAAAGTAGCCACCCTTTGCCTTTGCCTTAATGACATTTTTTTTATTTTCGGTTATGACGGTTATTTTATTTCGTCCATAACCTTCAGTTACATGGTTATACGGTAATTGTGCCAGCCCTAGTAAACTATACAGTAGGGTACAGCACAGGGAAATTATTGAAAAACGTATCCATGCCTTCATTTCCCAAAAATATAGACTCTTAGCTTTCATTTTACACCAAATTCTATATGCTCCTATAAATATAGGATTTGAAGGCAGTTTGCTACTTAAGGAAAATAACCCTGCTGTAACATAAAATGTTAATTATTATGTGGATTACAGTTAATGGATATTTTTGTAGGCGTTGATACATTTGTCAGGGCAAATCAAGTGTAATTTCAAAGTGAAATTAAAAATTTTAGAAGCCTGCTGAACAGGAACAGCCTGCTGAACAGGAACATTCTCAGCAACAAAAGTGATCAAATTAAGATCCTACATCTGTATGAACTTCATGTTTGTCCTCATGCGCCCTTTTACATGGAAATTGTCATGCCCTGATCTGTTTCACCTGTCCTTGTGATGGTCTTCACCTCCTCCAGGTGTCGCTTTTCCCCCAGTGTATTTATCCCTGTTTTTCCTGTCTCTCTGTGCCAGTTCGTCTTATATGTTTCCAATTCAGCCAGCAGTTTTCCCGTTCTCGTGCTTTGCATTCGCCTTTTTCTAGTCCTCACGGTTTTGACCCTTGCCTGTTTCTGGACTTGCCTGCCTGACCAATCTGCCTGCCTTGAGCACAAGCCTGTCTACCACTCTGTACCTCCTGGACTCTGCTCTGGTTTTGACCTTTTTGCCTGTCCATAACATTTCTCTTGCCTATCCCTTTGATTAATAAACATTGTAAGACTCCAACCATCTGCCTCCTATGTCTGCATTTGGGTCTCGCCTTGTGCCTTGATAGAAATGACCAAAAGAGACATTGGTTTCAGCATGACTCCCTGTCAAAATAAAGGTTAAATAAAATCTATTAGTGATTTTGGAATGTACTAATAGAGTAATTATACACCTTTGGCAGCGATTATAGCCTTGAGTCTTTTGGGGTATGATGCTACAAGCTTGAGAATCTTGTTTCTCATGGTCTGAGAGTCTTTTAGGTGCCTTTGGCAAACTCCAAGCGGGCTGTCAGGTGCCTTTTACTGAGGCATGGCTTCTGTCTTGCCACTCCACCATAAAGGACGGATTGGTGGAGTGCTGCAGAGACGGTTGTCCTTCTGGAAGGTTCTCCCATCTCCACAGAGGAACTCTGGAGCTCTGTCAGAGTGACCATTGGGTTGTAGGTCACCTACCTGACCAAGGCCCTTCTCCCCCGATTGCTCAGTTTGGCCCAGCTCTAGGAAGAATCTTGGTGGTTCCAAACTTCTTCCATTTAAGAATGATGGAGGCCACTGTGTTCTCGGGGACCTTCAATGCTGCAAAACTGTCTTGGCATCCTTACGTCAGATCTGTGCCTCGACACAATCCTGTCTCGGAGCTCTACAGACAACTCCTTAGATCTCATGGCTTGGTGGGACTGTGGGACCTTAAATAGACCGGTGTGTGCCTTTCCAAATCATGTCCAATCAACAGAATTTACCACAGGTGGACTCCAAGTTGTAGAAAAATCTCAAGGATGATCAATGGAAAGAGGATGCACCTTAGTTCAATTTAAAGTCTCATAGCAAAGGGTCTGAATACTTTTGTAAATAAGTTTATTTTTATTTTTATAAATTTGCCAACATTTCTAAAAACCTGTTCGCTTTGTCATTATGGGGTATTGTGTGAAGATTGAGGACATGAGAAGAGTTCCACGCACTAACATACAAAGAACATTGTAGATTAGAGGTCCTGTATCCACAGGCTTAACACATTAGTTCAATTCAGATTGAGAAGAATTTACTGTAGGCCCAATACTAAATCAAAAGACCATCCCAAGTGTACAACTCTCTACCTACGCATTTGCTTTCCATGTACATGTACCGTTTAAGTCTCCCCTTGCTGCTATAACTCAAATCTGTCAATTTGATGGGCTTCTTAAGGCAGCAAGAACATTGACTAGCTGTCTTCACATTCAACAAGAGCCAAGACAAAAAGCCCATCTAAGGGTCCAGGTTGATTCTTTTATGTTAGATCCAACGCTCTGTGTGCATAGAGGTAACATAAACTCTACTCCAACTGAACTCTCCACAGACCCCAGCGAGGCTCATTATTACTTAGCATGTGTTTGCCTGGGAAGAGTTCCACGCACTAAACACACAAAGAACATCAGTGTAGATTAGAGATCCTGTATCCACAGGCTTAACACATGAGTTAAATTCAGATTGAGAATTAACTGTAGGCCCATTACTAAATCAAAAAAACGCTTTAGACGCGAATGAAGTATATATAGTTTTTGACAGAAACCTGAAAGCCGGACACAGCTTTTGATTGAACAGCGTCCCAAATGTACAGCTCTCTACCTACGCATTTGCCCTTCATGTACATGTACCATTTAAAAGTCTCCCCTTGATGCTATAACTCAAACGTACACCCCCCCACCCCCCCGTCATAAAACTGGCAGTGATGATGCCTCCCCCAGGGCCAAAATAACTGTGCTCAAACGGGAACTTGTTGTCCTTACAGCATCTCATTCACCGCCCATGGTGTATACTGTTTTTGATCACTGGAGCAAACATGCTCACTGCTGCTATGGGAGCACACATGCTAATATTTAATTCACTTTGTTGAGATGGGCTGCTATGGAAGGAAAGCCTCTCCTCGTATTAATTTCACACTCCCATCCACAAACAGATGAAATATTCAAAGGCGTAACATCTCTCCACTGATTTTGTGCATGGTCGGCTACATACAACAAATGGGTATTTTGACTGTAAACAGCAAATTCGTAGTGGCAAATTCAGAGTGCTTAGGCCTACTGTATGACTATCTCGCTGTCTAGTTTGCGTGTGAGTGAGCCTTCCTTTTCCTCTACACACAATTGCAAGATTGAGCAATGTTATGTTTGACGCTTGTTGAACCGCTTTAATCAACTCAAGCCGACCCCAATTCAACGTTCTCCTTCAGGCTATTTGCATCTGCGCATATGGTTCCATTCATAATTATGAGTATTTACTGTATGCTCTCCAGAGAAGAGATAAATAAAGCGTGCGCCGATATGGAGATGCTCTTCCGTAGTTATACGTGTGGAAATGATTGGATATTAGTGTGTTCTTCTGCAGCCATACATACCTAGTGAGCTATTTCTGTAGGATGTTAAGGTTTTCTGAGCTATTACGTAATTGCAGCTACGTTCCAATACCATGCGACTCTGAAAATAGCACAAGTGCACAACATCACTGTTATAGGGGTTAGTCATAAAGAGGATGACAGGGTCAGTGAGTCACATGTCCATTGCATGGGTGACTAGGAGGCCAGAGCTTATGTCACTAGCTAAACTCATGGACAGACCCAAGGACACAGTTGGACATTCCACTCAAATCCACCCAAAAATTCGACTGACATACACTGGTGTTGAAAAAATACATATCCTAATGGAAACCAAGACTTCAAGACTTCCATGAATTCCAATGAATCTATTGGAGTGAACTAAACGGCACTGTACCTCACTCAAATTAATTGGATTAATACGAAGGACAAAAAGTAAATAAATAGACAAAACAAAAGTAACGGAAACCAACAGGCAACTGCCAATTCAAGAACCAAATTCCAATGAAATCTCTTGGAATCCACCATACTGACAACGAGGCATCGACCCCGACAACCTTAAAACCCATAATACCCTTCAACTTCTCCAACCTGCCCCCGTCCTCAGAGGACAGACATTAGTTAACAACCCAGTGTTGTGTAAGTGAAGTTGTTGGTATGTGGGAAAACTGGCTGATCATCAGCCTATGAAAATCTCTGTGAGACCAGCTAGGGAGGCTGCCGCTGCATTGATTTAGACGCTGGCACCATAATTGATGAGCGATAACACTGGCTGGCGTCCAAGAGAAGCACATTTTACTCAGGGAAGAAAAGGCAGGCGGGGAACGTGGTGGAATTTGGAGAGAAATATGTAAAGGAGCTGGTAGAGTCTAAATGAAGTTACCTTGGTTTAGATTTTCTTTAAGTATGGTACATGGGATACTTCGACATGGACCATACCATTACAACCAATCACAAATTATTGGCATAAAAACCATATTCAATATATCAGATTGACAATTCATAAATACACAGACTTCAATTAAAAGTGTAGGACCCTGCATAAA
Source organism: Oncorhynchus masou masou (assembly GCF_036934945.1). Taxonomy (NCBI): domain Eukaryota; kingdom Metazoa; phylum Chordata; class Actinopteri; order Salmoniformes; family Salmonidae; genus Oncorhynchus; species Oncorhynchus masou. The sequence continues at coordinate 42,342,442 of NC_088214.1, read as the reverse complement.
GCAGAAATAAATCCGGGGACATTTATCGCTCCCTGGGTTTTGACCAGTTTGACATAACCCAACACAGAGGATAATGCCCCGTTCATGTGCTAGTCAGAACTAGGAAACTCTGAAATTTCCGACCTGCTAAACTACAGTAGTTGGCCAAAGCACGAGTAGAAATACAACCAGTTAGCAAGTCGACTAACCCATGAACTCAGCACAAACCGGTTTGCCAACAGTACCAGTCAAAAGTTTGGACACACCTACTCATTCAAGTGTTTGTCTTTATTTTTACTATTATTGTAACAGACATCAAAACTATGAAATAACAAATATGGAATCATGTAGTAACCAAAAAAGTGATAAATCAAAAAAGCCCCCTTTGCCTTGATGACAGCTTTGCACACTCTTGGTTGAAGTGAAGCTGGTTGAGAGAATGCTTGTCTGTGGATATTTTGTCTCAAATTTCAAGCAGCTGAAGGAAAAACTGCCCAGACAACAGGTAGAGCTAGTTCAAATGTAATTATATTCAACAGTCTGGCTTGTAAGGAAAATTTACATGATTTTGCACTCCAATATTTTAGGCTGTATATACCAATTACATTGTGTATTACAGTCTGCTTGATCAGACAAAGCTAAAGGCAACTTGCCTACATGTATCTTTGGCCTGTCATTTTGTATGTGTCCAATGACACACACAATTGACTGGTATTGATTGGCTAGAGAGAAAGCTTCAGGATATTAGAGGATTTGTTTCTTCTTTCCTCTTTAAATTGCCAGAGATATTGGCTTTTCCCTACAGGAAAGAAATGTATAGACTGACGCTAACGTTTTTTACACTGAGCATGTTGTAATGTTTGGCACCTATTTTGAACATATATGAAAACAGTCAGTATATAACCTCCCCATCAGTGTAATGTCAAAGACACTGATAACTAACTCCTAGCTGTGGTACTTTGTGTACCTTGTGTACTTTGTGAGAAGCAAAATACAGTATGTGGGTGTTTTATTTAGGATGAATCCTTTATGTCATATTGAGCTGTGTCATGGGCTTGGTCAAGCAACCCAACATAATGAAATACTCAACTAGTAGGTGTGACAACGCAGCAAAAGGTACTTGACAATAGCGACGGGGATGCAGCTGCAATGATGTGTGACACATATGGGTGACACGTGGAGGACCGAAAATGCATGGGGCGTCCCTGCTTTCCTTTGTGGGGAAAGCTATACCAAGGAACTGTCTCTGTGTGTGTGTGTTGTGTGTATGTTCTCATTAGTCCATTTTCCTAGAATAAATCCAATGCGTGACTAAACCACAGCACAATACAGTGGTGTGATACAAAACAGGCCGTACCCGAATAGTATGAACATAAATGGTAACTTTGTATCCAAACAATCGATCAACTCTAATCATTTTCAATTGTGGCAACAGAGGCGATTTAGCAAAAAAAAACTATTTTTAAGCCTATCACAGTTAAAACCTGCAATGAAAATAACAGATTTTTGTATACGCCATGCCATTGGCAAAATAAAGCTGCACTTCATCTTATTATACAATGTAATATTCATATTCAAACATAATCGCATTTTTGGCAGTTCATCATGGCTTGCAAACACCCACATTCTTTGGAAACATCTAGGCTGCTAGTCTGATTAATCAGGCTGTAATACGCAATTCATTGGTATATACAACCTGAAACTAATGCCTGCAAAATTGTGTAAATGTTCCTTACAAGCCAGAATACAATTATATCTAAACTTATTCTACCGGTTGTCTGGGCGGTTTATCCTTCAAGCTGTTTGCAATTTGAGACAACATTTCCACGGGAAAGTATTGTTTACCTGACTTTCTGTAGAGCCTGTAGGTATATGGTTCAGTGACATCTGCTGATGGCTTTTTAAATGAATTGGATTGATTGATTGAGTTCAGCACCAAGGTAAAAATGTGTTTTATATTGGATATTTGTTTTTCTCTTGTCAATTTCTATTGAACCAAGCATGCCATGACATTTTATTTATTTAAATAGGCAAGTCAATTAAGAACAAATTCTTATGACAACCTACCCCAGCATAACCCTAACGACACTGGGGCAAATGTGACTGCCCTATGGGACTCCCAATTACAGCCGGTTGTGACACAGCCTGGAATTGAACCAGGGTCTGTAGTAACACCTCTAGCACTGAGATGCAGTGTCTTAGTGCACTGCACCACTCGGGAGCCTCACATTGAAAATGATATATTCGGACTCCTTTTTTGTGTGAATTTCATTACTCGTTTTTTTATTCTGATTTAGATAAAATATATATATTTTAAACCACGCAACAAAAAAGGTTTTGATTGTTCGTCATCCTCCCTTGATTCAGAATATACAATATTCAGTGTAATGGTAGGCTTGGTTCAATAGCCATTGACGAGAGAAAAAAACGAAGATCCAATATAAATTCACTTTACCTAGGTGCCAAACATATACAGTGCCTTGCAAAAGGCCCCTTGGATTTCTTCACATTTTATTGCGTTACCAAGTGGGATCAAATTTGATTTAATTGTGTTTTTTGTCAGCAATCTACACAAATTGCTATTTTCAAGTCATGCCATAGATTGTCAAGCAGATTTAAGTCAAAACTATAACTTTACCACTCAAGTACATTCACTATCTTCTTGGTAAGCAATTCCAGTGTAGCTTTAGCCTTCTGTTGTAGGTTATTGTCCTTCTGAAAGGTGAATTCCTCTCCTAGTCTCAGGTGTAAAGCAGACTAGGATTTTGCCTGTGTTTAGCTCCATCCCATTTCTTTTCATCCTGAAAAAATCCCCAGTATTTGCCGATGCTTGAAAATACGGCTGCAGTTATACAGTGTTGTGTTGTGTTGGATTTGTTGTGTTGGACTTTGCATTTAGGCCAAAAAGTGTATTCCTTTTTTGCAGTAATATTTTAGTGCCCAAAGATGCATGTTTAAGAATATTTTTGATTTAGTATACTTGTGTTCTTCTTTTCACTCTGTCATTTAGGTCATTATTGTGGAGTCAGTACAATGTTCTTGATCCGTTTTCTCCCATCACAGCTTTTAAACTTTGTGGCTGCTTTAAAATCCCAGATGGTCTCATGGTGACATCCCTGAGCAGTTTTCTTCCTGTCCTGCTGCTCAGTTCAGCAGGATGACTGTGTCTTTGACATGTCTGGGTGGTTTAATACATCATCCACAGCATAATTCTTAACTTGACCATGCTTAAAGAGAAAGTTACCTACCTACCAATCAATGCCCTTCTTTATGAGGCTTTTGAAACTTTCCCTCATTTTAGTAGTTGAATCTGTGCTTGAAATGGAATACTTGACGAAGGGAACGGTAACCTTTTATTCAACTAGGCAAGTCAGTTCAGAACAAATTCTTATTTACAATGACAGCCTACTCCAGCCAATCACTGCCATATGTGATGCAGCCTGAATTTGAACCAGTGACGCCACTTGCACTGAGATGCAGTGCCTTAGACTGCTGCGCCACTTCGGGAGGCAAACTAACAGATGTAATGTATGGATGGGTGGGGGACAGAGGAAAAATGAAAGTTAAAAAATTATGTCTAATGCTATTATTTCACAGAATGAACCCATGTAATTTATGTGATTTCTTAAGCTACATTTGACACTTTCACCAAATTAGGCTTGTGGAAAACGAAAGCAAGGACTATATTTGTTAGATATATATATATATATATGCTATAAAAAAACATATGAAACCACGTCCACTTTGACATGAAAGTATGTTGTGTGGATTGTTAACAAAAAATGACAATGGCATACATTTGAATCGCACTTTGAAACACAATAAAATGTGAAGAAATCCAAGGGGTCTGAATACTTTTGCAAGGCACTGTACCTACCAGACCCCTAAAAAGTCGGGTAAAAAAAATATTTCCTGTGGATATTTTGCCTCAAATTCCGAGTACAGATTTTTATATTTACTCAACATTCTGTCTTGTGAGGAATATTTACACGATTTTGCAGTCATTAGTTTCAGGCTGTATATACCAATTAATGGTGTATTCGAACCCGATTAATCGGAATGGGGCGACATGTAAAAGAAAAGTTCAAGCAAAAGTGTAGTATATTAAAATGATTTGACATACATACCTTCAACAGCTAATACCACGGGAAGCACAAAGCTGCATATCCACAGCAAGTAATCCATTGTCATAAACTAGGATCTTGCAACATTAATAAAGGATTTGCCTGGACCCTTCAGATGGTGCCACACAATACACAGCACCTAAACCACCCGAGACGTAGAACCTTTTACAAATCTCTTTATTCTCATGTCTTGAATTAATGCAACAAATAAAAACCATCCCATTCCACTAGCCTACATCCAATCGCCGAAAGTAGTCATTTTTGTTATTCATTCAAATCATCGTCCAAATCCACGGAGAAACAGCAAAGCTATGGAGCATTACAATGCGCTTTCTCTCCGCCTTTCTCGCTCTTTATCGATGCCAAATTGTAGTCCAAAAGCGCATCTTTACACTCACACATTGCTCCAAAAATACTGCAAATCTTCTTCTTCTTTTTCTTCGAAAAACTCAGTAATCCACTTCGCTGACTCAGATGTAGCTGTTGCTGCTCAAGGAGTGTTCGTTGGAATGGCAATTGGGACTGCCGAGACAGAGGGGGGCTGGGGCGTGCGGGTGAAGGGGTAAGAAGAGGGGGGTTGTCGGCTGCGGAGCAGCTGCCCCGCTCCGCGAGTCACACCCCCTCCCGAGACGCAGAGAGAATGTCGTGAACCTTGGGGACCAGCATCAGAGACAAGAGAAAGGCCTTGGTTTATGTAGAGGTTCTGTTCATTCAAATCCTAACCTGTCTGAATCAATCCATTTTCGATACAAAACGAACTGTGGATAGGTGACGAATGTCGATATCTACGCCTCGTTTTGAAATGGATAGATTGCGCCTCCCGCGGGTTATTGAGTGTCCAATCATATTTTATTTGTCACATGCTTTGTAAACAACAGGTGTAGACTAACAGTGGAATGCTTACTTACGGGTCCTTTTCCAACAATGCAGAGTTAATTAAAGATAAAAATGAAAAATAAATCGAAATTGTGACAATAGGAATAAATATACAGTGAATAATGAATAATAATAATGAGTAAAATTACATGGCTATATACAGGGAGTACCCGTACAGAGTCCATGTTCTGGGGTATGAGGTAATTGAGGTGTATATGTACATATAGGTAGGAGTAAACTGACTAGGCAACAACATAGTAGACAGTAGCAGCAGCGTATGTGGTGAGTGTGAAAGTGTGTGTGGCATCAGTATGCATGTGTGAGCATATTATGTTTGTGTGGTGTGTGTATTTGTGTTTTGGGGTGTCAGTGTAAGTATGTTTGAGTGTGCGGGTAGAGTCCAGTGTGAGGACATAGAGTCAGTGCACAAATTGGTCAGTGCAAGTCGTCCAGGTAGCCATTGATGAGCTATTTAGCAGTTTTCTTGACTTGGGGGTAGAAGCTGTTCAGGGTCTTGTTGGTTCCAGACTTGATGCAGTGGTACTGCTTGCCGTGTGGTAGCAGAAAGAATAGTTTATGACTTGGGTGGCTGGAGTCTTTGACAATTTCATAAGGAATAAGGTTTTGAAATGTCTGTCCTATGTCTAGGAGATATAAGGAAGCTCAGGGAATATATATATATATATTTTTTTTTACACATTAAACCCCTTATTTGTGATGGCACAAAACTACATCCATTTGTTTCTATGGGTTACCTTCGGATGAGTCCCGTGTCACTTGTGGTGGTCATAGAGCAAAACAGAGAACACCATCATGTTCATTTGAGTCTCCCCTTTCCATTTTGTAGAAGACAGGCTTTCAGGATGTTTCATGGTCTGACAAACACCGATGTAGCAGATGCGGTGCATTGGAGTGCTGCCCATGCAAAAAGACCTGATATCTCTACCTTAAATTGACAGACTTTGATGGGATTTTTTTTATGATGTTACTTAGACTCATAAGGATCAAGACTCCATTACACTACACCTCTTCTCCTTTGTCTCTCCCCCCAGTAGTGTGTGTAGGCTACAGGGCATGGCACTCATGAGTCCCATGTTCAAACAAGGCTCCCCTTCAACACTGCTAATTCATCTGTCTCTCTCCTCTGTTTCTCCCCCTCCCCTTTGCCCCCTCACCAGCTTGATCCCCCCCATGACCAGCTCCCCCTAGCCCCCCATGTGACCCCCCGAACCCACCCACTCACATAGACTCCCCAGCTATTTTTGTTTTGTCCCCAGTCTTCGTGATCTTATTATCTACAGTTCAGTTCCCAGCAGGCTTGGGTCTGCCCCGCCATTGAAACAGTGACGGGCAGGAGGACTCTTTAAACCACATCTCACTACATTGACACTGAACCAAAAATATGATGCTGCTTCCTGGTATTTTCATAGAATCAATGTCATCATACTAAAATGAAGGAGGGGGGGGTATTCTACATAAATTCCAAGAATGCAGCATATATACATACTGTATATACTTGTGTGTGTGTGTGTGTGTGGGGGGGGGGGGTGTAATCAATTGGTGTGGTTGTGATGTAACTTATGCATCTAGCGATGTATTGGGTGCTTTAATAGTTGACAGACTCAAAACAGTGTTTTTCTTTTGAGAATATGGAAAGTGTACTTTTTTTATACAGGGTTTTTATCTCATTAGCAGATGTCAAGACAACAAATGAACTGTATATTCAGTCAGTGCTATCAAGAAGCAAAGAGTAACCAGTCTATCAAGTAGCCTGTGGAGGAGAATTTTCAAATACTTTAATTTGTGTGTAGGGGTAGTAACACTCTCACTCTCCTCCCTATGTGTATTGGATACCCCCTCCTGTGTGTATTGGATACCTGTGTGTGTGTGTGTGTGTGTGTGTGTGTGTGTGTGTGTGTGTGTGTGTGTGTGTGTGTGTGTGTGTGTGTGTGTGTGTGTGTGTGTGTGTGTGTGTGTGTGTGTGTGTGTGAGAGAGAGAGAGGATTGATTTCTGTCACATAACAAAGGACCAGTGTTTCCAGAATTCAAGGGGGAAAGTATGAAAGGCGTTAGGTGGGTTATGGGCAAACACTGCATTTTAGACCACCACATAGCAGGAATTTAACAACAGAGGGGCTTCTGAAGAGAGGAAGGACTGTCATCTGAAGAGTGTTTCCAGCATCTATGCGGGTGTGAAATCTAAACCTCTCACTCATTCTGTGACTTCCTCTTCCTAGGAACGTGTTGGTCAACAGTATCATTTACACACTATCATTAACATGTTGCCATCAACACATTATCATCAATACCACCATGATTCTGTCTGCTATTTCCAGAAGGTTGGGGCCTGAGAGAATGCTCTATATTGTTCTGTATATTAATTAGAGGTCAGGTAAGTTATCTACAGTGCCTTAGGAAAGGATTCACACCCCTTGACTTTTTCTACATTTTGTTGTGTTACAAAGCAGGATTAAAATGGATTTGTCTTTTTTTTTTGTCAACGATCTAAACAAAATACTCTCTAACGCCAAAGTCAAAATTATTTTTGGGGAGGATGGAAAATGAATCACAAATACATTTTCATTAGATAAATGTTCAACCCTCTGAGTCAATACATGTTAGAATCCCAATTGGCAGCGATTACAGCTGTGAGTCTTTCTGGGTAAGTCTCTAAGAGCTTTGCAAACCTGGATTGTACAATATTTGGCCATTTAAAAAAATATATATATTCTTCAAGCCCCGTCATGTTGGCTGTTGATTATTCCTGAACAGCCATTTTCAAGTCTTGCCATAGATTTTCAAGACGATTTACGTCAAAACTGTAACTAGGCCACTCAGGAACATTCAATGTTGTCTTGGTAAGCAACTACAGTGTATATTTGGCCTTGTGAGTTAGGTTATTATCCTGCTGAAAGGTGAATTTGTCTCCCACTGTCTGTTGGAAAGCAGACTGAACCAGGTTTTTCCTCTAGGACTTTGCCTGTGCTTAGCTTTATTCCTTTTCATCCTAAAAACTGTCTAGTCCTTGCAGATGACAAGCATACCCATATAACATGTTGCAGCCACTACCATGCTTAAAAATATGAAGAGTGCTGCTCAGTGATGTTGATATTCAGGGAAAAAAATGCATTTCTTTGCACATTTTTTCACAGTATGACTTTCTGTTTTAGTCATTCAGCAGACACTCTTATCCAGAGCCACTTACGGTAGTGAGTGCATAAATGCTCTTCCTTTTTTCCACTGGTCTCCTGTGGGACTCAAACCCACCACCCTAACATTACAAGTGCCATGCTCTACCAACTGAGCTACACAGGAGATCAAAAAGGTGCCTTTTGCAAACTTTAGTACCTTATTGCAAACATGATGCATGTTTTGTAATACTTATATTCAAATCAAATCAAATGTATTTATATAGCCCTTCTCACATCAGCTGATATATCAAAGTGCTGTACAGAAACCCAGCCTAAAACCACAAACATCAAGCAACACAGGTGTAGAAGCACGGTGGCTAGGAAAAACTCCCTAGAACGGCTTAAACCTAGGAAGAAACCTAGAAAGGAACCAGGCTATGAGGGGTGGCCAGTCCTCTTCTGGCTGTGCCCGGTGGAGATTATAACAGGACATGGCCAAGATGTTCAAATGTTCAAAATAGACCAGCATGGTCAAATAATAATAATCACAGTAGTTGTCAGTTGGCTTTTCATAGCCGATCATTGAGAGTATCTCTACCGCTCCTGCTGTCTCTAGAGAGTTGAAAACAGCAGGTCTGGGACAGGTAGCACATCCGGTGAACAGGTCAGGGTTCCATAGCCACAGGCAGAACAGTTGAAACTGGAGCAGCAGCACGGTAGGTAGACTGGGGACAGCAAGGAGTCATCATGCCAGGTAGTCTTTAGGCATGGTCCTAGGGCTCAGGTCCTCCGAGAGAGAGAGAGAGAGAGAGAGAGAGAGAGAGAGAGAGAGAGAGAGAGAGAAAGAAAGAGAGAATTAGAGAGAGCATACTTAAATTCACACAGGACACCGGATAAGACAGGAGAAATTCTCCAGATATAACAGACTGACCCTAGCCCCCCGACACATAAACTACTGCAGCATAAATACTGGAGGCTGAGACAGTAGGGGTCAGGAGACACTGTGGCCCCATCCAATGATACCCCGGACAGGGCCAAACAGGCAGGATTCTGTACAAGCTCCCTTCTTTTTACTATGTCATTTAGGTTAGTATTGTGGAGTAACTACAATGTTGTCGATCCATCCTCAGCCATTTAAGTCTGTAACTGTTTTAAAATGACCATTGGCCTCATGGTGAAATCCCTGAGCAGTTTTCTTCCTCTCCGACAACTGAGTTAGGAAGGACGCCAATATCTCAGTATTGACTGGGTGTATTGATACACCATCCAAAGTGTAATGAATAACTTCACCTTGCTCAAAGGGATATTCAATGTCAGTTTTTTTTACCCATCTACCAATAGGTGCCCTTCTTTGCGAGGTGTTGGAGAACCTCCCTGGTCTTTGTCGTAGAATCTGTGCTTTAAATTCACTGCTCGACTGAGGGATCTTACAGATAATTGTATGCGTGGGGTACAGAGATGAGGTAGTCATTCAAAAATCATGTTACACACCATTATTGCACATGGAGTAGGTCAATGCAACGTATCTGACTTGTTAAGCAAATGTTTACTCCTGAACTTATTTAGGCTTGTCTGTCTGTCTTCATTCATTCATTCATTCATTCATTCATTCATTCATTCATTCGTTCATTCAAACCGATCCTAACACAGGTAGTCAAGTCCATCACATACTGTATACCTTAGCTTTTGACCATGGACTGAGAATACAACCATCTGGGTTTTGCTGTGGTGGTGACATGTGTGTTATGAAGAATCATTGTGGAGAGAACCTTTTACGATCCCGCTGCAGTCTACAAATGATAATTCAGTCATTGGGATGAGGTGGGGGGGAAAACACATTTCACAAAGCATGCCGAAGAGACGCTGCAGCGAGACGACACGAAGTCAAGGGCTATCTCCCAAATGGCACCCTATTCCCTGTGAAGTGCACTACTTTTGAGCAGGCCCGTAGGGCTCTGGTCAAAAGTAGTGCGTTATGTAGGGAATAGAGTGCCATTTGGGACGCAGACCCAGGATAAGCCTGGGAATAGAGAATTGCACTAGAGGTATCAGCTGCGAAACAGCGTCTGAAAGGGGAGGCACAGTGGCGCTAAGCTGACAGGAGAGGATGACAGATCATCTCAGAGCCTGAGCTCTCCTGCGTATTATGGAGTTAGTCGACTCTGCCACCGTATGTGTGGACGGGGTGTGTGTGTGTGTGTGTGTGTGTAGGGGGGTTGTGTTTGTGTGTATGGGGCGGGGGCGGGGGGAGGGCATTGAAGGCCAGGGCATAAAACAAAGGTGAATAAAGCTCTCTGGACAATATTGGAAGTCTGTGTGTCTTGGTTCTAAATTATGTATATATTTCAAGACTGAGGTAAGACTTACAGCTAAGAAGGCAATAGAATAGGAGCCGGAGACATAAAAAGTTACTGCAGTGCAGACTGATGAATAATAAACTTGAAAAAGTAATACCAAAACTCAAACACACTGTCATACCAAAAAAATACATTTGTCCTGTATTTCAATACTGACGTAAAATAGTGTCAAACTGTATGAAACTTTTAAATTCATTTCTCAGCCAACAAGGGCCAACAAGACTGTCATTCGCTCCATTTTCGTGCCAATGAAATGAGAAGTCACTGGGGTTCTGGAGTAGAGCTTGATTCACTGCAAGACACTAATGATTTGTGTGGAGAAAGAACTAGTTGATGCCCAAGGGCTCCAAGACAGTGGAGGTGGAGGGTTACTTTTTTCACCATGTGAGTGTTGCACCACAACCTGATGAAATATGAATCAATGATCACACACCTTCAATGTGTTGGGATTTTTGAAAATAGATCCTGAACCGGGATTATTTATGAACCTGTCAGTGTCAACCTGGTAAAATTGTATGAGCAGGCTACTCAAATATGTCAACGCATCCAATGACACCTGACTACTATTATTCAACTGGTTGCCATGGGAGACAGCTCTTGTTTGTGGGCTTACCACGACCATTGTGCCCAGCCTTTCTGAGTACGCCGAACTCTCTCTCAGCCTACTTGCACGGTGAAAACAAAACGAGACGCAGCGAAACTAATTAAAAACAACTCGGGGTAGGGATATTTCATTTTCATCAGTAGTCTTTTTTTATTCCAAAGTATTCCCACCCTCTGTCTGTTATTGATGATTCGCCACATTCGGGCAATTTTCCCACCATTCCCCCTCCTCCATTATTCATCTCCCTCTTTTTAATCTCCTGTGAGCTGACTCAGAACTCCTTTTCCATTTGGAGACTGTTCCTCTTCTATGCACATGTCCGTAGCATTGATTAAGTGGGCCTCGTTGGGCTGCGGATTACATTGGGGTCTATTTGAAATGACATTTCAGAGTGTTTTTCCATTATGGAGCAGGAGGAAGGGGAATTTAGATAAACTTGGCCTTGCACTTTTCTGCTGAGTTTCGCCTGGTTTGCCTCGTTCACTTGTGGCTCCGGCGCAAGTAACAATTACCGCCCTCGACTGATGCCTAATTTTATGTTTACATCCCATCAGCAGTAGGATTCGCCAGCCAAACAGAACTCCCATGGGAAGAGAGTGGAGGGAAGGAAACTATGGAAGAAGAGACAGTAGTAGTTTATATCCAGTGAGATAGTGTGAGGGGGGTTATTAAATTAGATTGTATAAAGGTGTAGTATTTAGGGGCTGGACTGGAGTTTTTCCTGGTCATGTCACATAGGTAATATTGGTTGAAACGACATCAGACTGAAGTGACTGAAAACGTTGTCTTTTTGTAATCCTGAAAAAAAAACGTCTTTACCTGGTTGTATTCTGGTTATCTGACAAGGAAGTAGTTCAACCAGAAAGTGGTGTCTTCATGACATCCCATGTCATATTTTGCCCACTGGGCAAGACCAAGCGGAAAACTAAGAAATGACAGATGGGCTGAATAGATTACTTCACTTCAAACATCAACTTCTAATGTCTTATGTAACCACCAGTGTTGCCTCTGGCTTCTGATTGTCTGTGGATGACATATTCCACGTCACAGAAGTGGGATTCTGTCTCCTTATCAATACAGTTTGAGGCAGAAAAAACAGGGATCCCTTTCTGCAGGTCAAATGCCCTCTACATGTTTCATAATGGGGTCAGAGTGAGCAGGTTTGTCTTCTCCTGTATCTGTATGTATGAGTCAAGTGCCTTAAGGAAGGCTCACTTATGTGTGAGTGCATTACTGGGACATGTCCCGGATGAATTACATGTCTCAGACCTGAATGTCTCTCCATAGCTTTTTTAAGGCACACTCCATAATTGGACAAATACATTGTTCACCAAGAGTAAACCAACCATATATTTTGGCCTATGATAGTTTAACTAAGATCATGGGGCTTTTCTAAGTGATATTTCTAAGTGATATGGAGATATTGCAATTTTTGGCGGTTGATTGGATTTATTTGACCATTTTAAAACACAATACATTCACACATGTGGATGCCATTATAGTTTTTCTCAATTGCTAAAACACAATTTCTGAAACCTTGCTCCATTTCCTGAAAACAGTAAACACAAAACCTCATCTTCAAGCACTATTTACATAACCTCTGACTCCTCTTGCAAAATGAAACATTCGCCTCAAAACAGTTTTACCTGTGTTCAAAATCAAACACTGCTCTCAAATCATAAACAAAGTGATATACACTCTCAATCAGTCAGTAAACAATACACCGAAAAATAGAAAACACATTGTTCAAAACATACAATTCTCAGGGAGAAGTACATTTTTAATCCCCAAAAAATATTCATATTTTTCCGTCATTGTCTTTTGGTGAACGAAAACATGTTCTATCATAGTAGCTCAATATTGATCAGAAATTACTACTCTGCTTTGCTCTTTGCAATTTTGTTTTTTGTTCTTCCTTCTCCTTGTACCCCTATTTTTACAGTACTGTACCCTGCATCTCACAAACTTGTCCTTTGTCTCTGTGATACTGTAATTCTTGTTCTTTGTTGATATGAACCTGCAACCAGTCAAAATCTATTGAGCAGTCAGTACTGTTAGTAAATGGAAAGCACAATGTTCAGGACCATACAATGTGTCCATTGTACAGTATACAGCCTACAATGCACTGTACTACAGTATCCATTCTCAGACTTTCACCTTCCCACCTTCAACAACCTGTTTGCTCTCTGAACTGGCTTATATTGGTTGTGTCGCATCATTTGAAACAGGTTAAATCAATTTTGAGTGGTTGTGTTCAATCAATGACATATGTTCTCTATTTTGATTTGATTGTTGCCACTTGTGTTTACCAGTATGGATGACATGTGCATTAGAGTACAGAATGTGTTTTGAGAATGAGAATGTGTTTAGAGTTTTGATGAAAAGTCTGAGTGAGATCTGCAAATTGTGTTTTACCATGTGAAATGGTTTAAGGTATTGACAAAAGACTGCATAATTAGCTAAATGAGTCCAGGCAACTGAGAACTTAGTTCAGCCAATGGGTTTTAGTGTTTTAGTAATTGAGAAAAACGGTAAAATCATTGAGGGTGACACAAAAAAGTTTCAAAACGTATTTCCATTGTGGTCCTCGTGAAAATATATTGATTTTTATTACATTTTTTATTTCTTTCACCTTTATTTAACCAGGTAGGCCAGTTGAGAACAAGTTCTCATTTACAATTGTGACCTGGCCAAGATAAAGCAAAGTGCGTGCGTAAAAACAACAACACAGAGTTACACATGGGATAAACAAACGTACAGTCAATAACACAATAGAAAAATATATATACAGTGTGTGCACATGTAGTAAAATTAGGGAGGTAAGGCAATAAATAGGCCATTGTGGTGAAATAATTACAATTTAGCATTAACACTGGAGTGATAGATGTGCAGATGATGATGTGCAAGTAGAGATACTGGGGTGGAAAAGAGCAAAAATAAATAACAATATGGTGATGAGGTAGTTGGGTGGGCTATTTACAGATGGCTGTGTACAGGTACAGTGATCGGTAAGCTGCTCTGACAGCTGATGCTTAAAGTTAGTGAGGGAGATATAAGTCTCTAGCTTTGGTGATGTTTGCCATTCGTACCAGTCATTGGCAGCAGAGAACTGTAAGGAAAGGCGGCCAAAGGAGGAGTTGGCTTTGGGAATGACCAGTGAAATATACCTGCTTGAGCGCGTGTTATGGGTGGGTGTTGCTATGGCGACCAGTGAGCTGAGATAAGGCGGGGTTATACCTAGCAAAGACTTACAGATAGTGTTAAGGGAATTTTTATCAATGATGACTAATTATGTATACATTTCAATCAGGACTGACTAATCAGAATACTATTATGTTACTGTATATGTACTAATCCGAATACTATTATGTTACTGTATATGTACTAATCAGAATACTATTATGTTGCTGTATATGTATGAGTTTTCTTTCTTGATCCCAGTGCTGAATATAATGTGTGTAAATGTGGTCAAGAGTTAGAACAATGACTGTCTGTTCCTTGGTAGAAATGAATGAACGATATCTTCAGGCTGGCTAGAATGCTTATCTACACAAGAAGACCTTGGCTCATAAATTATATTAAATTGGTAGCGAGACGATGTGGGAAGGCTTGAGATACTGCCTTTGTACCAGGGTGGGAGAAGAGACGGGTTGGTACTGGAACTAATGACGTAATTGTCAGTTTATAACCTGTGGTAACCTGTATCGTGTTCAGTACTCTCGTGAATAAAGGCTGCTATTTGACTTTAAGACCGGGCTCTGTCCATTTCTATAAAATAAGGGTCATACAAATTCTTATGAATTGACAGAGTGTTTAATTTTAATTGGGAATTAAAACAGATTAATTAAATTCCTGCAACAGATAGACATATGAAAACAAATATACACAATATTATGACATGAAAACAAAATACATATAAATTACATCTCATCAATGGGGAGGAAATAGTCAAAGGAATAAAATCAATTTGCAAGTAACATTTATTGAAACAACTATACTTTATTTAGGCCTGTGCAGTTTTAAAGCATTTTGTCCATAAACCCTTAAGGTTTATATTAAATATTTTATACGGTTTGGTACTGTACACCATTCAATTCCTCTGCACCAGTGTTAAGGAAAGACATTTTTTCCAGCCATGCTCCTATAGCCAGCGGTCTGATATTGGCAACACTGGCTCTGGTGTGATAGCTATGAGAGTCTAATGAAATTAAAATAACCAGACAGGTAACTGGGGGCAAGGTTATGTATAACTTTAAAAACCATCAACAGTTTGATCTACACCACCCGGAGATCAACTGGAAGCCAGTTCAGTTCCTTGAAATGATTAGGACCAATGTGTGTCCTGAGCTGCGCTTGAGTATAATTCTCATTTGTTTATTTTGGGCTGTTTGAAATTTGTCCTTCAGATTTTTTGTTATGCCACTAAACCATGAGATACAAGCATAGTCATAGAGGCACAGTATCTGAGATGTTTGCCAGGGTCCTCTCTGTATGCAGGAATATTTGTCATGGAGTGAACCTTCCCAATGACCTTCCGAGCCATGAGTTCACCTGTCATGTGTTGGTCCAGTTCACATCCCAATTATATAACAGAGCATTTCTCCTTCACCACTACACAATTACACTTGACTGAAAGGCTAGAAGAGTTTCACACTTTGTGGATGCATTCTGTCTTGCCTAAATGCAGAGACAGATTGTTGTCGGATAACCACTTGGTGACTATAGTCAGCTGGCTGCGTAGGGTCTTTTCAACAGTCTCCTTATTCTTATGTGAAACCAAGAGGGCAGAATCATCTGCATACAGGTACAGAGGGCATGAACAGGCAGAGTCCATGTAATTTCTGTAGAGCAAAAAAAAGCAAAGGTCCCAATGTGCTCCCCTGGGGGACACCACTGTTTATCTCCTTAGCATCAGACAGTGTCCTGTCCAGATCCACCCTTTGGACCCTATCAGTTAGGTAAGACTTCACCCATCATACGGAGTTGGAGCCAAAACCAATTGCCTTCAGTTTGTTTGACAAAATATCATGGTTCACAGTATCAAATGCTTTTATAGATCAAGCATGACTATACCTCAGAAGTTGCCATCAGTCAAGAATAGTAAGTAAGTGTCGGTAGAATAAGATTGCCTAAAACTGGACTGAATGTCATATAAAGCGTTATGGTCATCAATGTACTGTACTTTAGGATCTGTTCATGGAGTGCTCTTTCTAAAACCTTTGACAATACACTCATTGTTGACACTGGTCTGTAGTTCCCTTGTTCAACTTTGCTTCCTTTCTTGCATGTTTCAACTCTTGCATGTTTCAACTCTTGTTGTTCCTTTCCACGTTGAATGGAAAGGTTGATGATGTGCATTACATAAGGTCCAATACGATCAGCAGCATCATTCAGGATTCTAGCTGGAATGTTTTCCAGTACTGTGGCTTTCTGTTTGTCAAGATCTTTAAGCATCTTTGTAACAAACCTGATGTTGAAATCTGGGAAAATGCTAACTGTCCTTCAGAGATGCCATTGGCTGAATAACAGATTTGAATATGATGGTCATTCATTTAAATGACAAAAAAACATCTGTAAATATCACAAACTGCCCTTTAAGGGATGTTGACACTGAGCAGGTGGCAGGGGTCCCTTATAGTTCCCATACAGGTGACAGGGGTGGATTTAGGTCATCAGTGAAGAATGCTGACATTTGAAAGGGTTGATGAGTTACTCAAGCTGGCATGAGGACATTGGTTATGTTCTCTTGCACTGAAACCTGCTGGCTATTTGCTTAATCACATTATTGTTTGAATGCCAGATGTTCACTAAATTATGGAGTGGAGACGCCATCTAGTGCTTGATAGAATCACTACAAATCAAACTTTTGTACTATGTTGTTGTGTTAGTAGACAGTGTAAAATAATGGTCAATAATTACAGCATAAATCTGGGAAAGAGTTGCAAAGGTAGGATTTCTTTTCTCACATTTTCAATTAAACATAACTATGTGGTATGAATTAGGTTATATATGATATGCTGTCTTTGAGACAGTCCATGGTCAGAGGTGGCATGCTCAACTGCTCATGTTATATGAAGGGCAGCACCCTCTGCAGGGAAACGTTCCAAAAAAAGAGTGCACCTTTCTGTCCTTCCAACAACAAACTCCCATGAATAGCTTCAGCTAACAATCATAGGAACTGAATATTAAAGTCCAAAGTAGTAGTAAGCCTACATCAGCCTCCATTGCCAAATGAATGATACTGTGCCATTATATAGCAGCAGGTGTCATGCCTCACGACATATAAATCATGATTGTGACACAGACTCTGCCTGGCTGACACGGACTCTGTATAGAGTATGCAAGCCTCTACAGAAACAGACCTTTAGATAATGTAAAGGACACAATTGGCATGATGCAGATGTAAAGGGAACAATGGGGATGTGAAGCATATAGATTGTCTCTCTTTACACCCCTGAGTTATACCAATCAGTCATATATCAATATATTTCATACCAGTTTTTTATCGTTTAAATATGGGATTGATAAAGAGTTGGATAGAGGGCTTTTCTATAATGGTTCTGTGACAGCATGGGCAGTGCCATTGAGGGCTTTCTTCATTAAAGTAGCTCATTCTATTACTTCTATGAAACAAACTGAAAGGGTGCATAATGGCAGCCGAAGTGCGTTGTGTGTAAAGCCAAGGTTGGTGATTTACTGCCACCTGCATATGCACGCGGAGTATGATTCATGGGCTGATTTCTCCTGCTGACCTGGATGGAATTCTGTGATTCTTCCTTGACCCATAACAAGTCCCACCCAGTTGACTACTTTAAAGTGGTGGAAGTCCTCAATGGCATTGCCCATGCTAAAATCAAATCAAATCAAATTTTATTGGTCACATACACATGGTTAGCAGATGTTAATGCGAGTGTAGCGAAATGCTTGTGCTTCTAGTTCCGGCTATGCAGGAAATTCTAACAAGTAATCTAATAAATTCACAACAACTACCTTACACACACAAATACACACAAACGTAAAGGGATGAATAAGAACATGTACAAAAAATATATGGATGAGCGATGGCGTGCGGCACAGGCAAGATGCTGTAGATGTTGTAGAATACAGTATATACATATGAGATGAGTAATGTAAGATATGTAAACATTATTTAAAGTGACTAGTGATACATTTATTCAGTCTGTTTTATTTAAGTGGCCAGAGATTTGAGTCTGTATGTTGGCAGCAGCCTGTTTATGTTAGTGATGGCTGTTTAACAGTCTGATGGCCTTGAGATAGAAGCTGTTTTTCAGTCTCTCGGTCCCAGCTTTGATGCACCTGTACTAGCCTCACCTTCTGGATGATAGCGAGATGAGCAGGCAGTGGCTTGGGTGGTTGTTGTCCTTGATGATCTTTTTGGCCTTCCTGTGACATTGGGTGCTGTAGGTGTCCTGGAGGGCAGGCATTTTGCCCCCGGTGATGTGTTGTGCAGACTGCCCTACCCTCTGGAGAGCCTTGTGGTTGAGGGTGGTGCAATTGCCGTACCAGGCGGTGATACAGCCTGGCAGGATGCTCTCGATTGTGCATCTGTAAATGTTTGTGAGTGTTTCGGCCTCCTGAGGTTGAAGAGGTGCCGTTGCGCCTTCTTCACTACGCTGTCTGTGTGGGTGGACCATTTCAGTTTGGCCGAGGAACTTAAAACTTTCCACCTTCTGCACTACTGTCCCGTCGATGTGGATGGGGGGTGATCCCTCTGCTGTTTCCTGAAGTCCACGATCATCTCCCTTGTTTTGTTGACGTTGAGTAAGAGGTTATTTTCCTGACACCACACTCTGAGAGCCCTCACCTCCTCCCTGTAGTCTGTCTCGTCGTTGTTGGTAATCAGGCCTGCCACTGTAGTGTCGTCTGCAAACTTGATGATTGAGTTGGAAGCGTGCATAGCCACGCAGTCATGGGTGAACAGGGAGTACAGGAGAGGGCTGAGAACGCACCCTTGTGGGGCCCCAGTGTTGTGGATCAGTGGGATGGAGAGGTTGTTTCCTACATTCACCACCTGGGCGCGGCCCGTTAGAAAGTCCAGGACCCAGTTGCACAGGGCAGGGTTCGAGACCCAGGGTCTCGAGCTTAATGACGAATTTGGAGGGTACTATGGTGTTAAATGCTGAGCTGTAGTCAATGAACACCATTCTTACATAGGTATTCCTCTTGTCCAGATGGGACAGGGCAGTGGGCAGTGTGATGGCGATTGCATCGTCAGTGGACCTATTGGGGCGATAAGCAAATTGGAGTGGGTCTAGGGTATCAGGTAGGGTGGGAGTGATATGGTCCTTGGCTAGTCTCTCAAAGCATAGTGATTTATTTCAGTTACCTTCGCTTTCTTGGGAACAGGAGCAATGGTGGCCATCTTGAAGCATGTGGGGACAACAGACTGGGATAGGGATTGGTTGAATATGTCCGTAAACACACCAGACAGCTAGTCTGCGCATGCTCTGAGGACGCAGCTAGGGATGCCGTCTGGGCCGGCAGCCTTGCGAGGGTTAACACGTTTAAATGTTTTACTCACGTTGGCCACGGTGAAGGAAAGACCACAGGCTTTGGTAGCGGGCTGTATCAGTGGCACTATATTATCTTCAAAGCAAGCAAAGAAGTTGTTTAATTTGTCTGGGAGCAAGACGTCAATGTCCGCGACTGGGCTGGTTTTCTTTTTGTAATCCGTGATTGACTGTAGACACTGCCACATACGTCTCGTGTTTGAGCCATTGAATTGCAACTTTACTTTGTCTCTATACTGACACTTTGCTTGTTGGATTGTCTTGCGGAGGGAATAGCTGCACTGCTTGTTTTCGGTCATGTTTCCGGTAGCCTTGCCATGATTAAAAGCAGTGGTTCACGCTTTCAGTTTCGCACGAATACTGCCATCAATCCATGGTTTCTGGTTAGGGAATGTTTTAATAGCCACAGAGGGAATGACATCTCTGATGCACTTGCTAATAAACTCACTCACCGAGTCAGTGTATGCGTCAATGTTATTGTCTGAGGCTATCTGGAACATATCCCAGTCCACGTGATCGAAGCAATCTTGAAGCGTGGAATCCGATTGGTCAGACCAGTGTTGTATTGATCTGAGCACGGGCGTTTCCTGTTTTACTTTCTGTCTATAGGCTGGGAGCAACAAAATGGAGTCATGGTCAGATTTGCCAAAGGCAGGGCAGGGGAGGGCTTTGTATGCATCTCGGAAGTTCGAGTAGCAATGATCCAGAAAGCAACCAGCTCTTGTCAGGCATTCGATATGCTGATAGAATTTAGGAAGTATGGTTCTTAGGTTAGCTTTGTTAAAATCCCCAGCTACAATAAATGCAGCCTCAGGATGTATGGTTTCCAGTTTACATAGAGTCCAGTGAAGTTCTTTAAGGGCCGATGAGGGATCTGCTTGGGGGGGGATATACACGGCTGTGACTATAATCGAAGAGAATTCTCTTGGAAGATAATGCTGTCGGCATTTGATTGTAAGGAATTCTAGGTTGGGTGACCAAAAGGACTTGAGTTCCGGGTGGCTGTACCGACTCTGACTCCATATCCCGAGTGAGCCATGTTTCCGTGAAACAGAGAATGTTACCATCTCTGATGTCTCTCTCCCGTGAAACAGAGAATGTTACCATCTCTGATGTCTCTCTTCCATGAAACAGAGAATGTTACCATCTCTGATGTCTCTCTGGAAGGCAACTCGTGCCCTAATTTCCTCCACCTTGTTATCTGGAGATTGGACATTCGCGAGTAATTTGCTCGGAAGCGGTGGATGGTGTGTTCGCCTTCTGAGTCTGACCAGTAGGCCGCTCCGTCTGCTTCTCCTGCGGCGACCGCGTTGTTTTGGGTCGACCTCTGGGATAAGATCGCATGTCCAGGGTGGATGTTCCAAACAAAGGAACCGCTTCGGGAAAGACGTATTCCTGGTCGTAACGATGGTAAGTTGACATCGCCTTTATATCCAATGGTTCTTCCCGGCTGTATGTAATAATACTTGAGATTTTCTGGGCAAACAATGTAAGAAATAATACATAAACAAAGAAATAACTGCATTGTTTTCTAAGGACCTGAAGCGAGGCGACCATTTCTGTCGTCACCATCTTATGTGTCTTTGTGGCTTTGTGGCATGTGAGTCATCTATCCAAGTCTGTGGACAGATCTGTCAAGTGGTGCTAAGAATTGTGGTCCAATTCCGGAAGGATGTAGAATAATAGCTCGTTCCTCAGTGTCTCTTCTGAATTTTGTAGAGAGATTGCTATTTATCCCAAGTCTGCTACCTTTCCCTATCTGTTTGGTCTTGAAGCTTTGCCACTAACTCTCCATAGGAAGGTAGGGGAAAATAATAAAGGAAACATTTCATGAAACAATTTTTTTTTTACAACAAAGCACTCTCCATGGGAACACTTGGAAATCCTAACACACATGGAAAAATACCTGAGGTTAACTGGACCATGTGAACTACAAAATAACAAACACTACAAACAGAGGGGGAGGAATATGGACAGAAAAACAAACAAAATATACAATGTTTTATGATCCCAAATACATTTTGTCAGTTAATCTTACCTACACCATCCATTTGGTTGTAGATGACAAGCGGGTGAATGCAATTATCTTACAGAGAGTTTTTCATTGTAGCTTTTGGCATTTTCTTGGTAACACTTACCCCAAATATATGGTGTGGAAATGTTCTTTAGATGTTCAACTAACTTTCAACAACATTTGACTTTTTTATTTTGTTGAATTTGTCCTGGAATTTTTTTTTTTACCAGAGTTACGTCTCTTTATCAAGTAAGCCCTTGAACCCCTTTGAAATGGAAGATTTGTTCTTGTATGGTAATAAACATCCTAAGCATAAAACAGTTTTTCAATTATCTTAACTGTCGGAAGGTAGTCACTCAAATCCTCTCACTAAGAGTTGATCAATTATTTCCTCAGACTGTCCATTAGTCTCCCAATAATGGCTTTTATCAAACTGTGTTCATAACGAGAATTGATTTGACTGAATCTAGAGGTCTTCCCACTGTTTAACTGCTGGAGATTAGATAAGGTCAATCAAATGTGAAAATGTACAGTACATGAATATACCAACGGTCGTCTCTTTGATGCAATTGTTTAAAACTGCTCTGTGTGTGTGTGCGTGAAGTGTGTGTGCGCGCACAATCACAGGCTCTCCTATGTGTTTAAAATGCAATTAGTACCACTACAGTGGTAAATATGAAAATAAAAGCTTATTACAAATTAAACAAAACACCTGCACTCATCCCAGGTGTTCCGATTTACTAGGAGTGGTGGGTGGAATCAGGCGCAGAGAGCAGGGTTCAGTAGATTGTCAATTTATTCTCAGGCACACAAAAACGGTCACGACAACACACAGGGCGCATACAATTGACCAGCCCAAACACAGGACCAAAATAGTCCGGAGAATACATACACGAAAACCACCAGAGTAACAAAAAACAAGCCCGCACAAATACCCAGCGGGCCTAGTGCCCTTAAATAGCCTACAAACAAACACTAACTCAAAACAGGTGTACCCAATTACCCAATAAACAGAAACAAACGGAAAGGGAATCGATGGCAGCTAATAGGCCGGCGACGACGACCGCCGAGCGCCGCCCGAACAGGAAGAGGCACCATCTTCGACGAGATTCATGACAGTACCCCCCCCCCCGACGCGCGGCTACCACAGCGCGCCGACCCCGGCCTCGAGGACGACCCGGAGGACGAGGCGCGGGGCGATCCGGGTTGAGGCGGTGGAAATCCCTCAAGAGGGAAGGATCTAAATTGTCCCTCCACGGTACCCAGCACCTCTCCTCCGGACCGTACCCCTCCCAGTCCACGAGGTACTGCAGGCCCCTCACCCGGCGTCTCGAGTCCAGAATAGCTCGTACTGTGTACGCCAGGGACCCCTCGATGTCCAGAGGGGGTGGAGGGACCTCCGGGACATCACTGTCTTGTAGGGGACCAGCTACCACCGGCCTGAGGAGAGACACATGAAACGAGGGGTTAATGCCTGGGACGTACCTCGCCCATTCTCCTGGCCGGTCCTGGCAATACAACCTCAGAAACCTACCCACTTCCTGGTTTACTCTCTCCACCTGCCCATTTCTTTCGGGTGATAACCAGAGGTGAGGCTGACTGAGATCCCCAGACGCTCTATAAACGCCTTCCAAACCCGGGACGTGAACTAGGGACCCCGATCAGATACGATATCCTCTGGAACCCCATAGTGTCGGAAGACGTGGGTAAATAGAGCCTCTTCAGTCTGTAGGGCCGTAAGGAGACCAGGCAATGGGAGGAGATGGCAGGACTTAGAGAACCGATCCACAACGACCAGAACAGTAGTGTTCCCCTGAGATGGGGGAAGATCAGTAAGGAAATCTACCGAGAGATGGGACCATGGCCGTTGTGGAACTGGGAAGGTGCCTAGGAGCCTTACTCTGGGCGCATACCGAACAGGAAGAGACATTGAGCTTCACATCCTTAGCTAAGGTGGGCCACCAGTATTTCCCCCTAAGACCCCGCACTGTCCTATCAATCCCTGAATGACCCGAAGACGGTAGTGTGTGAGCCCACCGAATCAATTTATCACGGACACCAAGCGGCACGTAACGTCGACCGATCGGGCAATGTGTAGGCGCAGGTTCAACCCTCAACGCCCGCTCGATGTCCGCGTCCACCTCCCATACCACCGGGGCCACCAGCCGAGAGGCTGGAAGGATGGGAGTGGGTTCGATGGACCGGTCCTCGGTGTCATAGAGACGGGACAGCGCATCAGCCTTAGTGTTAAGGGAACCTGGTCTATATCGTAAATCTAAAACGTGTAAAGAACATGGCCCACCTAGCCTGACGCGGATTCAGTCTCCTCGCTGCTCGAATATACTCCAGATTGCGGTGGTCAGTCCAGATGAGGAAAGGGTGTTTAGCCCCCTCTAGCCAGTGTCTCCACACCTTCAGGGCCTTTACCATAGCTTGTAACTCCCGGTCCCCCACATCATAGTTCCGCTCCGCCGGACCCAGCTTCTTAGAAAAGAAAGCGCAGGGACGGAGCTTTGGTGGCGTGCCCGAGCGCTGAGACAGCACGGCTCCAACCCCAGCCTCGGACGCATCCACCTCCACTATGAATGCTAACGAAGGGTCCGGATGCGCCAACATGGGAGCCTTAGTGAATAGCTCCTTCAACTGGTTGAAGGCTCCATCAGCCTCTGCCGACCACCGCAGACGCACCAGCCCCCCGTTCAGCAGTGAGGTAATGGGTGCCGCTACTTGGCCAAAACCCCGGATAAACCTCCGGTAGTAATTGGCAAACCCTAAAAACCTGCTGCACCTCCTTTACCGTGGTCGGAGTCGGCCAATTACGCATGGCGTTAACACGGTCAAACTCCATCACCACCCCCGAGCTGGAAATGCGATAACCCAGGAAGGAAACAGCTGGTTTGGAGAACACACATTTCTCAGCCTTGACGTATAGGTCATGCTCCAGCAGTCGCCCAAGAACCTTGCGCACCAGGGAGACATGGGCGGCGCGTGTGGCAGAATAAATAAAGATGTCATCAATATAGATTACCACACCCTGCCCGTGCAAGTCCCTGAGAATCTCATCTACAAAGGATTGGAAAACGGCTGGAGCATTCTTCAACCCATATGGCATGACGAGGTACTCATAGTGGCCTGATGTGGTACTAAATGCTGTTTTCCACTTGTCTCCTCCCCGAATACGCACCAGATTATACGCACTCCTGAGGTCCAGTTTTGTGAAGAAACGCGCTCAGTGGAATGATTCCACCGACGTAGCGAGGTAGCAGATAACTAAAACCCACCGTGATCGAATTGAGACCTCGATAATCAATGCAGAGACGCAGACCTCCCTCCTTTTTCCTCATAAAAAAGAAACTCGAGGAGACGGGTGACATGGAGGGCCGAATGTACCCCTGTCTCAGAGCTTCCGTGACATATGTCTCCATAGCCAACGTCTCCTCCTGTGACAGTGGGTACACATGACTCCGGGGAAGTGCAGCGTTCTCCTGGAGGTTTATCACGCAATCCCACCGTCGATGGGGTGGTAATTTGGTCGCTTTTTTCTTACTAAAAGCGATAGCCAAATCGCCATATTCTGGGGGAATGCGCACGGTGGAAACCTGGTCTGGACTCTCCACCGTCGTGGCACCGATGGAAACTCCTATACACCTACCCAAACACTCATCTGAACACCCCTGAAGAGCCCCCTGTTTCCAGGAAATGAGGGGATTGTGAATAGCCAGCCAGGGAACCCCCAACACCACTGGAAACCCAGGTGAATCAATAAGGTAGAAACTGATCTTCTCCCTATGATCCCCCAGCGTTACCATGTCCAGCGGAATCGTGGCCTCCCTGACCAGCCCTGACCCTAACGGTCGGCTATCTAAGGAGTGCACGGGGACAGGTGGGTCTATCTGCACTAACGGAATACCCAATTTACGGGCGAGTCCGTGATCCATAAAACTCCCAGCTGCGCCTGAATCGACTAGCGCCTTATGCTGAAGAAAGGGAAAAAACGCAGGGGAAAAAATAAACAAAAACATGTGACCAACAGGGAGCTCTGGGTGAGTTTGGTGCTTGCTCACCTGGGGTGGCTGAGGAGTGTTCCTCCGGCCAGCTCGACTCCCAGAGGAACTCCTTCAGCACCGGTCCAAAGTGTGTCCTCTCTGTCCACAATAGGCTCAGGAGGAGACTCCTCCTCTGGTCTCCCTAGATGCAGCTCCTCCCAACTCCATCGGAGTGGGAGCGGGAGGGCTGGAAGGTGGAATTGACAGGACCTCTTCTGAACGCCAGCGGGCAGCTAGCAGGTTGTCCAATCGAATCGACATGTCTATTTGTTCATCCAGGGAGAGAGTTGTGTCCCGACAAGCTAGCTCCCGGCGGACGTCCTCCCGGAGACTGCACCGGTAATGGTCCATCAGGGCCCTGTCATTCCACCCAGCACCAGCAGCTAGGGTCCTGAACTCCAACGCGAAGTCCTGCGCACTCCTCGTCTCCTGTCTGAGGTGGAACAGTCGCTCACCCGCCGCTTTGCCCTCTGGTGGGTGGTCGAACACAGCTCGAAAACGGTGGGTGAACTCTAGGTAGTTGTCCCGAGCCGAGTCTGGGCTGTTCCAGACAGTGTTGGCCCAGTCCAGGGCCCTACTCGTTAAACAGGAAGAGGCACCATCTTCGGTGAGATTCGTGACACCAGGACAGTCCCATATTTCAGCCCCTATTCAGTTGTCCCAACTTTTCTTTCTACAAAAAAACAGGTCCTTCTTGACAGCAAGACGTATCAAATAATACGGACTACAACCGTGTAGACCCAATGAGAATGGCGATTGTCATTACACTTTTTGGTGTTTTTGTAACGCTCAATGAGTGAATTGGTGTGGAATCAGGCGCAGAGAGCAAAGGATGCGGGAAAAAACACCCTTTAATATCCAAAATAATCACAGGAACAAAATAGTATACCAAACCTGGTATAACTACAAAACAAAAATGTACCCTAACGTGAAATATAAGGACAGCGAGAAAACCCGATGAAAACACTAACCACTCTAACACATACAGAATGAACAAGCCCGCACAAACAGAAGCGGGCTAAACGAACTTAAATAACCCCACCCTAACAACCAAACAAGGAACAGGTGAAACCAATTAGACAAAACCAAACGAACACAGAACAAAGGATCGGTGGCAGCTAGTAGACCGGTGACGACGACCGCCGAGCGCCACCTGAACCAGAAGGGGAGCCACCGTTGGTAATATTCGTGACAGTTTTGTAACAGATGTCTCTTTCCATTCATCAAATGGCGGGTGCGCAGTGCACTGTTTGTATTCTGGATTTAATGTGGAGTGGACGAGGTAGCCAGCCTACTTTTCGAAGTGATTCGTTCGAGAGTAAGATGAAAACATCATGATTGGTTGTGTTCATGCCACATTGAAAGGTAATGAAAAATGTTTTACTGTTAAATGGCATGTCTTTACTATTATGCCCGTTCCAAAAAATGTGCGCACGTGTGAAGAAAATATAGAACTCCGAATGTCACGATATAATTTGCACTCCCTCTATTTCCTCATTTGTTTGTTATAGAAGTCACTGAGGGGATCCTGGCTTTATCCAATGACTGATTTTTATCACCCTAATTCAATGGGTTTTTGACTAGTGTTCCCTTAGGCCTAGAGAACCAAACCAACCCACACTATTAAAATCTAGGATAGACCTTTCCCTTGGAAACATCTTAAGAAATGTGATGGAACGGATGTGATGGAAGTAGCTTTTCCATTTTGTAGGGTCGTGCGCATGTCGATCACCTGCTTGGTGTCTGGCGGCAGTCGGATGAACATTCGATATCTCGGTGAGCTTGTAAGATCAAGTTGTTGATGAACCCTGAAGACTACACTGTTTGCGACCCTGTTTCTCCATCTTCCTCGCCCTTTTTCTCTCTCTCACACACACACACACACACACACACACACACACACACACACACACACACACACACACACACACACACACACACACACACACAGTACAGTACACATCCTGGTCCTCCATGTTCTGTCCCCACTGCTCAATATAGCGTCTCCAGCATCCTTTCTCTCTATCCAGCTGAGAGTTATTGGGAATTTGGCAGACTGTGTGTAAAATGGACACTGAGTTCCATCTAACAGTCATCGATGCCTCTCACACCGGGCCACTCAAACTCCCAATGTGGCGATGTCACACTGCTAGGAGTGGACGGGCAGATGAACATAGAGAAATACTCTGGTGGTACCTATTTAACACACTGTTATATGCGCCCAATGTTAGTTTAAAGCGGTGCATTAGAAAGAATGCAGAAACTACAGCATTTGGAGATGAGTAGCCTTGTACTACAGAGTGTGTACAATAACTCAGAGGATGGCTTAACATTGCCTCGTGCTGCTCACCAGTATCAACTCTGTGGCTTCAACTTCTCCTATTGCTATGAAGGTTTATGTACATGTCAGTGTTCTGGGTCTGGGTTTATTCCCATCCCATCTATACACTCTACCTGGAACCAAAATGGTTCTACCCAGTAACAAAATGGGTTCTACAAAGGGTTCTCCGATGTGGACAGCCGGAGAACCATTTCAGGTTCCAGATGGCGCCTTTTTTCTGAATGTATATGTGCTACATTGTCTTTTCAGCTCTGTTCTTCCAGGATGCTGTGTCTGAGGCCAACCTGGATGAGATGGGGGCTGAGATCGTGAGAAACACTCTAGTGAAGTGGCATCAAATCAATGTAAAATATCTCTGTACTTCCTCAGATCTTGAGCACTACATTAGACAGGCATGGAATGAATCTCTGGAGTCTGAAAATTATAAATGTAATGTTTTACATTTGAGTCATTTAGCAGACGCTCTTCTCCAGAGCGACTTACAGTTAGTGCATTCATCTCAAGTGAGCTTGGTGGGACAACCACATCTCGGTCATAGTAAGTACACTTACACCTTTTAAATATTTCTTTTTTTTTAGGTAAGAGTAGTGTAAAAGCATCAAGAATGACATTTTGAATGCTATGTTTTTATTTTATTTTGAGGACTACTGTAGTCTCTGTTGGGGGCCTCTGTTGGGGAACTCTTGTGGATTAGGTAGTCCACTAACCAGCCAGGCTTCATCATGGACAAGGTGGGAGGTGGTGGCACAGGCTTCCTCTGTAGAATTAAAGGGAGACCGGACTTTACACCCACAACCAGATGTGATGTAATGCTTAGCAATGAAGAAAATGAAATCTCTGCAACAAAGGGACATTTTGTCCACCAATCGGTTGAGAGATTTGTCCCAGACAATCTGAGGGTGAGGACAGTAGGATCTAACCATCAATAAATGCATTGATTTGATTAGGATATTTTTCAGTCTTCATTTGGACTAATCTTCCAAGAGTCATTAAACAGTCAAATACAATTTATAACACAATCACATTTTTCACACATTTTCACTGTTTCAAACAACAGACATAATACATTTACATATGACCAGATAAATGCTGAAATATTGGTTCCTTCATCTACCATAGTCCTACACAACCTTCCAATTTTTATTTATATTTAAAAGGTTCTTAAGTAGTGTTTGAATTTATATAGTGAAAGGTTTCTCGTTTGCGCAGATACATTATTCAATTTATTTATTGCTCGGAATTGAAATGTTACTGTGCCTATTTCTCTTTTCTGTCTGGATAACACATAGATGGTGGACAATATATTCCTAGTATTTACTGAATGTCTGTCCCTTACCAACTGAATACTCCTGTGAATGGAGTTTGGTTGTTTTAAATGGTGTACATTGTAAAATAAAAAAAGCATGTTTTTTTTCAATTATCTTGTTGATTGATGACCACCCAAGAGCATTGTTTATAACTACAACAGAAGAATCATATCGCCACTTTAAAACAATCCTTGCTGCTTTCTTCTGTGCAATCTGCAGCCTCCTAATCTCACTTGCTGAAGCCTTTCCACAGACCACAAAACAGTAGTTCACCTGACTCCCAATTAAATATTATATAAATGTAAATATTTAGCTATCCTTCTAATCATGCATGCAGTTTAAATATTTGTGTTATTTGAGACGACCATGATAAGCAGTTGTCAAGCTGCACCCCTAATAGTTTGGTTTTTGCCACTTTCTCAATTTGTACTCGCCCCCATGCTTATTCGCATCCTCTGTTGTTGAACTTTTCCTCGTGGAACAGACCAACATTACCTTGGTTTTCTTGGAGTTCAAAACAAGTTTGTTCTGGTAAACCCACTCCCTGATATTTCCCAGATCTACTTGTAGAGCTTGCTGTATCTGTTGAACCGATTGTCTTGCTGTATAAATTGTAGTATCGTCTACAAATACAGTAGCTTGAGTTTCAGATAAGGCACAAGGAAGGTCGTTGGTATATATTAAGGAGAATGCTACCTAATGCATAGTGCCAACTGTAAAGTTTGGTGGAGGAAGAATAATGACAAGACCCCTTAGTTCCAGTGAAGGGAAATCTTAACGCTACAGTATACAATGACATTCTAGACGATTCTGTGCTTCTAACGTGGTGGCAACAGTTTGGGGAAGGCCCTTTCCTGTTTCAGCAGGACAATGACTCCGTGCACAGAGTGAGGTCCATACAGAAATGGTTTGTGGAAGAACTTTACTGGCCTGCATAGAGCCCTGACCTCAACCCAATCGAACACATTTGGGATGATTTGGAACACCGACCGCAAGCCAGGTCTAATTGGCCAACATCAGTGCCTGACCTCACTAATGCTCTTGGGGCTGAATGGAAGCACGTCCCCTCAGCGATGTTAGAGAGCTGCATGTCTAAACAAAAGACTCAACTGTGCAAGATACCATTTCACCTTACACCTAACAAGCTAGAAAGAAACAAAACTCTGCGGTCCAACTCATCCCAAACCATCTCAATTGGTTTGAGGTTGGATGATTGTGGAGGCCGGGTCATCTGATGCAGCACGTCATCATTCTCCTTCTCGGTCAAATGGCCTGTACACAGCCTGGAGGAGTGTTTTGGGTCATTGATCTGTTGAAAATCAAATGTTAGTCCCACTAAGTGCAAACCAGATGGGATGCGTATTGCTGCAGAATGCTGTGGTAGCCATGCTGGTTAAGTGTGCCTTGAATTCTAAATGAATCACTGACAGTGTCACCAGCAAAGCCCCCCCCCCCCATCACACCACCTCCTCCATGCTTCACAGTGGGAACCACACATGAGGCAGTCATCCATTCACCTACTCTGCATCTCACAAAGACACAGTGGTTGGAACCAAACATCTAAAACTTGGACTCATCAGCCCAAAGGACAGATTTCTACCGGTCCAATATCCATTGCTCGTGTTTCTTGGCCCAAGCAAGTCTCTTCTTATTACTGGTGTTCTTTATATTTGACCATGAAGGCCTGATTCATGCAGTCTCCTCTGAAGAGTTGATGTTGGAATGCGTCTGTTTACTTGAATTCTGTGACACATTTTTTGGGGCTTCAATCTGAGGTGCAGTTAATTCTAATGAACTTATCCTCTGCAGCAGAGGTAACTCTGGTTCTACCTTTCCTGTGGCGATGAGAGCCAGTTTCATCATAACGCTTGATGGTTTTTGCGACTGCACTTCCTGAAATGTTCCGGATTAACTGACCTTCATGTCTTAAAGTAATGATGGACTGTCGTTTCTCTTTGCTTATTCTTTTCTTTTCTTTTATTTTGTATTATACAATTTCAAATTACAATAAAATAACAAAAAAACATAGCATATCGCAACACATACATTTTCTCTGAAGAAACATCAAATAATAGAGTTCTGGTTCTGTATTCTAATTCTCTGGTCATGGTGACTTCACAGTGAAAAGATCAGAGAGATCTGAGAGACCCATTACTATCCAACTATTTTAAGTGGTGGTGCCTACTTTACACACATGAACTATCCTGCATTTAGTTGGTGGAAACTCTAAGCTGTGGTCTGTATGTCTGCAGAACATTGATTTCCTATTTCCACCCACATGAACTACAACTGTGTTAAGTGGCAGACATGTATTCTAATATGTAAAATGGATTTTAAGGATGTCAGACCATCTCTCTATTATTTTTTTTGGCGTGGTCAAAGTCTCCTTTTCTCCAACTTTGCCAATAGCACTCACTGGTATCGGAAAAGGTCAAGGACTGAGAGGGACGCACTTTGTCAGTGCAGGTACACCTGGGGTGGTTTTGTGCAAACAAGATAAAAGGGTTACAAGGTTACATTTGAAGTCTGTGCAGATGAAAGCTGTTGATATTAATCCGTCAGACTGTAGTGCACCTGCTTGGCGACACCAAATAACAAACAAAAACTATCAACTAAATGGATGGTTCCTGAACTATAATGGGTCGTTCAGGCATTGTTCCATGGCCTTAAGAGGATAGGTCTGGTACAGTGCAAACAAGTGACGTCGGCCCAGATTTGTTTGTGCTGTCTTGCCAACTGCTACGGTCAATATCACGCTAGCAGCGTAGTCTTGACATTCAAAGGAAGTAAATAACAGGAAGAGTACTTCACTGAAATTCCTGAGAAATGTCCTGGTGACGAGAAATGACTGGAAAACAATGTCATCGTGTCCACGTTTATCCCCATTTTTTTTTCTTCTTCCCGTCAATTTATCACCGGATCATCAGTGATGTGTGCGCCGAGGAACCTGTAACAGCACATATTGATTAAAGTTCTGGACGTTGCAACATCAACACGTAAACAGGGTTTGTGTGCATCAGAACTCCATAATTAGGTGATCCTTTTTTTTTAGAAACGGTGATGAATAATATTATGGACTGAGTCTATCCAAAGGTATTATGCGTTTCAACTTTGAGTGTGGTCCTCATTAAATAAGCACTTTATGGATGGTGTCATGATAAAGAATAGCCAATACAATGAACCAGGAAAGCTTTTGTTTCCGTCAAATTTGACTGCTGATTTAGGTCAAAGGGGAAATGTTAAACAACACACTGCAGACCATTTTGTCCTTCTTTGGTCTTACAGTACAATCCACCTAAATCATTCTTTACATTTTTTTTTTTTTTTTGCTGTGCAATGTTTTTAATGGCAAAAAGGCAACAGCTGATTGTTAAGTTGCGGCTGTCAGTGAACAGGAGCTTCACCACATGATAGTGTTTCATGCAGTGGTGTGGTGGAGGGTATACGCAGGTACAGTATAAGTCATGTACACACATATTTCTCAGTGGGCATTGCGCATGCTTCTTATTTCCCACTGATGCGTATCAAAGTAGTGTAGTGGAGGTATATGCCGTATCAATTAATAAGGCTGGTGGAACAGATCAGAATGTTAAGCTTAAAATCTTAATAAACTCTTATTTCTGAACATTCCAGGCACATAAATGTGCACACGGAGGTAGGCCTGTGCGTGAATCTTCCAAAATGCAATTTTGCAGGAAAACACCTTTCTAAAATGTGCACCGCACATGCGAGAGGTTTCCAAGACAGAGATGGAAATATACATTCAATAAATATAAATTTTCAAAAGAAGGGAGTGTTATAGATGCAGCAACTATCATGGGTTGCTAACATGACTAAGATCATGTCTTTGGCTGCTAGATAACGAAAGAAAGTTTAAAGAAAACCAATAGAACAGGAGAACGAGTATGAGGATATATGTGTTGACCACATCAGTCACCGGCATCGTCCCCACAATGATCGTATGTACAGTACATATCCCAACCAGAAGCCATGGATTACAGGCAACATCCGCACTGAGCTAAAGGCTAGAGCCGCCCCTTTAAAGGACACTTTAAAGGACACTAATCCGGACGTTTATAAGAAATCCTGCTACGCCTTCCAATGTACCACCGACCAGGCAAAGCATCAATACAGGACTAAGATCGAATCCTACAACACCAGCTCTGATGCTGATCGGAAGTGGCAGGGCTTGCAAACTATCCCGCGTGCAGTGACGTGAGCCGACCAGACGAGCTAAATGCCTTCCATGATCGGCAAGAAAATCTGAACCCTGCATGAGAGCATTTTTTTCCCCAGATGACTGTGTAATCATGCTCTCCATAACCTATATGAGTAAGACAACAGGTTAACATTAACAAGGCCGCAGGGCCAGACGGAATACCAGGACGCGTACTCGGAGCATGCGCTGACCAGCTGGCAAGTTTCTTCACTGACAATGTCAAACACTCCCCGACTTAGTCTGTAATACCTACATGTTTCAAGCAGACCACCATAGTCCCTATGCCCAAGAACGCCATGTAGCACTCACATCTGTAGCCATGAAATGCTTTGAAAGGCTGTTAATGGCCCACATCAACACCAACATCCCAGATACCCTGGACCCCCTCCAATTTGCATACCGCCCCAACAGATCCACAGATGACAGAATCTCTATTTCACTCCACACTGCCCTTTCCCTACCTGGACAAGAGGAACACCTATGTGACTACAGTTCAGTGTTCAACCCCAATGTGCCCTCTCAGCTCATTACTAAGATAAGTGCCTGTTCGGGTGGCGCTCGGCGGTCGTCGTCGCCGGTCTATTAGCTGCCACCGATCCCTTTTTCCTTTTCATTTGTTTTTGTCTAATTGTTTTCACCTGTTCCTTGTTGGGGTTTTGGGATGGGTGTTATTTAAGTTCGTTTTGCCCGCTGGTGTTTGCGCGGCCTTGTTGTTATTGTTACATTTGTGGTTGTCGTTGTCTTTTCTGTTTTCGCTGTCCGGGTTTTGTAGCAGTGGTTTTGGGTTTGTTTGCGTCTGTGTTTAGGGCTTCACCCATGTTTGGACCTGTTACTTTGTAGAGGACTTTAAAGCATTTTTCCCCGTTTACTTTTGCTCTCTGCGTCTGACTCCACACCCATCACTCACCCTCCATTACACTAAGGAACCTGAGATTGAAATCAATTCAAATTATCTCCATATTTGGTTTGATGTTACTTTTTTTAAACACATGCTCCCATCACTTTCATTGATTGTTAGCTAGTGGTGGGTAAAGTTGGCGGAAGTTTGTAGTGGCTGTTTAAAGAAAACTGAACCGTGGATTACAGTTTTTCCCGGCCCATAACCCACTTTCATGGTGTGGAACCATCTAACATCAAGTTGTAAAATACTGAACTACTCCTTTAAGTTTATGATGACAACGGTGGTAGGCCTGATCACAGAAAACAACGACACAGGCAACTTCTATCCCCAACCCCCCGAACAGCTTCTACCCCCAACCCCCTGAACAGCTTCTACCCCCAACCCCCTGAACAGCTTCTACCCCCAACCTCCTGAACAGCTTCTACCCCCAACAACCTGAACAGCTTCTACCCCCAACACCCTGAACAGCTTCTACCCCCAACCTCCTGAACAGCTTCTACCCCCAACCCCCTGAACAGCTTCTACCCCCAACCCCCTGAACAGCTTCTACCCCCAACACCCTGAACAGCTTCTACCCCCAACACCCTGAACAGCTTCTACCCCCAACAACCTGAACAGCTTCTATCCCCAACCCCTGAACAGCTTCTACCCCCAACCTCCTGAACAGCTTCTACCCCCAACCTCCTGAACAGCTTCTACCCCCAACCCCTGAACAGCTTCTACCCCCAACACCCTGAACAGCTTCTACCCCCAACCCCTGAACAGCTTCTACCCCCAACCCCCTGAACAGCTTCTACCCCCAACACCCTGAACAGCTTCTACCCCCAACCTCCTGAACAGCTTCTACCCCAACCCCTGAACAGCTTCTACCCCCAACCCCTGAACAGCTTCTACCCCCAACCCCTGAACAGCTTCTACCCCCAACCTCCTGAACAGCTTCTACCCCAACCCCCTTTACAGCTTCTACCCCCAACACCCTGAACAGCTTCTACCCCCAACACCCTGAACAGCTTCTACCCCCAACACCCTGAACAGCTTCTACCCCCAACACCCTGAACAGCTTCTACCCCCAACCCCCTGAACAGCTTCTACCCCCAACCTCCTGAACAGCTTCTACCCCCAACCCCCTGAACAGCTTCTACCCCCAACCTCCTGAACAGCTTCTATCCCCAACCTCCTGAACAGCTTCTACCCCCAACCCCCTGAACAGCTTCTACCCCCAACCTCCTGAACAGCTTCTACCCCCAACCCCCTGAACAGCTTCTACCCCCAACCTCCTGAACAGCTTCTACCCCCAACCCCCTTAACAGCTTCTACCCCCAACCCCCTGAACAGCTTCTACCCCCAACCCCCTGAACAGCTTGTACCCCCAACCCCCTGAACAGCGTGTACCCCCAAACCCCTGAACAGCTTGTACCCCCAACCCCCTGAACAGCTTGTACCCCCAACACCCTGAACAGCTTCTACCCCCAACACCCTGAACAGCTTCTACCCCCAACCCCCTGAACAGCTTCTACCCCCAAGTCATCAAGGCATAGTAAGACTGCTAAATAGTTAGTTAAATAGTTAACCAAATAGCTACCCTGACTACCTGCATTGACCCTTTTATCATGAACTCTTTGACTCATCACATACAGTTTATAATCTCTCACTTTATTCCTAGTTATTTGTACAGTACATATCTATCTCAATTACCTTGTACCCGTGACGAGAGAGCCTACAAGGAGGAGGTGAGGGCCCTGGGATAGTGGTGCCAGGAAAATAACCTCTTGCTCAACGTCAACAAAACAAAGGAGCTGATTGTGGACTTCAGGAAACAGCAGAGGGTGGAGCACGTGGAAAGTTCCTCGGCGTACACATCACTGACGATCTAAAATGGTCCATCCACACAGACAGTGTGGTGAAGAAGGCGCAACAGTGCCTCTTCAACCTCAGGAGGCTGAAGAAATTTGGCTTGGCCCCTAAAACCCCCACAAACAATAGAGAGTATCCTGTCGGGCTATATATCCGCCTGGTACGGCAACTGCACCGCCCACAACCGCTTGGCTCTCCAGAGGGTGGTGCTGTCTGCCCAACGCATCACCGGGGGCAAACTACCTGCCCTCCAGGACACCTACAGCACCTGATGTCACAGGAAGGCCAAAAAAGATCATCAAGGACATCAACAACCCGAGCCACAGCATGTTCACCCCACTATCATCCAGAAGGCGAGGTCAGTACAGGTGCATCAAAGCGGGGACCGAGAGACTGAAAAACAGCTTCTATCTCAAGGCCATCAGATAAATAGACATCACTAGCTTCCACAAGAATTTCGCTACACCAGCAGTAACATCTGCTGAACACGTGTATGTGACAAATAACATTTGATTTGATTTGACCCATTTACGCAACCCTGCACCTTAGAGGCTGCAGCTCTATATACATAGACTTGGAATGACTGGCCACTTTAAAAATGGAACACTAGTCACTTTAATCATGTTTAAATCATGTTTACGTACTGCTTACGTACTGCTTTACTCATCTCATATGTATATACTGTATTTTCTACTTCATTTTAGTCAATGTCCCTCCAACATTACTCAATCTAATATTTATATATTTCTTACTTCCATTCTTTTGCTTTTATATTTGTGTGTACTGTTGTGAATTGATACTACTGCACATGTACTACTGCACTGTTGGAGCCAGGAACACAAGCATTTTGCTACACCTGCAATAAAATCTGCTAAATATGTGTATGTGACCAACACCATTTGATTTAATTTTTAATTATTGATTTAATTTAATTTAACTACACTCAAAAATAAAAACATCTTAGATTTTTCCCAGACCTCAAAAGTGGTCTCCTGGTTTAAGCATTCTTATGGACTTAGAACATCCAATTCTGTTGTTTATCTATTTAAAAAGTTTGAGAGCAAAAACCTGGGAAAAATCAGAAACCTGTCTATTTCTGACAGTTGACAGCCTAATTTATCAGTTTCAATAGTATACCTACTATTAGCCTACTTCGATAGTACAACTTGAGTTGGCCTGATTGTGAAAGACCAATACATTTTATGTCATTCAGAGTGTACTGTATTTCACTGTTTCCTTCATCATATTTTACCTAGGACGCATTTCCTTCGCCGGGCGGGCCTTTTGGGAAATTTATGGGGAAATTTGAGTATACCCAGTTCTCCAGACACCACTACACCACTGGTTTTCCCTGTCTCACGTGTTGGTGTTACATCTTCACAGCCTGTGTCATAGCCTATGTCAAAGATTGTTTTTCTTCTGTGCATCCCCTGCCAAAAAGTCCAAGTCCACCTGTGATCATAGCCACCCGGGGGCGGTAGTTAAAAAAAGTAAATAAACGATTTCTGTCACTTGTCTTGAACAGTTGAGAGACATGCTGTACATACATTGTATATATCAAATATAAAATAAGTAGCATCATGGAAAAAAGATAAGATCTGACAATGATAATCCCTTTTAGCAAGGTGATGCTGAGGAATTTGTTTTTGATGCTTATGACTAGCTTTAGCCAAGATTACTTCCAGAATATTCCAGTAAAACAAGAGACAGAGTATCCTCTATATATTGTATATTGACTCTGACAGGATTCTTTCAGCTGCAGGTTGCCGTGTCCTTCAGCAGTCTCCTGACGAAAAGTGAAGGACAAAATAGAGCGAACGAGAACAACTGAAAAGGGACTGAAGGTTTCCTGAAATGAACCCCCTGGGATAGTTTGTGAGAGGTCACCGACAACAACGACAGCCATCCAACAATGGTCACCAACAATCCACGACCCCCAGTT
Organism: Oncorhynchus masou masou; assembly: GCF_036934945.1. Lineage (NCBI taxonomy): Eukaryota > Metazoa > Chordata > Actinopteri > Salmoniformes > Salmonidae > Oncorhynchus > Oncorhynchus masou. The sequence goes on along the minus strand of NC_088214.1, from coordinate 42,304,216 downwards.
TGTCAGAGATATGTCCAACAAATACATTTATCTCATTATATCCTCAATGCATGGGGACAGATGCAATATTTCTACACCTATAGTTTTCACCGGTGTCCTATTCCAACTGTTACATTTCGAAATGATGGGATTCATTTATTCACTAAAAGCACTAAGCAGTATGACATACAGTATAGCCAGTATAGCGCTCACCATTGGTTTGGTTGAACCAGACTGAACACTGCGCTCACCATTGGTCTGGTTGAACCAGAATGAACACTGCGCTCACCATTGGTCTGGTTGAACCAGACTTAATGCTGCGCTCACCATTGGTCTTTTTGAACCAGACTGAACGCTGCACTCACCATTGTTCTGGTTGAACCAGACTGAACACTGTGCTCATCATTTGTCTGGTTGAACCAGCCTGAACGCGGCGCTCACCATTGGTCTGGTTTAAACAGGCTAGGGATGACATATCACAATGCCAGAAATGTCCTTATACAATAACCTCTTATCAAGTCTATAGCTACTAAAAAAGTATCCTGTCTTTCTCTTTTCCTGTTTTTCTGTTGTCTCGAATGCCTGCCGGAAGCCTCTTAATGGCCGGCAATGTAAATAATAAATTATTGACTTCCCACATAAATAAATGCTGACTGGACTGAATAAATAAAATGTTACATATATGAATATAATAATAACAGACTAAAGGAGGGTCTTACGCCAAGTCAATATCAGCCTGCAGCCTAATTGTGGCTAAATGTCTTAGTCTGGCACTGCACCACAGGATTAAGACCTAGTGATTTAATTTCACCACATACAGTCAGGTCCAAAATGACGATGGCAACCAAGCCTTTTTCCTACATTGGAAGGGATCTTAAGACCACGGTTCACTTTCGACTTGAAACCCATTAAAAAAAACTGTGGTTTGAATTGATGAAGGCAGCCCATAAACGCAGGCGAAGGATGACAAGGATGTGGAAAGATTATGTATTGAAAACAGCGGTGTCAATCATTTTGATCCCTTTCTTTTTGAAACGTTTTGTTTAACTTTGTATACAAAACGTCTTTCTCTGAGCAATTGTATTTACATAAAATAATGTTTTATACATATTTCTGAACACACAATATTGCTCAGAATTTGTATTATTTATTTTATTTAAATATTTTGCTCATCTTTATCAAGGGTGCCAATAATTATGGATCTGACTGTACATAGAGGATGAGACCATAGACAGGAGAAGGTTATAGAGAGCTGAGCATCATTTACTCTAACAACGGAGAAGAATGAGAGAGCGAGAGAGAGCGAGAGAGCGAGAGAGAGCGAGAGAGCGGGAGAGAGCGAGAGAGCGGGAGAGAGAGAGAGATTCCTTTTGGCTCTTAGCTCTCCAGTTCATAAAGACTGAGAGCAGAGAGCAGCACTCTCAGTCTTCACTACGGCTGTTCAAGAGGTATGAACACGGGGAACCAAACAGACAAAAGTACAGACTCGTTGCAATGTTGAAAATCAAGCAGCGGAGGACAATTGATGAATGCTGATTCGCAATCTTTTTCCCCCCCTCTCGTTTACATCCATGTCTGAAGAGGAGTAAAGAAGAGAACATTTAAAAAGGACTAGGTGAGTTTTCCATCTTTACATCAATGGCAAATGAGTAGGGAAGGACATTTCCATAATGACTACAGCGAATGCTTATTATAAACTAACGTCCATACATAAATCCAAGTTGCATTAGTGTCCATCGGTGGTTCTTGGTAGACAAAGAGAGTAATGTTCCCTTTTTGCAGTGACATACGGTGAGGTCGGTGCCTGGGTAGGTACTGGCTATAATCAAAGCCAGATTCACAACACACGACAGCTCCAACAACATTCATCGAAATTACCCAACTATTTCCACCAAAAGTAGATACCAATGTAGTCAAGATACACAAGCGATAGCCTCCGATGGGGGAATGTTTCATCCGTGACCCAAAATGACACACTGCTCAACTCATCTCAGTCATGGACCGATGTAGCATCCACAGTTACTGACTGATAGGTGGCAGTAAAATACCAATATATGGACACGTCTCATCGGAATGATTCGCAACGCAAACTCCATTGCCTTACACAATGGATTTGCAATTCTTCAATGCGTGGCGTGTGCGCAAACATACAACACCGAATAAAATGATGTGAAATATTATTACACACACATACAGTACCAGTCAAAAGTTTGGACACACCTACCCATTCAAGGATTTTTCTTTATTTTTACTACTTTCTACATTGTAAAATAATAGTGAAGACATAAAAACTATGAAATAACACATATGGAAACATGTATTAACCAAAAAAAGTGTTAAACAAATCAAAATATTTAATATTTGAGATTCTTCAAAGTAGCCACCCTTTGCCTTGACAGCTTTGCACGCTCTTGGCATTCTCTCAACCAGCTTCACCTGGAATGCTTTTCCAATAGTCTTGACAGAGTTCCCACATATGTTGAGCACTTGTTGGCTGCTTTTCCTTCACACTGAGTAACAACTCATTCCAAAGCCTCTCAATTAGGTTGAGGTTGGGTGATTGTGGAGGCCAGGTCATCTGATGCAGCACGCCATCACTCTCCTTGGTCAAATAGCCCTTACTCAGCCTAGAGGAGTGTTGGATTATTGTCCTGTTGAAAAACAAATGATAGTCCCACTAAGCGTAAACCAGATGGGATTGTGTATCGCTGCAGAATGCTGTGGTAGCCATGCTGGTTAAGTGTGCCTTGAATTTTAAATCAATCATTGACAGTGTCACCGGAAAAGCACCCCCACACCATAACACCACCTCCTCCATGCTTCATGGTGGGAATCACACATGTGGAGATCATCCTTTCACCGTCTCACAAAGACACGGTGGTTGGAACCAAAAATCTCAAATTTGGACTCATCAGACCAAAGGACAGATTTCCACCAGTATAATGTCCATTGCTTGTGTTTTTTGGTCCAAGCAAGTCTCTTATTCTTATTTTTGTCCTTTAGTAGTGGTTTCTTTGCGGCAAATCGACCACAAAGGCCTGATTCACACAGTCTCTTCTGAACAGTTGATGTTGAGATGTATCTGTTACTTGAACTCTGTGAAGCATTTATTTTGGCAGCAATTTCTGAGGCTGGTAACTCTAATGAACTCTGGGTCTTCTCTTGCTATGGCGGTCCTCGTGAGAGCCAGTTTCATCATAGTGCTTGATGGTTTTTGCGACTGCACTTGAAAAAACTTTCAAAGTTCTGGAAATGTTCTGGATTGACTGACCTTCATGTCTTACAGTAATGATGGACTGTCATTTCTCTTTGCTTATTTGAGCTGTTCTTGCCATAATATGGACTTGGTCTTTTACCAAATAGGGCTATCTTCTAAACTCAGCAAAAAAAGAAACGTCCTCTCACTGTCAACTGCGTTTATTTTCAGCAAACTTAACATGTGTAAATATTTATATGAACATAACAAGATTCAACAACTGGGAAATAAACTAAAATAATCTAATTTTGATTTTGATATATTTTGATTTATTTAACACTTTTTTGGTTACTACATGATTCCATATATGTAATTTGATCATTTTATTGTCTTCACTATTATTCTACAATGTAGAAAATATTACAAATATAGAAAAACCCTTGAATGAGTAGGCATGTCCAAACTTTTAACTGGTACTCTATATATACTTTATATATAAAGATTTGTTAAAATATAGATAATTTTGCTTCATAGTACAAATAGAAAGATGGGTTGCCTCCCAGGGCTCTCAGATGTGACTCTTAATATAGCCTATAGCCTTGAATTAAATAAATGTGTGACATGGAATCACCTCAACTTAAAAAAATACCACTTTTCTAGCTTCAAAATGACAAAAAATATATATTTTCATAATGAGTAAGACTTAAGGCAATAACACTTCACATCAAGTTCTTATGTGTAGTAACTTTATGATTATTACAATAGCAACATTGTTGTTACCTTGGACTTTGGAAATTGATTGATAACTGCATAATAGTAGAGTTATTACACAAGTGGAATAAGGAACCGTGCCTATTCCTCTTGTATACAGTACTTACAAAAACTCTCAGCTCATTATGCTAAAATGCAATTGCCAAAGTATGATGTCACAACAAGCTAATAAAATGTTGGTTAAAAGTCATTACAGTTTTATTACACAGACACAAGAACAGTTTAATGTTAAGTGTTACTGAGCATGCGGACAGTAACAATATGGCTATTAAATGTTGAAAGGAAACTAAATATCCCCAAACTGCTTCCTTGAATCTGCTAAAGCCAAGGTAGGTGCAGAATCATGTTAATTTATTTGTATTCTGAGTAATCTATCCCTTTAAAGATGGTATCGTTTGTGTGTTTGAAACAAGAACACGCATCCTCAGATAGACACAGAGTTTCAAAGTTGTTTTTGCTAAAGCGTCCAACTTGCTGTTTGCAAGTGTCTTTTGAATGTCTCTGCAGAATGTTCAGGTATCATTCAATTCATTCCAACGTTTTACCTTTTCAGTGGCATGTTGAACGAGTCATACAGTAGTTGAGCGTCACAACTTATCTATACCTGTCTGTACAAAATATCATTGGTTCATTGGTTTGACTTGATTATGCACACCTGGTTTAATGGATATTCAGGGAATTGGATATTTACAATCATGTAGTAATGTATTAATAACTGTATTGTGTAGATCAAATATGACTGTCAGATAGATTGGAATTGTATAGGAGATTGTGCTTGCTATTTGTGATATTTCTATCTTCAACATGCAGCTCCAGATAGAGCCCTGCCATTAGCTGAAGGCCAATAGTTTCTGAAAAGTAGTACATTCCCGAGATCTGTATTCAAAATTTTTTTTTAAGGAGTTGTTTCTCAGATCTGTATTCAAATAGTTTTGAAAAGTAGTCACGTTCTGAGATCTGTATTCAAATAGATGTAAAAAGTAGTACTTTTTTGGATCTGCATTCAAGTAGTTGTAGTCACCTCCCAAGTAACTATTTGTTCCCTCTCAAAAATAGCTATATGTTCAAAAATATATGTAGTACATGTATCACTAAGAGAATGTCCAAATGAATAATGTATACATTTATGCAGTACAAATAATACAGTAGAAGGCATATTTGTATTCCCATATTCATCTTTATATTTTTATACTTCCTATAGTGTCACGTTCTGACCTTAGTTCCTTTGTTTTGTCTTTTGTTTTAGTATGGTCAGGGCGTGAGTTGGGTGGATTGTCTATGTTAGTTTGTCTATGATTTTCTATTTCTGTGTTTGGCCTGGTATGGTTCTCAATCAGAGGCAGCTGTCAATCGTTGTCCCTGACTGAGAACCATATTTAGGTAGCCTGTTTTCCATTGTGTTTTGTGGGTGGTTGTTTCCTGTTTAGTGTTTTTGTTTCACCTTTCAGGACGGTTTGTTTGTCGTGTTTGTTGGTTTGTCTAGTGTTGCATATTTCATTAAATAATATGAACACTTACCACGCTGCACCTTGGTCCTCATCTCTTTCCCCAGACAACAAGCATTACATATAGCTAATAACCTTGAAGTTTATATGAATTTTAATTTTAATGGGGGAGTGTAGTAGTTGGTTGGACTGCATTCGTCTCAGTAGTTTAGCCAAGCTGTGGGGGAGGGATCAGACCAATCCTCCGTGCAGAATATTTCCAGATCCTTGAAATCTTTCATGTGCGCTTATGGACTGCTCTCTTCAATTCAAACAACAGGGTTTCAAAGGGGCTCATGTCAGGAGACTGATGGCCATTGCAAAATGTTGATTTTGTGGTCAATTAACCATTTCTTTGTGGATTTTGATGTGTGCTTGGCATTATTGTCTTGCTGGAAGATCCACAAGTTTCAGCCTCCTGACAGAGGCAACCAGGTTTTTGGCTAAATAATTTTGACCCCACTTTAAAATATATACAGTACTTGTGAAACACAATCTATATCTCTGAGCAATTGTATTTGTTTAAAATAATATCATTTTCCAATTTGAGCATATATTATAGCTCAGTAGTTGTGATATTTACTTTATACCATTTTTTGTTGTTGTTGCTCATCTTAATCAAGGGTGCCAATTATTTTGGACCTGACTGCATGTGACATCCATTTCAATCATCCATTTCAATCCATTTCAGTCTCCCCAAAGCTCTCATTTCCATTTGCTGCGGGCAAATATCATTAACAAGGTTATTAAAAAACTGCTAGATGTTGTTAGTTCAGACTGCAGTTAAACTAACTGTCACCTACACTGAGACAAGCAAAACTTTTCGTTCCTATTCTTTCCATTCATTCTTTCCATTCTCCCCCTCAGGCGTTGTGTCCCCATAAACCACAATGGCTCAGTATAACTGTTCCTCTCTGGGTCTACCTGCCACCACTCCTGACCAGCTGGGTTGGAATTTGTCCTGGGCTCTGGGCAACATCAGTGCTGATGACATGGAGGACATGTGTCTGAGTCGGAGTCAGTACCTGGAGAAGTTTCTAGGCTTCCGGCAGTCACCCATGTTCCTGCCTGTCTGCATTACCTTCCTCATCATCTTCATTGTGGGATTGTTTGGGAACATGCTCACCTGCAGCGTCATCGTGCGCAACAAGGTGATGTGGACGCCAACCAACTACTACCTGTTCAGTCTGGCCGTGTCCGACTTATTGGTCCTAGTCCTGGGTATGCCATTGGAACTCTATGAGATGTGGAGCAGCTACCCATTCCTGTTCGGTGCTGGCGGCTGCTACTTCAAGACCTTCCTGTTCGAGACTGTCTGCTTTGCGTCCATCCTCATTATAACAGTGCTGAGCGTGGAGCGATACATCGCCGTGATACACCCGCTCAAGGTCAAGCACGTCGCCACTCGTGCCCACGCCAAGCACGTCATCCTGATGCTGTGGGCCATGTCCATGGCGTGCGCCGTGCCCAACACCAGCCTCCATGGGGTGGCCGTGCTAGGAACCCGGTTCGGGCGCCAATTCCCAGAGTCGACCATCTGCATGATGGTGAAGCCCCGATGGATATACAACCTGATTATCCAGGTGACCACGCTGGTCTTCTTCCTGCTGCCCATGCTCATCATCACCGGGCTGTACCTTCGCATTGGCCTTCAGTTGAGGATGGAGAGGGGAATGCAGGGGCTGGGGACCGGGCCGAGTTTTGGTTCTGACAGCCACTGGAGTGTCCACAGGCAGCAGCAGACGGCACGCCACCGGCAGGTCACCAAAATGCTATGTGAGTTTCACATCCACTGTCACTATAGTACCAGAATGTCCTGGACATGTGCCGATTATAGACCTACTGTATATCTATATTCAATTGTGATTTAAAACTCTTAATTAGCAAGATGCTGTGTAAGTCCTCACCCACTTTCTCTACGGTACCAGAAGGGTTGAGAGGAGATAAGAAGAAATGACAAATTCTAGCCCAATATCTCAATTGAATTGGGATTTCAAGGTGTTTTCTGAAATACAAACTAAAAGATTAGTTCCTAATCGTGTCCATTGTTACTTAAATATTGCTCTTGCTTTCAGATGATAAGATGTTCTGGAAAGTGACAAATTATAGACCGATCTCTTTTGAATTTGGACTTAAAATTCTGTGCTGAGGATGCAAACCAATATATTTGTTTCTGAACATGTTTATTGTCACGTAAACATGTCTTGTTCTCAATGTCTGCAAATATATTTTCTTCTATCCTCCTGTCCACTTGCCTGTCTGTCTGCATCTGTCTGTCGGAGTGCCTAGCTGCCCCTCCGTCAGCTTGCTTTTCTGTCCATCCATCAGTCCATCTAACTGTCCGCCTTCCCACCAGGCGTACTGGTGATCGTCTTCGGCATCTGCTGGGCTCCCTTCCACATTGACCGCCTCATGTGGAGCTTCATAAACTCCTGGACTGGCCACCACCACCTGGTCTTCGAGTACGTCCACATCGTCTCCGGGGTCTTCTTCTACCTCAGCTCGGCGGTCAACCCCATCCTCTACAGCCTCATGTCCACCCGCTTCCGGGAGATGTTCCGGCAGGTCACGTGTCGCTACGGCCCATGTGGTGGTCACGTGCGCCGGCTGACCTCCGGCTGCACCCAACTGACCCTGCGTAGTACTACCGCAACACAATGGGACCCCAGAGAGAATCACCCCAGACAGAGAGAAGCACCATGTGTGCGTATACTCCCACCACCAGCCTGTATATGCCAACACAAACCCAGATTAGATATGGGCGAGGGGGTGGGGGTACCAAAATGAAGCACAAAAAAATAACCAGGATTTGGTACCAAAATGACCATATTTGTGACTGAATGAACGTGTACAGTGAAAGTTTGGATGGAGCGAAAGCAAGAGTGTTGAAGTTTTGGCCTCGACTTTGGAGTAGAATTCTCACTGGGGATACCAAAATGAAACAAGATTAATAACAAATGTATCACTGATTGAATGTGTACAGTGAGAGTGGCTAGAGCGAAAGTTGTCTTTGGATTTAAAATAAACGTCCCACAAACATACTAATTGTTTTGTGGGATATTCAAATGATTATTCTGTGCAGATGAAAGTGTTCTTCGTTCGGATATTAATATTCCGGTGGAACACATCATTCATAAAGCTTATCTAATAATTGAACTGTGAAAAAGAAACAATACCCAGCTTTGTAAATTGGCTTATTGATGTGTAATCCGTGAAGCTTGAATATCTTATTCTGTTCAAATTTTCAGGAGGCACAATTATAGGTTGTAGCGATCTTCTTAACTGTCTTCTTCAATGTGTTGTTGTACCAGTCGGTGTACTAGCTATACCATCAAAATCCCATTCACTATGAATGTATAGCACAGGCAATATGGAAGTACAGTACATGGGAGATGGAAAAGACAACTTTCATAGAAATCAAAAATGTGATATGCGATTTACGCATAACATCCTGAAATGGACAAAGGGGGGAATTTCCATCGACAGTAAGTAGACACATGTGCTAAACACGTTATGTGCCTTTGTAGTACTACTCCAAAATGTATAGTATTTCGCTTCAAGTGCTTTCTGGAAACTGCAATCTTTTGTTCCTGTGTAAATTGATTTAGAATTTAACATGTTTACAACAACAAAAGTTTTCAGCGTCACCTACATTTTCATTGCTAAACATTATGTATCATATTATTTGCCTGCTCCCATAGAGTCTCAAATGTTTTGGAATGGTCTTCAGTATAAAGAGACATAGTTGAGATACCTGTCATGTTGTCATGTGGTTTTAGTAAGGGCTTGATTGTTTACAGAAGAATAATTATATTGCTTTTAAGAAGCCGATTGTAAAGCATGCACATTAAACAGTGCTTTAGGTGTCACTACAGGCACCCTGGTTCGAATCCAGGCTGTATCACAACCGGCTGTGATTGGGAGTCCCACAGGGTGGCACACAATTGGCCCAGGTTTGGCCGGAGTAGGCTGCCATTGTAAATAAGAATTTGTTCTTAACTGACTTGCCTGGTTAAATAAAACAATTACAAAAAAAACGTTTCAACTTTATGGTTTTATTGAGGAGATGCATGACAAATCATTTATTTTAATTTTTTGTTATTTCCGTGATTCAATTGCAACAGCGTAATTGAAACTTAAGAGAAAATAAATACTGCATGGGGATTACCAATGAATACATCACAGGCATATCCTAAAGCCAATATGTGTTTGATCCCACAAGTTTGATAGGAACACATTCCTTCAAGATGAATAAGACCTCTTGACCTTTCCCCGTGTGACCTTGAGAATATTCCATAGAATGTAATATAGGGACAGCTAATTGTATTCACAATCTGTCCGGTTGAATGACAGCACTGGGGGAACAGTATAAATGTCCCACAGTTCCCCCGCTTTTACCTTTGACCTCTGCTCTCCTAATCAAGTAGTATACTAGACCAAAAAGGTCATTAGCTTTATACATAACAACACTGTTCGACTTGTAGTAAAAAGCCTAATGTACACTGCATGTACGCAACGCCAGAACGCTATGAAAAATGTAGATCCTGTGTACACGGGTCAAGTTTGTAATTGTGGGGCTGCACACAAGTTTTTTTTTTTGCTACACAATGCCATTTTGCGTAGCTACTTGACGTTTGTGATTTGGGAACGTACACACGGTATGAATTGGGCTTAATGCAGCATCTCAGTGGAATCTCAATGGAATGACCACATTAAGGGTACAGTACAAATGGCTCACAGTTCCCCGTTATTACCCCGATCCATCCAGGATGAGTCTACTGACTGCTCCGGCAGCGTTCTGCTCTCGAGTAGATTAGTGGACAAACACTTTCTTTAGCTTTCTAGCTAACGACAGCACTGACTGACCGGAATCTCTCCTCACCAAGTATTTTATTAGATAATGACCAACACTTTTCTAGTTAATGACATACTTATCATAACATCTCAGAATCACAATCTGTCAGGTCGAATGACAGCACTGAGGACACAGTATAAATGCCCCCAAAGTTTCCAGGATGATTACTTTTTACCCTGAGCCATCTGGGGTAAAGAGTTTACTGAATGCTCTGCTGGCTTCACTCTGCTGTGGGGCGGTAGACAGTAGAGTGCTCCTTCTCAGAGAGAGGTGTGTGTGTGTGTGTGTGTGTGTGGAGGGTGGGATTCCCAAGTGGTTACAGTCACTTGGGAATTACAATGGGAGTCTGGGACAAGTAACAGGGAAGGATGAGAAAGAGTGACTGGCACAAGTTGAGGCGACCAAGGGATTTAATACAAAAATATCAAGACAAAATCCAATGGAATTGAAAAGCAGTGCAGGTGGTGCTTTCGAAGATTCATCCTGAGATTGTCTGGTGGGAGCATGCTTACCTCTGCGCACGCCAGTTTTAGAAAATGGTCAGAACGCATGAGCATCATACTCATTATAATCATGTAATGAACATGGAGATACAATGATTAATGAAATTATATGGTCAAAAATCTATTAGATTCATAATCATTATAACATACTTTTTCAGAGGTAAGTTGAGAACAAACTCCCATTGACAATGACAGCCTGACATCAAATACAGAAACAACATCAAAGACAGATTAATGATCTGTGTATTAATTGTTAGAGTTCGGGAAATTGGAAATTCAAATGCGAGAGGAAATATTCGGTCTCTCTCTTAACTGGCAGAGGTTGCTAATCTGAAGATAATGACTGCATACACTGAATGTCAGTGTTAATGATTGACAGGCACCAACTCCAGAAGCTTCTAAGCTGAAATACAGTTGAAGTCGGAAGTTTACATACACTTAGGTTGGAGTCATTAAAACTAAGTTTTTCAACCACTCCACTATAGTTTTGGCAAGTCGGTTAGGACATCTACTTTGTGCATGACACAAGTCATTTTTCCAACAATTGTTTACAGACAGATTATTTCACTAAAAATTTGCTGTATCACAATTCCAGTGGGTCAGAAGTTTACATACACTAAGTTGATTGTGCCTTTAAACAGCTTGGAACATTCCAGAAAATGTTATGGCTTTAGAAGCTTCTGATAGGCTAATTGACAATTTTAGTCGATTGGAGGTGTACCTGTGGATGTATTTCAAGGCCTACCTTCAAACTCAGTGCCTCTTTGCTTGACATCATGGGAAAATCAAAAGAAATCAGTCAAGACCTCAGAAAAACAATTGTAGACCTCCACAAGCCTGGCTCATCCTTGAGAGCAATTTCCAAAAGCCTGAAGGTACCAGGTTCATCTGTACAAACAATAGTATGTAAGTATAACCACCATGGAGCCGCGTTCTGAAGCAGTCGTCATACCGCTCAGGAAGGAGACGCGTTCTGTCTCTTAGAGATGAACATACTTTGGTGCGAACAGTGAAAATCAATCCCAGAACAACAGCAAAGGACCTTGTGACGATGCTGGAGGAAACCGGTACAAAAGTATCTATATCCACAGTAAAATGAGTCTTATACATAGAAGCCACTGCTCCAAAACCACCATAAAAATGCCAGACTCCGGTTTGCAACTGCACATGGGGATAAAGTTCGTACTTTTTGGAGAAATGTCCTCTGGTCTGATGAAACAAAAATAGAACTGTTTGGCTATAATGACCATCACTGTTTGGAGGAAAATGGGGGAGGCTTGCAAGCCGAAGAACACCACCCCAACCATGAAAATTATGTGGATATATTGAATCAACATCTCAAGACATCAGTTAGGAAGTTAAGGCTTGGTCGCAAATGGGTCTATTGGAGTCGCCATCACAAAGCCCTGACCTCAATCCCATAGAAGATTTGTGGGCAGAACTGAAAAAGTGTGTGCGAGCAAGGAGGCCTACAAACTGACTCAGTTACACCAGCTTTGTCAGGAGGAATGGGACAAAATTCACCCAAATTATAGTGGGAAGCTTGTGGAAGGCTACCCAAAACGTTTGACCCAAGATCATTTAATAATAATAATAATTTAAAGGCAATGCTACCAAATACTAATTGAGTGCATGTAAACTTCTGACCCACTGGGAATGAGATGAAAGAAATAAAAGCTAAAATAAATCATTCTCTCTACTATTATTCTGACATTTCACATAAAATTTAAAATAAAATGGTGATCCTAGCTGACCTAAGACAGGGAATTTTTACTAGGATTAAATGTCAGGAATTGTGAAAAACTGATTTTAAATGTATTTGACTAAGGTTTTATGTAAACTTCAGCCTTCAACTGTATGTAAATCAGTTATAGCGAAGTCCTGTTTACGAGATTCATAGGTTAACTCACTGGAAACAAAATTGAGTCCAGAGTCAATATTAATTTAACAGCCCGGGATCAAACCAGGGTCTGTATTGATGCCTCTAGCACTGAGATGCAGTTCCTTAAACCGCTGCACCACTCAGAAGCCCAATATCATCACAGTGTCAATAACACACTTTTTTTTTTTACAAAAACATTACTCTCATAGGGAGACTAGGTATTCAATCGTATATTCCCGCAGGCTTATTAACAGCACAGGTGCTAACTTTAGGATTCATGGGGGATAGTTGCATCCCAGGGCAGTTACTGATGTTTGTCCACCATGAGACACATTAGGAAGAAAGCCTAAAATAGTCTGAATGAAACTAAGATTACTAAAGAAATCTGTAATTAAATGTTAGGCTTTTGCAGTGATTTTAGTCGCGCAAGTTTACATCTACATAATGTGTTTGGTACAGTATTTCTCAAGTAACAAAACGAGCAATGTGTTGTATTAGGTAAACAATGTCCGAGCAGCAGAGGAAGGATTGGATAGAGCGCAATTACTGCAGCTGGATATCCCGTGTTAATGGGCAAGTGAGCATTGTCGAAAGCAAAATTCACCCCTCAAGTCACAACAAACTCACTTTTGCTGACTTTATGCCAACAATGTACTATTTACACTTGAGCAAATTCTGACACGAGAATAATATCGATGCCACGTAGGCCATCTTTTTTTTTTTATCAGAGAAGTTGTTTATAGCCTTCAGTTGCGGATTTAGTTGTTATACCTGGAGGGGTTCTTCAATACCTTCTTGCCTGGTAATAAGCAGAGCTCTGAACAGTGCCTCGTTGATTTAGTTGTTAAAGCCTGAATATTTTTTTAATTAAATATATGTTTCTTCTTACTCTTCAACACACAAAACCCCATGAAGACAAAGTCAAAAAATGTTTTTAGACATGTTTGCACATGTTATCTATATGAAAGAGAACTATCAAATTTGTGCAAATGTATTTAAAATTAAATACAGAAATAGAATATTTACATAGATAAGTATTCACACCCCTGAGACAATACATGCTGGAATCACCTTGGTCAGTGAGTACAGCTGAGACCTTTGCAAACCTGGATAGCACAATATTTGCAAATATATATGTTTTTAATCTTCAAAGTTCTTTCAACTTGGTTGTCGATCATTGCCAGACTATTTTAAAGTCACCATTGGCCTCGTGGGGATATTCCTGAGCAGTTTCCTTCCTCCTGTATCTTTATAGTGACTGGGTGTATTGATACACCATCCAAAGAGAAATTAATAACTTCACCATGCTCAAAGGGACATTCAATGTCTGCTTTTTGAATTTTTACCCATCTACCAATAGGCGCTCTTGTTTGCGAGGCATTGGAAAACCTCTCTGGTCTTTGTGGTTGAATCTGTATTTGAAATTCACTGCTCAACCTTGGGTGGTTTTCGTGTTTTCACTATTTTTGCACACAGAATGAGTCCATACAACTTAATATATGACTTGTTACTCCTGAACCTATTTAGGTCTGTCATAACAAAGGGTTTGAATACTTATTGATTTGTAAAAATGTCTAAAAACATAATTCCACTTTGACATTATTATTGTGTGTAGATCAGTGACACAAAATCTCAATTTAAAATATTCACATTTCAGGCTAACACAATAAAATGTGGAGAAAGGGGTGTGAATATTTTCTGAAGGCACTGTAAATCAACTTGATTTGTGCCCACAACAAGAGCCATCAACTCTGTGTAGGTGTACTTATACCCCCATCACACTACTAAGTTGTGCCGAACTGTACTGGCTGGCCTGGTAGCGCATCCAACACAGTTGCTGAAACTGCTGGAAAGGACAACTTGAAAGAAGAACCTCAGAGCCAGCACTGTACAGTTTGGCTTGATAGTGTGAAAAGGGTATTACAGAGCAGCTGAGCCGAATATTTAATTGAAGCTCATATATACAGCATATATTATCAGAGCCAGCAGGGCTATTCCAAGAACCGGATGACTGGAAAACCTTCATTATAAAACTTCTTCTACCAGAGCCCTCTGAGCTCTATGAAACAAACACCAAACGTTTACATGACACAAATTAACCACCAACATGAGGCACTAATGTGAGAATAAAAATACTAAAGAAGATACATTGTATATGTGTGGCTTTGTAACCCCCTTGCTATTACAATAGTCTGTGTAGACCCATTATATTGAAACTGTGTTCCAGCTAAAACAGCAAATTACATGAAACATAATAGCATCTATTCGAGTCAGCATGCAGCAGTGCCCCTGAGTTAATACCTCCATATATGGATATTCTTCACAATTCAAAGCCACACCCCCATTGGGAGAATCTGTAAGTATAATAACTGAGATATTTATTGCAAGCCTCATCCTCCACATACAACACCCATTCTGCCAGTTACATTCTGTTAAAGGTCTCCAAAGCACACACATCCCTGGGTCGCTTGTCATTTCAGCTCGCTGCAGCTAGCAACTGGAACGAGCTGCAACAGACACTCAAACTGGACAGTTTTTATCAATCCCTTCATTCAAAGTCTCAATCATGGACACTCTTACTGAGAGTTGTGGCTGCTTTGCGTGATGTATTGTTGTCTCTACCTTCTTTCCCTTTGTGATGTTGTCTGTGCCCAATAATGGTTGTGCAATTTGTTGTGCTGTTACCATGTTGTGCTGCTGCCATGTTGTGTTGCTACCATGCTGTGTTGTCATGTGTTGCTGCCATGCTATGTTGTTGTCATAGGTCTCTCTTTATGTCATGTTGCCTCTCCTGTCATGATGTGTGTTTTGTACTATATATACACACACACACAGTGGGGCAAAAAAGGATTTGGTCAGCCACCAATTGTGCAAGTTCTCCCACTTAAAAAGATGAGAGAGGCCTGTAATTTTCATCATAGGTACACTTCAACAACTATCTTTTTAAAAGGGAGAACTTGCACAATTGGTGGCTGACTAAATACTTTTTTGCCCAACTGTATATATATATATATATATTTATATATTTATTTTTTATTTTTATTTTATATCCCAGCAGGAGGCCTTTTGCCTTTTGGTCATTGTAAATAAGAATTTGTTCTTAACTGACTTGCCTAGTTAAATAAAGGTTCAATAAAAATAAATAAATGAGTAGTTGAACACAGGCATAATTAATGCAAATGTTTAATGTGGTGGCAGAGATAGTTATGGGGCTATTGCAATGTTTCCTCCTCAGGCAATTAAAAGTTAAACATTTTCTGACAGCGGGACTGAATGATTATGGTCTTAGTTTGCATATGCAACACAGAACCCTGGAGAAATGATAAAGTCATATAATCATTTTTAATAGACTTCCAGGTTGCTTTGCAGTGCAAAATCTCAAATCATTGAGATAGAAAGACATCCAGCAACTTTATGTTGCTTAATTAGCGAGGGGTCCATCAATGTGACAGATTTTCAACGCTAATATTCAAAAATCTGCATAAAACAATATGCACATTTTCCCACCAGCGATGTGTTTCCATCAAACTGATTTATTGTGGATAAAAGTCCATGAGTGATGACATACTGCACATTAAATTAACTTTGTGGTTAAATACCTATGTACAGAATGAAAAATACAAGTTGAATGGGTTTCCATTGCATTTTCAAGGCTATTGATAGTGTTGTCACTGTTGCGTTATATAGCAAACGTGCCCACTCTGGTCTTGGTACGTGCAATTTAGCCGACAGCTCGCAGATGTAGTGCGGATAGGCTACTCTACATTATGAGATTATTATGGATAAGAGCGATACAATTTGTATTTGTCTAACAGCATCCAGGCATCGAACATTAGGTCACCAGAATAAGACCCTCAATATTTAAAGGCGAGTCAAGCGTCAAGCTCGTCAAGTGCGCTTTCACCACACTGTGAAGTTGATTTTATTTAATCTGTAGCCTAAAAACTGATCCCCCCCGAGTCGTAGTGGGAAGACCACACAACATATCATCATGCAACTCCCAAGTTTACTTCGATATGGTGGTTATTAAAGCAATATTTGCGCATAAAGGCGTTTCCACTGCCATTTAATGCATAATACATTTTACCAACACATAAAAGATCCCACCTACACAAAAAGACCTCACCATGTCGAACAAACAAATTGTCTGTTTCCATCAGCCTGGTGTTGTTCCGAAAAACTTTCCCCTGACAGAATGCCCGTTCGCATGAGCGCGCATGCATTCAATTCGTTATTGCTGCCATTTTTCTTGCTAGTTGAGATTTATGTTCACGTTTGGCTGCGTTTCATTTTATATTTTTATCACGGTTTGGATCGCTGGGAGGCACTAGTATTGTCTGCAGTTTTCGGTTTGGCTATTTGTTTCAAGTGTATTAGGCTATAAATACATCTCTTTGCCAAAATTCGTTCTCTCCCATGTCTTATTCGACTAGTAGTTGTTCTGAGGTGTTTATTGCTTGCCTACATTTTACTCCCTCCTCTATGTTTAATATAACACATACATTAATTATTCATTTCGGTTGCCTATCCCGATGTTAAATTTGTTCTATAGAAATTATTTGACTCTGATGTGTGCCAAAGAAAGTATTTGACTCTAGCCACAAGTTTAAGGATATTAGAAGGGGGGGAAGGATTTCTGCAAGGGTGTTTTCCTGCCGAAATCCCCCCCTTCTATTTTGGGACTGCAATGCCTGGCGCAATTCTGAATCATTTTGGTAGCTCATGTTGACCAGTAGTGTGCGCTACAGAAATCAAAATGAGATTATAAAGAAACAAACATTTCTTCGATTCATTTTGTAATGTTTAAGAAAATCAAGATAATCCTCATATTATCACACAATAACATCAAAGTTAAGCTTGTTAACAGACATTAAATAGGAAATACAAATGTTGATCTTTGTATAATAAGATATAAAGTGACAACACATATAATATAAAAAATACAATAAATAACAAACAAATACTGGAAAGCTGCAACAGCTCGACTGAACATTTAGTCCACTTTTTATGGAAAGTTTCCCAGGTGATAGCGCAGACATAATGTAACGGTTTTCTTCCTGTGAAGGAGAGAAGGACCAAAATGCAGCGTGGTTATTTATAAACATCTTTAATGAAAGATGAAAACGTGAACATTATACAAAATAAGAAAACGTGGAAAAACCAAAACAGTCCTAACTTGTGCAAAACACAGAGACAGGAACAATCACCCACAAGATACCAAAAGAATATGGCTGCCTAAATATGGTTCACAATCAGAGACAACGATAAACACCTGCCTCTGATTGAGAACCACTCTAGGCAACCATAGACAACTACACTGAACACAACCCCATAAATCTAATAAACCCCTAGACAAGACGAAACACAATAAATCACCCATGGCACACCCTGGCCTAACCAAAATAATAAGAAAACACAGATAACTAAGGCCAGGGCGTGACAGTACCCCCCCCCCCCCCAAAGACAGTACCCCCCCCCAAATCACATTGTAGGATTTGTTATGAATTTATTTGCAAATTATGGTGGAAAAATAAGTACTTTGTTATATACCCCTTGTTGGCAATGACAGAGGTCAAACGTTTTCTGTAAGTCTTCACAAGGTTCTCACACACTGTTGCTGGTATTTTGGCCCATTCCTCCATGCAGATCTCATCTAGAGCAGTGATGTTTTGGGGCTGTTGCTGGGCAACATGGACTTTCAACTCCCTCCAAAGATTTTCTATGGGGTTGAGATCTGGAGACGGGCTCCTTCGTTGCCCAGGCGGTGTGTTTGGGATCATTATCATGCTGAAAGACCCAGCCACGTTTCATCTTCAATGCCCTTGCTGATGGAAGGTTTTCACTCAAAATCTCATGATACATGGCCTCATTCATTCTTTCCTTTACACGGATCAGTCGTCCTGGTCCCTTTGCAGAAAAACAGCCCCAAAGCATAATGTTTCTACCCCCATGCTTCACAGTAGGTATGGTGTTCTTTGGATGCAACTCAGCATTCTTTGTCCTCCAAACACGACGAGTTGAGTTTTTACCAAAAAGTTATATTTTGGTTTCATCTGACCATATGACATTCTGCCAATCTTCTTCTGGATCATCCAAATGCTCTCTAGCAAACTTCAGACAGGCCTGGACATGTACTGGCTTAAGCAGGGGCACACGTCTGGCACTGCAGGATTTGAGTCCCTGGCGGCGTAGTGTGTTACTGATGGTAGGCTTTGTTACTTCGGTCCCAGCTCTCTGCAGGTCATTCACTAGGTCCCCCCGTGTGGTTCTGGGATTTTTCCTCACCACTCGTGATCATTTTGACCCCACGGGGTGAGATCTTGCGTGGAGCCCCAGATCGAGGGAGATTATCAGTGGTCTTGTATGTCTTCCATTTCCTAATAATTGCTCCCACAGTTGGTTTCTTCAAACCAAGCTGCTTACCTATTGCAGATTCAGTCTTCCCAGCCTGGTGGAGGCCTACAATTTGGTTTCTGGTGTCCTTTGACAGCTCTTCGGTCTTGGCCATAGTGGAGTTGAGTGTGACTGTTTGAGGACAGGTGTCTTTTATACTGATAACAAGTTCAAACAGGTGCCATTAATACAGGTAACGAGTGGAGGACAGAGGCACCTCTTAAAGAATAAGTTACAGGTCTGTGAGATCCAGAAATATTGCTTGTTTGTAGGTGACCAAATACTTATTTCCACCATAATTTGCAAATAAATTAATTTAACAATCCTACAATATGATTCTCTGGATTTTTTTTCCTTCTCATTTTGTCTGTCATCGTTGAAGGGTACCTATGATAAATTACAGGCCTCTCATCTTTTTAAGTGGGAGAACTTGCACAATTGGTGGCTGACTAAATACTTTTTTGCCCCACTGTATATGTTATTAAAATACAGCATTTTGAAACACTTTAATGATTACAATACAGAGATTAATAATAGTATAGCATTTCAAAGACTATTGATTCCATTGTAAAGAAATATTAAAAGCAGTTTTTACCTTGGCATCTTTTTATCTTTGTGGCACTTTCCCCCATTGGGTTGAGGAACAGAGCCCTCTTTTGGGATTGACAGCATAACCTTTCAAGTTTAGACAGACAGACACACATACACACATATTGTCACACCCTGACCATAGTTTGCTTTGTATGTTTCTATGTTTTGTTTGGTCAGGGTGTGATCTGAGTGGGCATTCTATGTTGTGTGTCTAATTTGTCTGTTTCTGTGTTTGGCCTGATATGGTTCTCAATCAGAGGCAGGTGTTAGTCATTGTCTCTGATTGGGAACCATATTTAGGTAGCCTGTTTGGTGTTGGGTTTTTGTTCCTGTCTCTGTGTTTGCACCAGATAGGGCTGTTTTGGTTTTCCACGTTTGTTGTTTTGTATTATATTATTTTTAGTTGTCTTGTTAAAAAACATGAATAGAAACCACGCTGCATTTTGGTCCGCCTCTCCATCACATCAAGAAAACCGTTACACATATGGCACACACACATTTTACACGTGTGTATGTGTTCACATGTATATTCTTTATTATGTATGTATTTCTTAGTGTAACTGACAGTTAGACTTACAGGTTATGTCGTTGTCTTTTGTTTGAATTGTTTACGTGTCCGCTGTGCGGGGGAAATGATAATACAAGCGGAACCACGTAGCTAATACTGTTGTAACAGGGATCCTTATTGTAGCAACACACTGTTGGAGGGAAGGCAATCCTGCGCTGCGTTAGCTAAGTTTTCATGTCATCGGGTGTAGTTCATAAAGGTTGAAGAGTGTATGTTAGGATGAAGTGTGAATTCATGCCAGGAATAATACGTGTGACGTTTGATTTCCTCCCTTCTGTAATAAGCAGCCAATGAGGTATTTTTTCCTTTATTCATGTGTTTAATCTGAACCCGTTATAACGCCGGTTAAACTGTTATGCATGTAAGCATTTCAGAGTTATACCAAGCTAATAAGTCACTCGTAAGATAAGGTTGTAAGAGTGTGCTTAACTGTATTTTTCATTTACTATATAGCTCTCACGGAAGGTGATAATTCTGACTAAAACTTCAGAATAAAGCCGCCAGTTAAAATCAAGGAACGGTTGTGCTCGTGGTTACTGAAGGGAGCTACACTTAGTTCTTAATACTGCCTTAGCGGCTCTTACCGTCACAGTCCAGTGGTTGTGTTCATTGATGATGCCAATAATGTACTTGTACATCATTGGATCAATCTCAAATTTGAAAGAGCAAGGATACAGAGTTCAAAATCTGTAAAATATTATATATAATGCATTATGACATAAGAATAATCCATCCAACCTTAAGTTTTGATTTCTTGCTCCCCCAAATGCCAGTCATTTCAAAGGTGTCAATGTGGAAAGCTTGCTCGTGTAACGTTCATCTTCCTCCTCTTCTGAGGTGGAGTAGTAGGAAGGATCAGAGTAACAATGCGCAGCGTGGTATGTGTTCATGATGATCTTTAATAAAACTCAGAAGAATGAAACAAAACAGTCCTGTCTGGTGACAAACACAAAGACAGAAAACAATCACCCACGAAACACAGGTGGGAAAAGGCTACCTAAGTATGATTCTCAATCAGAGACAAATAACGACACCTGCCTCTGATTGAGAACCATACCAGGCCAAAACGCAAAACACAACATAGAAAAACGAACATAGACAACCCGCCCCAACTCACGCCCTGACCAACCTAAAACAAAGACATAACAAAAGAACTAAGGTCAGAACGCGACAGCTCGGTTGACTGCCTATTAAAATTCTTCACCAGATGGAACATGTAGGCATTGATGGTCTGACAGAAAAAAAGAAAGACAATGAAGGTAAATCTGTTACATGGAAAAACAACAATTGAGGTTTTCCTTATAAATACACAGATTTATCACACATATACAGTGTTTACATATACTGTATGTGCAACACAGTCTTACCTCACTTTCCAGCTCCATATTTGGACCAGTTCTGTGGAGATCCTGATAAAAGATTTTCTATGGGCTGATTCTAGACAACAGCACATATACATCTTTTCCTCCCCAAGCCTCTGCCTCACCTGGAGAAATGTACCTGTAAGTGTACTGAGATATAGAAATGGATCAACCTGAAAATATTACATACATACATGTGTTTATATCAGTAGCTGCTGCTGCTGGTGAGGTGGCTGAGGATGTGGAGGCCACTGGTGTGGTGACTGTGAAGGCTGCACCTGCTGGTGTGGTGGTTTAGGAGCATGCAGATTTTATTTTATGAGGGATCCGAGGAGTGTCCTCTACATGAGGCATCAGGTGATCCATGCTTATTTTAGGGAAGAAAACCTCCTTGTCATCTTCCAAGTTCACACTCTTCCCTTCAAGACCTCAAATCGTATTTTTGCCAAGATAGTTTGCCCCCTTTCCTTTGCTAGCTATGGATATTTACCCTCCACACCCTGTCACCCACATTCAGTCTTGGCACTGTGCCTTTTGTTTTTTTAGAGCATTTCCTCTGGACCACACTAGTGTTGTCCATGGCAGTCTGGAGAACCTCATTGAGCTTCAGCATATCTTCTGTTTAGTGTGTATGAGCTATGCTGGAATATATCAACACCTGTAGTAACAACATTGTAGATGGAATTGCTATGTCATTAACCTATCTGATAGGTTAGGGTCACCTACATCACACGCACTAAGACACGCACAAACTTAAACACACAGAAAAACAACTGGCTTTAGTGGCTCTCTCCAGGAAACCAGGGCAATAAATCAGAAGAGTGACAAGGGGAGAGGTCTCTCCACACACACGCACAACTCCCCACAGTTCTACTGTGAAACCTGACACCTTCACACTAGTGTTTGAGTCTATTACTCAAGAAATTAAATGTGATTGCTAGCCCCCAGGTCCAGACAGTACCACCTGGAAAACTAGCTATATCCAATTTGAATAAATGTGAGGCACAACAGCTCCCAATGGCACCAATCAGTCCTATACCTTGTATCCACCTATAACCTATACTGCTATTACATAGCTGTTCCTGTGTAACTGAAATGTTATTTTGACAGGAAAGCTAAAATTATGTAGTAACAAATTTACACTAAATGTAAAATGGTATCATTATGACTTTATATTCTCAAAATAAATATGTAACATTTTGTAAATGCAGGAATGTAATCGTGAAGCCACATAACACTATTGGAGTGACTCCACCTCCTGTGTGATGGATGTCATGCTTGCCTGGCAAGGTACACATTGTGTCACCTGATTGAAGGAGGAGAAATATTAGGACTATAGTTTTCAAAAGTGTTTCAATAGTTCTCAATAGCAATTGCCAACTACTAAAACAAACACAAAAACATCTGCATATTTTTTCACAAGAAGTATCACAATATAATAGCCAGTTTCATTTAGACAAGAGGACATTAGATTTATAATTACCCATTTGTCTATGTCAGCGGACATCCCTGACCGATATTTAATAATATTTTATAATATTAATAATATTTTTTAGATTGCATCTCTTGTTTTTTTTGTCCACAATGAGCCCCAATGCTGCTCGCATGGATACATGATTAAACATGATAAAAGTATTCATTAAGAATACTTGGAACAATTGGGCAAAATTCAATTTGTTCCACTCATTAATTGAATTAAAAGTTTGATATAGTAAGACTAAAATATTCAACAAGTTGACCTACTTACTTCAAACCTCTACTGTTGATTCAAAATAGCTAAGTTTTAGCCATCGTCTGGAAACCTGAGCCATACTACTATATTATGATAAAAAGATAATCTATGAAACTCTGACATTTAGATAAATCACTCAGGCGTTTGGATTTGATAGTAAGCTATTTTGTCATATGCACAAGTGAGAGGGTAGTACGTACGAGGGTAGTACGTACGGCCCAGTACATCACTGGGGCTAAGCTGCCTGCCATTCAGGATCTCTACACCAGGCGGTGTCAGGTAATCAGGTAATCAAATGGCTACATGGACTATTTGCATTGTGTGCCCCTCCCCAACGCCTCTTTTTACACTGCTGCTACTCTCTGTTTATCATATATGCATAGTCACTTTAACTATACATTCTTGTAAGTCTTGCCTCAACTTCTACAACAAAATGAATGGCCTTTTTCAAAACAAAACAAAAAAACATTCATCCTTGGTCAAGCCCATAGGATAGCCACCATTGCTTTTGTAATTGACAAAGTTAGTATAGGTTGCAGGATCCATTCTTCTGAAAACATATGTTTTGAAATTCAATCAGTCAACTGTGTTCTAATAATCTGCAACATTATGACATTGTCATGACGTTGGCCTGGGGGGTAGGTTTATGACAGTCATAAATACCTCTTCCCCCCCTTTTCCTCTCTCTACCCTACTGAGGTTACATTTGCAAAACCCTTGGTTAACATAGAGACTCTGGGAACATCAGAATGTGGGGGAAATTAACTATATTCTGGTCATCCGAACAATTGAACATATGTGGTGGTACTTAATGAATATGATATCAGTTCGGTTGTCATCTGAGACATTCTCATCAATGATAAGATAACATAAACTCTACAGTGGAAAGTCTACACATCAGAGTTATCGGATTCACATGGAATTGTTGTTAAATTGAAATGTTTGAATATTAAATTATTTGTGACAGGATGAAATGTGATTTTAGCTTCTAAAATGTGATATGTGGGTTTTCATAAGATATTCCTGCTCATTCAGTGGCCCGCCCACGTGAAGAGACAGAGGTTGAAAACTATGAAACACACCCCTTTTCTCAATTCCTATATAAAGCCTTGACGACAACATATCTTCCTGTTCCAAATTAAAAGTATTGTGTAGTGTAGGTAGGCCTGACGTCTTCCGTGATATGTTGTGACACTTAATTTTTTTTCTTTTTTAAATACTCTTCAGTATAAAAGCCATTAACACTAAAATTAAGCACTCTTTCACAAAAAAAGAGGCATTAGCAACCCACAGGAAGATGCCCATGTTTATATATTGTTTTGTATAAATACAAACGTATCATTACAATCTTTATCATTTGTGATGCTGATAATATACCGTATGTTTTTCATAGATGTGTAGCCATCTCACCTTATAGTCATAAGAAGAATGAGTGTGTCTGTATGTGTATGTGGTATATGTTGGATTTTGGACAAGCCACAGTGATGGAAAATAAATCAGTTCATTCTGTCTTTATTGTCAATCATGATATCTGTGAGGCAAGACAATACCATATGTTATGACTAAACAGACAAACCAAACCTGTTGTGTCATTTGAGGTTAACTAAATTTTGAAATAAGGACAGGGGAGAATCAATGTACCTTTAGCAAATCAAATGTATTTTAAAGTTATACATTTGTGCAGTATATGCTGAAACCATAAATACATGTTATGTTAGATGTCGTTTTACATGATGGAATCTACCATATTCTAAAATGTAACACATACAGTACATTATATGCAATACGATAAGTAGAAAACTGCTACCTAACCTGTTCACTGCTAGAGTAAAAGCACAAACAACAAATGTTTCTATTATAAACATAGAGCAACAGGTTGAAGTGTATTCCTAGTTCAAAAGTAAATCAGTATTTTTGAATAGGTGGTTATACAATCAGCATTTACAAACAGCAAGGGACTTTGCAGTTATTAATGCCTGCAGCTCAACTCATTCAACCAATTAGGCAACATTACACAGAGAAGTCTTGGTGATTGTCCACTGAATCCTTAAAGAGAAGACAACTCCAAGAACGGCACAATTGTAGATCACAGAGAAAGAACAATGGTCGAGACCGTCAGAAGAAGTGGACCAAAGCGCAGCGTTGTGAGCGTATAGTACTTTATTTTTAATGTCGCAAACAATAAACAATACAAAACGACCATGACGCTTAACAGGTCATTAGTGCCACTAACAAAGATAACTTCCCACAAAACCAACAGGGAAAAAGGCTGCCTAAGTATGATTCCCAATCAGAGACAACGATAGACAGCTGTCCCTGATTGAGAACCATTCCCAGCCAAACACAAAGAAATAGAAAACATAGAAAATCAGATCATAGAATGCCCAAACCAAAATAGAGACATAAAAAGGCTCTCTCAGGTCAGGGCGTGACAACAACAGTACAGCACTTAATCCAGACCGAGAGGTATTAAGGAGCTTGTCATTTTCTGGCCCCGTAGACTAGAATTAGAATCCTGAACGTAATGTGAGCTGCAATAAGGAGCACATCCAGGGTGCAAAACAGTGGAGGAGAATCTGAGAATGCAAGGATTCCAGCAGGGTGTGAGTTGAAGTAGTCAAAGCTGGAGCTGACAAGGGCTAGAATGTAAATGACGTGATCATCTCGGATTATCTAACAACTGAGAATGGGCAGGATTTCCCTCGGATGAAGAGCATCTCCGTCTTGGTGATTATGTGCTGTCATCCAGGTGGAAATGTCACCTGCATATATCTAATGTAGGAAAAGAGATAAGAAATAAGTTGAGTGTCCTGTGAATATGTTTATGTATATGTACTGTACATGTGTGTGTATGTGTATATATATCTTAGTATATATTTGTTGTATTTTAATTTCTATTGTTATTGTCATTATTGTGTTTTGTGGTTGAGGGGGGAGGTTGATGGGGATGGTGGAGGTGCTGGGGGTGTCTTACTGAGGGTTGATGGGGATGGTGGAGGTGCTGGGGCTGTCCTATTGAGGGTGGATGGGGATGGTGGAGGTGCTGGGGGTGTCCTATTGAAGGTTGGTGAGGATGGTGGAGGTGCTGGGGTTGTCCTATTGAGGGCGAAGGGACCTATTGGGGAGGGGATTCTTCATGGAGGCACATTCAGTCGTAGTGTTGTTTACTATACTATTACACATTTATTAATTATTTTAATTAATTTTTTAAAATCTATTATTATAACAGTTTACTGTGATTATGGATATGTTGACTTATATATTTGAACTATATTTTGTCCAGATTTATTATTGTTATCATTATTTTATTATTACTACTGTACCTACATTCTTAAAAACTAAGACAGAAAAAGTGTAATTTTTTTTTTAGGAAAAGACATAAGAGGAAAACGCACAAATGGATGGGGGGGTTGAGGGATTGGTAGAGAGGACTGTAGAGGGCTCTACAACAAAATAGCCATGCCAACCCCCCCCTTCTAATTTCCTTAATTTTGTGACTAGATTCAAATACCCTCTGTGGCCCACTCTACTGGTCAACATGAGCTACCAAAATTATTCATAAGAGTGCCAGGCCTTGCAGTCCCAAGATAGAAGGGAGGGTCGGGGGGGTCAAATACTTTCTATTGAACAATCTTAATGATAGGCAACCGAAATTAATAGCTAATGTATGTGTGTTATATTAAACATAGAGCAGGGAGTAAAATGTATGCAGAAAATAAACATTTCAGAACAACTATGAGTCGAATAAGACATGGGAGAGATGATGAATTTTGGTAAAGAGATTTATTTACAGACTAATACACTTCAAACCAATAGCCAACCCCGAAAACTGCAGACATTACTCGTGCCCTCCCTGTGATCACATCGACATAAAAATAAAATGAAACGCAGCCTAACGTGATCAGAAATATCAGCTAGCAAGCAAGTGGCAGCAATGAAGAATTGAGTGCGTGCAATCTCAGATTGGCCAATAAAAAGAACAGATTAAGATGGGCAAAAGAACACAGACACTGGACAGAGGAACTCTGCCTAGAAGGACAGCATCCCAGAGTCGCCTCTCCAATGTTGACGTTGAGACTGTTTAATGTTGTTGACGTTGAGACTGTACTATTTAATGAAGCTGCCAGTTGAGGACTTGTGAGGCGTCTGTTTCTCAAACTAGACACTCTAATGTACTTGTCCTCTTGCTCAGTTGTGCATCGGGGCCTCCCACTCCTCTTTCTATTCTGGTTAGAGCCAATTTGCGCTGTTCTGTGAAGGGAATAATACACAGCGTTGTACGAGATTTTCAGTTTCTTGGCAATTTCTCGCATGGAATAGCCTTCATTTCTCAAAACTAGAATAGACTGACGAGTTTGTTTGGGGTCATCACAGTGATGTACTGGGCCGTATGCACTACCCTCTGTAGTGCCTTGCGGTCGGAGGCCGAGCAGTTGCCATACCAGGCAGTGATGCAACCAGTCAGGATGCTCTCAATGGTCCGCTGTAGAACTTTTTGAGGATCTGAGGACCCATTCCAAATCTTTTCAGTCTCCTGAGGGAGAATAGGCTTTGTCGTGCCCTTTTCACAACTGTCTTGGTATGTTTGGACCATGATAGTTTGTTGTTGATGTGGACACCTAGGAACTTGAAGCTCTCAACCTGCTCCCCTACAGCCCCATTGATGATAATGGGGACGTGCTTCCTGCAGTCCACAATCATCTCCTTTGTCTTGATCATGTTGAGGGAGAGGTTGTTGTCCTGGCACCACATGGCCAGGGCCCTGTTTCAGAAAGCGGGTTTAGTGAAAACTCAGAGTTATTTGACTCAAAGTTGAAGGAAACTCTGAGTTTTTGGTTTCACAAAGCCAGTTCAGCTTAACTCTGAGTCAGTTACTATGGCAACATACTCTGTGACGCTAACCTGCTAACTGGCAGGTTTTCTTCAACTAACCCTGAGTTTCTCCTCCTCTAAAGCTGAAGATTGCAGACTGAAAGAGGTGTCAGACATGGCGTGTCCTTTTCTTAAAGAACCAGTTGATATTGAAGCACAAATAAGTCTGCATAAATCTCTGTCGAGAGAGGGTGATCAGACCCCGCTTGGATGTTTTATCATTCCCTGACGATTATCTGTTGGAGCGTTTCAGTTTTCCTGCACAATCGATCATTCATCTGAACAATATTCTCATCCCTCATATCGTTCATATGAAACATAGTGGACATGCTCTCAGTTCAGAACAAATTCTTTTTTTTGCCAATGTTGAGCATATTTCCAAGGCAACCATCTGTCGGGCTGTCAGGAATGTGACTCTTGCACTGAAACGTTTACTGTACACTTTTGTGGTATTCCCAAATCACAGACCCACAGCATTAATGTGCAGGTAGGCCTAAATAGTAGCCTTTGGCATTCCAAATGAAAGATACTTCACAATACAGCTACTGCAGCTAATTACTGTTCTGCACTGTGAAGATAATATGTGATGCAGCTCATACCATCAGCAACGTAGAAACAAAGTGGCCTGGGTCTGTGCATGACTCGCACATTTTTCCTGAGTGCACACTGAGCGCTAGATTTGCCAGTGGTGAGTTTATGTATATAGCTATATGCTATTATAATCAGTATTTTGTTTCCTGTAACTGAGCATTTCAACTGTATCCTCGTATTATCATGAGAGAGTTAGATGGTTACCTGCTCGGTGACAGAGGGTACCCCTGCCAGCCCGATTCTCCACCACATTGCCACAATTAGAGGAGGTCAATGTCCTCCTCAACCAGTGAAGGATCCTGATAACGATCCTGACCGTCCCCGCTGACGCACCAGATAGAAGAGCAGTCAGAGACACAATATGCTACCATCATTTCTGAATGACCAATCACCTCCCCAGTGTCAAACAAAGACAACATTCCTTTCTTTTTATGAAGTCTTCTTTATTCTCTTCAAGTACAAATGCAGTACAGTATTTAATAACAGTAATCACCCACCTTTTAACTGATGTTCTAGCAGTTGTATTTCTATTTTTATCGTCTGCATCTGCAGCCTCATGTGGTCAATCTCTAAACTACATGTTTTCAATGTGTTTCTCTAAGTACACCTCGTACAGCTGTTTCACAGGGTGCTATAGGGACACACAAAAAATGAATTAAATTTCACAGTGCCAGGTCTACTTTGTTTCATTGTAAGTCATGGGCCAATGCTGAACAACATCTTACTTACTTAATTTGTGCTGTGGAGGTGGATGGACCCTCTTCCTCGTTGTAATTTCCAGCATTGCTCTGTTAAAGAAAAAGAAGGTGCACATTTTGTTATTGTACAACACTATCGTCAACTGTTAGAGGTTATTTTTAAGGTGTAAACCTCAATAGACCTCTCTGTATCTTCCCTCTCTGTGGCGGCTGACAAGGTGTCTTCATCATTCTCCTGTAATGAAAATGAACAATTGTGGTGTTCTACTCTAACCCATTATGACAAATCTGTGGAGTATTACGAGTACTTACAACTGCATGGAGGTCTGTTATGGTAGAAGGTTCTACCAGACAGATTACACCATCAGTAACTGGTAGAGGACGAAGAAGATTAGACAGTTGGATTAGAACTTTACCCCACCTAATTGGAATTTTGTTTTTACAACAGTCTGCAGGCCACATCACCATTTTTCAAATATATAACTCTGAGTCACCTTAAAATAGATGATGTCTGAAGGACAACTAAGAGCCTGAAAAAGTAACAGCAGTCAATTACAAAGAATTGTACCGCTACAAGAAAATCAATGTTCCATGTTTTGTTTAAGATGGATGGGTGGGCATCACTGAGGTAACACTGGCAAAAGAATTAATGTACATATATCACAAATTTGAATAACTAACCTCTTATGTAGGGCCTTGTGTCCTGGGGGGTGGTTGGGTCAGATGAGCTTCCTCCAAAGATGCCTTCAGCAATAGGTTGCCCACTGTTTTCACTGAGGGCCTTTTCTTCAGCCTCTGTTAGTGCTGGTGGTGGTGGACCCCCACCTGTTTTTCAGCCATCAGCCTTTTTCTGTTGGCTATCATGGAGGTCAGATTTGAAATGTATAATAAGCACGTCTTCAGTTTCATATTCAGTTGCTGCCAAGTACGTTTTGTGCCTGTTGGGTTTCACCTGCATAAATATTAAGCAAGCGCACTCACACGCACTCTCTCTCTCTCTCTCTCTCTCTCTCTCTCTCTCTCTCTCTCTCTCTCTCTCACACACACACACACACACACACACAAACACACGCACACACACACACACACTAAAGAGGCCTTTCTACTGACTCTGATAAACACCAAAAGAAAGATGCCCAGGGTCCCTGCTCATCTGCGTGAATGTGCCTTAGGCATGCTGCAAGGAGGCATGAGGACTTCAGATGTGGCCAGGGCAATAAATACCAATGTCTGTACTGAGAGACGCCTAAGACAGTGTTACAAGGAGACAGGACGGACAGCTCATAGTCCTCGCAGTGGCAGACCATGTGTAATGTTTTTTTATCGTCGAAGGAATGAGCGTTACACAGAAGCCTGTACTCTGGAGCAGGATCGATTTGGAGGTGGAGGGTCCGTCATGGTCTGGGGGTGTGTGTCACAGCATCATTGGACTGAGCTTGTTGTCATTGCAGGCAATCTCAGCGCTGTGCGTTACACGGAAAACATCCTCCTCCCTCAAGTGGTACACTTCCTGCAGGCTCATCCTGGCATGTCCCTCCAGCATGACAATGCCACCAGCCATACTGCTCGTTCTGTGCGTGATTTCCTGCAAGACAGGAATGTCAGCGAAGAGCCCGGATCTCAATCCATTGAGCATGTCTGGGACCTGTTGGATTGGAGGGTGAGGGCTAGGGCTAGGGCCATTCCACTCAGAAATGTCCGGGAATTTGCAGGTGCCTTGGAGGAAGAGTTGGGTAACATCTCACAGCAGCAACTATCAAATCTGGTGCAGTCCATGAGGAGGAGATGCACTGCAGTACTTAATGCAGCTGGTGGGCACACCAGATACTGACTATGGCATTGGCACTCAGAGGCTGCTTCTTCTTACAGGAGAGAATGAAAAGATACTGTATGAATCCACTTCGCTCACGCTGCGAGCCGCTCCAATAATTAAACAAATGTAACAAAAGAAACCCCATCACTGCCTGCACACCCCAGCTCACAATCACAGCTAAAAAACATTTAAAAACTGATGGAGAGAAGCAGCTGAGTAGGGCTGCTTTGGGGATGCGGCTGGCTGCTCACAGCTGTCACACATAATATTGGCTGAAGCGCTCATTCTGATATGACATATCTGATATCACAGCTCTGAACTCTGTTTGATATTCTATTTGTAGGACGCGTAGGGATGCATTCTGTGCTCAGTCATTCATTTTCGAGAGAGAAGGTAGTGATCACACAGGGAGAAATTATTTCAGCTCTCCGTCTGCACACATTTGTCAGACCCACCCCACCCAAAGCAGTAAAAAAAATTGGATTGACACGATTCACGTGGATGACCTATTTTGAGATCAAAACTGCGAATTTCGCAGAAGATTGACAAGTTTGCATCCCTGTATATAAGCCTAAAAAGCCTTGAGAAATAGCAACAACTCCTGCTCCAGGTAGCTCGTCGGGCTTCCGTGCCTCAGCTGGCTCGACAGGTTCTCAAGCCTTGGCTGGCTCATCAGGCTTTCATTGCCGAAGCTACTGGGGATGCCTCAGCTAGCTCGTCAGGCTTCCGTGCCTCAGCCGGCTCGTTGGGTTCCCATGCCTCAGCCGACTCGTCGGGCTCCCATGCCTCAGCCGACTCGTCGGGCTCCCATGCCTCAGCTGGTTCGACTGGTTCCCGCGCCTCAGCTAGCTCTACAGATTCAGGCGTCTCAGTAGAAGCGACCGTGGTGGGTCTGTGTAAACTATGCGATTATATGGGAGACTGGTTTATAGCAGTGAATGTCATCTATCAATGTACTGTTCTAGTATTTCTAAGTAGCAGCCATATCAGTCAGGGAAATGAATTGTTCTCCCTTTATGATTGAACATTCCGACTTGTCTGCGTGACTGTGGCGCTCTTTCCCTCTGTTCTTAGGATTTTCTTGTGATCACAACAAAACAAATTATTTTGCTCAAAGAGAGAGAGAGAGAATTAAATTGTTTTCTGGCTGAGAATAGAACATTCAGAGTATGGCACTGTTTACCGCAACGTTCTGAATTATCTTGTGAACAGAACAAAATAAATGATTTTACTCAATTAGAAATTGAAATATAAGGTGTTTCTTCTAAAAACAAAAATTAGGCCTGGCTGACATGGACTGTTTCCTCATCTTATTCTCCTTGTGGTTATCCATGACGGTTGGTTATTTACCAGGTAACAATAAGTGAAAACAAAATGAGGACCGGCGCAATAGACTCCTTGTTTTACTTAACTCGAGATTGAAATCCGAGCCACTGCCTGTTCACCCCGCTATCATCCAGAAGGCGAGGTCAGTACAGGTGCATCAAAGCAGGGGCAGAGAGACGGAAAAACAGCTTCTATCTCAGGGCCATCAGACTGTTAAACAGCCACCACTAACATTGAGTGGCTGCTGCCAACACACTGACTCAACTCCAGCCACTTTAATAATGGGAATTGATGGAAATTGATGTAAAAGATATCACTAGCCACTTTAAACAATGCTACTTAATATAATGTTTACATACCCTACATTACTCATCTCATATGTATATGTACAGTGCCTTGCGAAAGTATTCGGCCCCCTTGAACTTTGCGACCTTTTGCCACATTTCAGGCTTCAAACATAAAGATGTAAAACTGTATTTTTTTGTGAAGAATCAACAACAACTGGGACACAATCATGAAGTGGAACGACATTTATTGGATATTTCAAACTTTTTTAACAAATCAAAAACTGAAAAATCGCAAAGTTCAAGGGGGGCGAATACTTTCACAAGGCACTGTATATACTGTACTCTATATCATCTACTGCATCTTTATGTAATACATGTATCACTAGCCACTTTAAACTATGCCACTTTGTTTACATACCCTACATTACTCATCTCATATGTATATGTATATATTGTACTCGATACCATCTACTGCATCTTGCCTATGCCGTTCTGTACCATCACTCATTCATATATCTTTGTGTACATATTCTTTATCCCTTTACACTTGTGTGTATAAGGTAGTAGTTTTGGAATTGTTAGGTTAGATTACTCATTGGTTATTACTGCATGGTCGGAACTAGAAGCACAAGCATTTCGCTACACTCCCATTAACATCTGCTAACCATGTGTATGTGACAAATACATTTGATTTGATTTGATTTGAAATCAATGGTGTGTCTTTGAAAAGATGGGCCTGGCTGATATGAACAATACATAAGGGGAAAGGATTCACAGACTCAGAAGCTGATTATCTTTATGCACCTCAGGAGGTTGGTGGGACCTTAATTGGGGAGGACGGGCTCATGGTAATGGCTGGAGTGGACTTAGTGGAATGGTATCCCATTCAATTTGCTCCTTCCGGCCATTATTATGAACCATCCTCCCCTCAGCAGCCTCCACTGGACAGAACATCTCTTTATTTACGCTGGCTGTCATGGTTAATAATGCAAATGCAGGACATTGAATGCTACCTGAATTGACTCAGAAAAGTAACTTAAGTAGGCCTAATTTATCATAGCGAGGTCAAACAGGTGTTTGTTACTCAGATTGTCCAGTGTCCACAGCAACACTACTGATTATTCTCTACCCCCAGAGCACGCGGTGTACTATGCTCTTAGCCATGGTCTCGCTAACCCTAATACAGTATGTACTCTTTCTCTGTCTCCCCTTCATATTACCGGAGGGCCTGCGGCTCTTAAACCGCAACTGAGGACACCCTGGCCTGACACCTGGAGTGCCTGGCCCAATCCCACCTGGTCCCGCTCTACCTGCCGGTGGCTGCCTCCACTGGTTATTTCTCCCGCTCACGTCACTATCTCCCCACACACCCAGAAACTTGGATTCCATTACTTACCATGACGTCTTTGTGAAAAGCCATCTGACGATAGGGTCTTGAAGTGTTAGAAGTTCCTCTATAGTCCTTATGGGTATTGTCTGAGCCTGTTGGCCATTAAAATACTGGTATTGCTCGTTCCTTATTGAAATGGTAAATAAAGGAAGACTATGCTTTCATTTTCAATTAAGACACAATGAAGACATATTCAAACAATGTATGCTTTTATGTGGTCTGCATCTCTGTTTTACAGCAAGTCAAATAAAGAATTGTGCAAACTGGAAGTATGACTTGTTCCCCCAAAGATTTCCTAAGGATGAGTTATTTTGTCAGTTATCAGTTATCCCATACCAAGGCTGAACGGCCACTAATTCATCTCATTGGTACATGACTGTTCACTCTCTTGAATATTCCATCAATGAACATGTCTTGGCTGAATGAAGGTTTTATTAAACCTTTAAAAGTGACACAAGGTAAAGGAAGGTGAAGGTGACACAAGGTAAAGGAAGGTAAAGGTGACACAAGGTAAAGGAATGTAGAGGTGACACAAGGTAAAGGAAGGTAAAGGTGACACAAGGTAAAGGAAGGTAGAGGTGACACAAGGTAAAGGAAGGTAGAGGTGACACAAGGTAAAGGAAGGTAGAGGTGACACAAGGTAAAGGAAGGTAGAGGTGACACAAGGTAAAGGAAGGTAAAGGTGACACAAGGTAAAGGAAGGTAAAGGTGACACAAGGTAAAGGAATGTAGAGGTGACACAAGGTAAAGGAAGGTAAAGGTGACACAAGGTAAAGGAAGGTAGAGGTGACACAAGGTAAAGGAAGGTAGAGGTGACACAAGGTAAAGGAAGGTAAAGGTGACACAAAGGTAAAGGAAGGTAGAGGTGACACAAGGTAAAGGAAGGTAAAGGTGACACAAGGTAAAGGAAGGTAAAGGTGACACAAGGTAAAGGAAGGTAAAGGTGACACAAGGTAAAGGAAGGTAAAGGTGACACAAGGTAAAGGAAGGTAAAGGTGACACAAGGTAAAGGAAGGTAAAGGTGACACAAGGTAAAGGAAGGTAGAGGTGACACAAGGTAAAGGAAGGTAAAGGTGACACAAGGTAAAGGAAGGTAGAGGTGACACAAGGTAAAGGTAGGTAAAGGTGACACAAGGTAAAGGAAGGTAAAGGTGACACAAGGTAAAGGAAGGTAGAGGTGATACAAGGTAAAGGAAGGTAGAGGTGACACAAGGTAAAGGTAGGTAAAGGTGACACAAGGTAATGGAAGGTAGAGGTGATACAAGGTAAAGGAAGGTAAAGATGATACAAGGTAAAGGTAGGTAAAGGTGACACAAGGTAAAGGAAGGTAAAGGTGACACAAGGTAAAGGAAGGTAAAGGTGACACAAGGTAAAGGAAGTTGATCAAATAAAGTAATTGATAGGAAAAGTAATTTATTACATCTATTATAGTTACGGTCGCTCCCCTTAATTTGCTTAACTGAGGGAATGGGATGGAGAAATGTTTTACAATAGACAGGGTGGGGCTCGACAGGTGGAATGAGTCCCAAAGGGCTTGTTGGTTGTTACGTTTGGTGATGTATCGTGTTTTGGTTTTGGGTTTCTTGCTGTCCAGTGTGCGTCTAGGTTTTGGGTTGGTTTAGCGCCAGTGTTTTGGGTTTCTTGCTGTCCAGTGTGTGTCTAGGTTTTGGGTTGGTTTAGCGCCAGTGTTTTGGGTTTCTTGCTGTCCAGTGTGTGTCTAGGTTTTGGGTTGGTTTAGCGCCAGTGTTTTGGGCATTCACCCATGTTTTGGATCTGTTACGATTTGAAGGACATTAAAGCGTTTTCGTTCATTTCGCTCTCTGCATCTGACTCCTCACTCATTTCACTCACTCGTCGTTACAATATATCCAATACACACAAATCTAAGCAAAGGAATGGAATTTAAAAAATATAAATATATGGACGAGCAATGTCAGATCGGCACAGACTAAGATGCAGTAGAATAGAACAGAATACAGTATATACACACGAGATGAGTAATGCAAAATATGTAAACATTATTAAAGTGACTAGTATTTCATTTATTAAAGTGGCCAATGATTTCAAGTCTATGTATATAGGCATCGGCCTCTAATGTGCTAGTGATGGCTATTTAACAGTCTGTTGGTATTGAGATAGAAGCTGTTTTTCAGTCTCTCGGTCCCAGCTTTGATGCACCTGTACTGACCTCACCGTATGGATGATAGCAGGGTGAACAGGCAGTGGCTCATGTGGTTGTTGTCCTTGAGAATCTTTTTGGCCTTCCTGTGATATTGGGTGCAGTAGGTCACCAGGAGAGCAGGGAGTTTGTCCCTGGTGATGCATTGTGCAGACCACACCACCCTCTGGAGAGCCCTGTGGTTGCGGGAGGTGCAGTTGTCGTACCAGGCGGTGATACAGCCCGAAAGGATGCTCTCAATTGTGCATCAGTAAATGTTTGTGAGGGTTTTAGGAGCCAAGACAAATTTCTTCAGCCTCCTGAGGTTGAGGAGGCTCTGTTGCGCCTTCTTCACCACACTGTTTGTGTAGATGGACCATTTCAGGTAGTCAGTGATGTGTACACCGTGAAACTTGAAGTTTTCAACCTTCTCCACTTCTGTCCCGTCGATGTAAATAGAGGGGTGCTCCCTCTGCTGTTTCCTGAAGCCCCTGGTCATCTCCTTTGTTTTGTTGACATTGAGTGGGAGGTTATTTCCATGGCACCACACTCCCAGAGCTCTCACCTCTTCCCTGTAGGCTGTCTCGTTATTGTTGGTAATCAAGCCAACTACTGTAGTGTCGTCTGCAAACTTGAGGATTGAGTTGGAGGCGTGCGTGGCCACACAGTCATGGGTGATCAAGGAGTACTGGAGGGGGCTGAGCGCGTACCCTTGTGGGGCCCCATTGACGGAGGATCAGCGAAGTGAAGGTGTTGTTTCCTACCTTCACCACCTGGGGTCGGCCCGTCAGGAAGTCCAGGACCCAGTTGCACAGGGCGGGGTTCAGACCCAGGGCCTCGAGCTTAATGATGAACTTGGAGGGTACTAGGGTGTTGAATGCTGAGCCATAGTCAATGAACACCATATGTATTCCTCTTGTTCAGATGGGATAGGGCAGTGTGCAGTGTGATGGCAATTGTATCATCTGTGGATCTATTGGGGCGGTATGCAAATTGGGTGTGTTGAAGCAGAATCAGAATTCTTTAGGTAACATTTATAAATAAAATGTTTTATTCATTTTATTGGCATGCTTATGTGAGATATCTGTCATTAGAATGTCTATTTTTGGATTATACTGTTGGCCGGTTGCAGTTATCTGTTCTCTGTCAGGGTTCAGTTCCTTGGGCCACAGAAAGGGGAGAGGTCAAGCTTGTCTTCATATGTAAACATATCTTTTAAACCATGTGAAGGGGTGATTGATGGGGAACCAATTATCTCTTGGCTCCACAATGTATGTGTGCCAGTCACTGTGTCTCTGTGATCTTGTCCAGGAGGGGTGTATTTGATACACGCTAGTGGATGAGGTTTTGTTTTTGGTCCTGAGTGGTACCAAGAGCGAGATAAGAACATAGTTTAGGAGACAAAGCTGAATGATAATTTATAGCCAATGCTGTCTGACTATGTGTGTCTTTGCTATAAAGGATCTCAGTTGCAATGTGTAAGCACTCTCAGAGAATTCAATTATAGACACTGAATTGATCTGAGAGTCACAGGGTTGTGATGGACCTCATATAATTAAAGATGGACTTTATGATAACTCTGACTTGGTTTACTCTCATGATTTGGTAAATACAGGAAATTTCCACTACAAGTGACAGGTAAGGTGGAGGTGATATGATCCTTGACTAGTCTCTCAAAGCACTTCATGATGACAGAAGTGAGTGCTACATGACAATAGTCATTTAGTTCAGTTACCTTTGCCTTCTTGGGTACAGGAACAACGGTGGCCATCTTGAAGCATGTGGGGACAGCAGACTATGATAGGGAGAGATTGAATATGTCTGTAAACACACCAGCCAGCTGGTCTGCGCATGCTCTGAGGACGCGGCTAGGGATGCCATCTGGGCCGGCAGCCTTGCGAGGGTTAACACGCTTAAATGTCTTACTCACGTCGGCCATGTAGAAGGAGAAACCACAGTCCTTGGTAGCGGGGCGTGTCGGTGGTACTGTGTTATCCTCAAAGCAGGCGAAGAATGTGTTTAGCTTGTCCGAAAGCAAGACGGCTGGTGTCCACAACATGGCTGGTTTTTCTTTTGTGGTTTGTGATTGTCTGTAGACCCAGCCACATATGTCTTGTGTCTGAGCCATTGAATTGCAACTCCACTTTGTCTCCAAACTGACTTTTCGCCTGTGTGACTGCCTTGTGGAGGGAATAACTACATTGTTTATATTCTTGCCATACTCCCAGTCACCTTGCCATGGTTAAATGCGGTGGTTCGCTCTTTTAGTTTTACGTGAATGCTGCCATCTATCCATGGTTTCTTGTTTGAAGGTAGGTTTGAATAGTCACAATGGGTACAGCATTGCCTATATAGTTCCTGATAAAGTCACCGTATCAGTATAATTGTTAATGTTACTATCGGAGGCTACCCGGAACATTTCCCAGTTTGCGTGATCAAAATAATCTTGAAGCGTGGATTCCGATTGGTCAGACCAGTGATGAATAGTCCTTAGCACGGGTAGTTCCTGTTTTTTCCTACAGGAAGGAAGGAGCAAAATGGAGTAGTGGTCAGATTTGCCGACAGGGGGCCGGGGAGGGCCTTGTAGGCATCCCGGAAGTTGGAGTAGCAGCGCGAGTACTCCAGTCAATGTGTTGATAGAACTTCGGCAGCCTTTTTTCTCAAATTTGTTTGTTAAAATCCCCAGCTCCAATAAATGCGGCCTAAGGATATGTGGTTTCCAGTTTGCATTTGATTGTGAGGTATTCTAGCTTGGGTGATCTAAAGGACTTGAGTTCTTGTATGTTATCACAATCACACCATGAGTCGTTAATCATGAAACATACACCCCTGCCCTTCTTCTTCCCGGAGAGATTTATTCCTGTCTGCACAGTGAACTGAGAACCCACCGGCTGGACGTACTCAGACAGTATATGCTGATAGAGCCATGTTTCCGTGAAACTCAGTGTGTTATAATCCCTGATGTCTCTCTGGAAAGAAATCCTTGCCCTAAGCTCGTCAACTTTATTATCGAGAGACTGAACATTAGCGAGCAATATCCTCGTAAGTGGTGGGTGGTGTGCGTGCTTCCTAGGTCGGACTAAAAGACCACTCTGAGTACCTCTCCTCCGCCGGCATTGTTTTGGGTCGGCCTCTGGAATCAGTTCAATTGCCCTGGGGGGTGAGAACAAAGGATCCGATTCGGAAAAGTCGTATTCCTGGTCAAAATGCTGGTAATACTACTGAGTTACCGCCTATCAGATATCCAATAGTTCTTCCTGGCTGTATGTAATAACACAACAAAATCTGGGATAATAATGTAAGAAATAGTACATTAAAAACGAAATACTGCAAAGTTTCCTAAGAGCTTGAAGCAGTGCAGCCCTCTCTGTCTGCGTCATTTTCTGTGGTAGGTAGTGTTGTTGGGTTTGGACACATGAATCACAATGTGAGTCCAGTCCCCTGTGGCCCTTTGGTAAATATGCAAATTGATTTTCTTCACATGCCTGCCAGTAAAAGGAAATATATGTTGGTAATGCAGTTACTCCACATGGATTGACGTTTTCCCCACCTTGAGTCATATATGTGTATTGCTGTTGTTGTTTTCTTTTCTTTGCTTTGCTTCAATAACAAATCTCACCAGATTGGGTCTGCTGGTTCGTCGGGATTTCTCCCTAAGAATTAGCGCTCTGACTACCTGACCTGTAACTCTGCAGTGAGATCGCCATAATGATTGGGGAGTATAAGCCAATTTGGGTGGAAAAAATGGTTTCAACTGTGTGTTGTTATTTCTCTTTGACATTTGTTTTAGAAGTCTGGATTTTCTGAATCAGGTAGCAATAATTTGTCATACAGTAAATCATTTTTCTCGATTTCCTGAATCAGGTAGTAGTAATAATTTGTCATACAATAAATCATTTGTCTGGATTTCCTGAATTAGAAATGCCCTAAACCAAACTGTTGTTCTCGTCTGTCCTCTCTAGAGGTAATGGCGAAGGTGACCACAGATGGCGTCTAGATGCATGGAAGGGATAATTTGACCAAGAACAGTGTGCACCTCAACACCCCCTCTAACAGGCTGAAATAATGGCGACAATGGCGTTCAACATGGTACTTCACCACTTCTACTGTGGAACCTGAGTCCGAGCCAGCAGCCTTTACACAGCATCCAGTCGAAGCTATAAACTGCCTTTTCTCTCGTACTTTTTTCTGTCAGGAGTGTGACATGGGTCCACGTGGAGTGAGCATGTAGAGAGATCCCGTCCAAACTTGCTGGTGTACTGGTAGGAAAATGAACAATGACATAATGGACTATAAAGGACAGTGGCGGCTCAGGTGAGAGACATTATCAAGGGCCATCCACTCTGAACATGTGC
The DNA here is from genome assembly GCF_036934945.1 of Oncorhynchus masou masou. Taxonomy (NCBI): domain Eukaryota; kingdom Metazoa; phylum Chordata; class Actinopteri; order Salmoniformes; family Salmonidae; genus Oncorhynchus; species Oncorhynchus masou. The sequence continues at coordinate 42,263,411 of NC_088214.1, read as the reverse complement.
CATTGGTAAGACGAACAGAAACACTATCTGAAGAAGAACATGAAGAAACGGAAGGGGGGGGGGGCGTGCCCGTAAATGATTTAGGCTCATCCAAAGTTGTTTATTTGGGGTATCAGGTCTATTGCGAAGGTCTGCACACTGCAAAATATATAGTAATTTAGACTAAAGAATGCATTGAGGTACCAATCTGTCATTACCACAAGTGATGAGAAAAGTTAGGGTCATAAATTAAAGAGATAGAACCAACGTGAAGCACTAAGGACTGTCATTCTAAATTTGGGTTGGATAATTTATCAATAGTTTTATCAGTAATTTATCAATAATTATGATTTGGAAAGGTGAGGCTTCTAGAGACAGAGCTGTGCCCTAAAATGTGAGGAGAGCCACTAGATTGTAGATTGGGCTGACCTTTCCCCAATCTCATTTTTAGCCAAGCTGGTGTAAAACTGTTAAAACATGTGTTCTCTCTCTCTTCCCTGTGAAATGTTATTAGCATGCTGTGCCTCTCTGGTTGATAAGATTTCAGCAGCTATAATGTTGAAACTAATGAGCTGTCAACTCCAGATGTTCTCTCATTTTCCCCTGTAGATACGGACGATGAGAAATTATTGAAGGTTACTTTCATTCAACAAGAATTACTAAACAACAAGATTTTATATTTTGACTAAGTTGATGTCCCAGGGACAGTTAGTGAAAAACATAGGTCAATCCAACCCCATCGTCGTAAGATTTGAAAACAATGATTACCATTGAGAGATGTATTAACCTCTGAATCTACAGATCCCTTGTGTATGTGTGTGTATTTTTGATACTCACTCCCATTAATATAAGTATAACCTTTATAATTATAATATTACCATACTAATTGGATTGTACAACCCAGTATTAAGGGTTTGAAATGAAGTGTCTGTTTTTTTTTCAGTGTTCATGCAAGTGACTGATTGAAGGAATTCTCACTTATCAGTATCTACAATTTGACAGTACGCGCAGACCTTGTTTTGAGAAGGAAAGATATCTCAGTTTCAAGATCTCAGTTTAGAGGGAAGATATCAGGGCACAAGGCGAGACCCAGATGCAGACACGGGAGGTAGATGGCTGGAGTCTTAGATGTTTTTTGATCCAAAAAGGGGTAGGCAAGAGAATGATGACAGACAGGCAAAAGGTCAAAACCAGTTCAGAGTCCAGGAGGTACAGAGTGGCAGACAGGCTTGAGGTCAAGGCAGGCAGAATAGTCAGGCAGGCAGGTACAGAGTCCAGAAACATGCAAGGGTCAAAACTGGGAGGCCTAGCAAAAAGAGAATAAACAAGGCAGACGCACAGGAAAAACACGCTGGTTGACTTGGAACATACAAGACGAACTGGCACAGAGAGACAAGAAACACAGGGATAAATACACTGGGGAAAACAAGCGACACCTGGAGGGGTGGAGACAATAACAAGGACAGGTGAGACAGATCAGGGAGTGACAGAAGAAGCCTTGTGAGGTATTGGTTGGTCACATGAATGAAACAAAACTGTAATGATTAATTAATTATGCTAAATCATGCAAATATAACTTGTCTGTGTATAGCCGTATATAAGACAACTGCTGCGACTGTACCAGTACAGCTTCTGACAGACGTTCACTATGGTGCATTAAGTTTGTTGGAACCTCACCAGCGCGCTGACAAATAAACAATGATTCCTTTAAGATTGACTTTGAGTGTCTCTGTGTAATCATTTCAACAGCAGGTGTCCTTTAGTAGTGGTTTCTTTGCAGCAATTCAACCATGAAGGCCTGATTCACACAGTCTCCTCTGAACACTTGATGTTGAGATGTGTCTTTTACTTGAATTCTGTGAAGCATTTATTTGGGCTGCAATTTCTGAGGATGTTAACTCTAATGAACATTCTCTGCAGCAGAGGTAACTCTGGGTCTTCCTTTCCTGTGGCTGTCCTCATGAGAGCCAGCTTCATCATAGTGCTTGATGGTTTTTGCGACTGCACTTGAAGAAACGTTCCAATTTTCCGAATTGTCTTAAAGTAATGATGGATTGTCGTTTCTCTTTGCTTATTTGAGCTGTTCTTGCCATAATATGGACTTGGTATTTTACCAAATAGGGATATCTTCTGTATACCACCTCTACTTTGTCACAACACAAGTGATTGGCTCAAACACATTTAGAAGGAAAGAAATTCCACAAAATTAACTTTTATCAAGGCACACCTGTTAATTGAAATGCATTCCAGGTGACATGAAGCTGGTTGAGAGAATGCCAAGAAAGTGCTACTGTGAAGAATCTCAAATCTCAAATATATTTTGATTTGTTTAACACTTTTTTGGATACTACATGATTCCCTTTTCTACAATGTAGAAAATAGTAAAAATAAAGAAAAACCCTTGAATGAGTTGGTGTGTCCAAACTTTTGACTGGAACTGTGTTTCTGTAAAAAAAAAATAGGTACGACAATGGAAATAAGTCCTCGGCTTATTTCAGTATGAAGACACCTGCTCTTCGAACATCCCATTCCAAAATCATGTGAATTAATAGAGAGTTGGTCCTCTTTTTTTCTGTTATAACAACCTGTGCACTTCTGGGAAGTCTTTCCACTAGATGTTGGAACATTGCTGCAGGGACTTCAGTTCAGCCACAAGAGCATTAGTGAGGTTGGGCACTGATGTTGGGCGATTAGACCTGGCTCGCAGTCGGCATTCCAATTAATCCCAAAGGTGTTCGATGGGATTGAGGTCAGGGCCCTGTGCATGCCAGTCAAGTTCTTCCACACACATCTTGACATAGCATTTCTGTATGGACCTTGCTTTGTGCACGGGGGCATTGTCATGCTGAAACAGGAAAGGGCATTCCCCAAACTGTTGCAATCAAGTAGGAAGCACAGAATTGTTTAGAATGTAATTTTATGCTGTACAGTTAAGATGTCCCTTTATTGGAACTAAGGGGACGAGCCCGCACCATGAAAAACATCCCCAAACCATTATTCTTCCTCCACCAAACTTTACAGTTGGCACTATGCATTGGGGCAGGGAGCATTTCCCTGGCATCTGTCAAACCCAGATTTTTCCGGCGAGTTTCCACTGCTCCAGAGCCCAATGGCTGCAAGCTTTACACCACTCCATCAGATGCTTGGCATTGCGCATGGTGATCTTAGGTTTGTGTGTGGCTGCTCAGCCATAGAAACCCATTTCATGAAGCTCCCGACAAAGAGTTCTTGTGCTGACGTTGCTTCCAGAGGCAGTTTGGAACTCGGTAGTGAGTGTTGCAACAGAGGACAGACAATTTTTGCACGTTACGTGCTTCAGCACTCGGCAGTCCCGCTCTGTAAACTTGTGTGACTTACCACTATGCGGCTGCTCCTAGATGTTTCCCCTTCACAATAACCACACTTACAGTTGTCCGGGGCAGCTCTAAAAGGGCAGAAATTTGACAAAGTGACTTGTTGGAAAGGTGGCATCCTATGACGGTGCCACATTGAAAGTCACTAAGCTCTTCAGTAAGGCCATCCTACTGCCAATGTTTGTCTATGGAGATTGCATGGCTGTGTGCTCGATTTTATACACCTGTCAGCAACGGGTGTGGCTGAAATAGCCAAATCCACTAATTTGACTTTTGAATATATAGTGTATGTATTTTTTTAACTGACAAATAAAATCAGTCAATCAATTAATCAAACCAAACTGTGCAGCAGCCAATTGATGAATGCAAAGGGACTGTTTAGCCTTTGCACAATGAGCACTTGTTGTCTCTCAAATACATCGTTACAGTTGTTGGTTAGCTAGTTAGAGAATTTTTGCCATATTTGCATTGACATGAAATCAGTCAAAACACCTCAAAACAAGACATGGTATCAAGAACGAGAAGAAACAACCTGAAACAAGTCACTTAGGATTGCCATTGTTGGTAGCTATACGGCCATGCAGAATCACAACAACTCACAGACTTCTGCCCCATTGAAGCGTGTGTAATGTTTTTGTGATGTTATCAGGTAACCCATCTACACAGCTTTGGATCCACCCTGCCTATTGTAAACCATTTCTCAATCCCATTCCCACAGTTAAGCAAATGAAGGGGAGAGGCTGTGACTATACTTGATGTAATAAATTACTTTTCCTGTCAATTACTTTATTTGATCAACTTCATTGTGTATGTGTGTCCCTTTTGAAGGTTTGAAGGTTTAGTAAAACCTTAATTTAGCCCCCAAAAAATGCACCTTTTGATGGAATATTCAACAGACTGAACAATCATGTACCAATTAGATGAATTAGTGGTCATTCAGCCTCATCTAGCCTTGGTATGGGATAACTGACATAATTCCTCAGCCTTATGGAATCATTGGGGAAAGAAGACACTTCCAGTTTGCACAAATCCTTATTTGAACTGCTGTAGTACAGAGATACAGACCGTATAAATGCATACATTCAATCCAACAATGTATTCATTGTGCTTGAAGTGAAAATGAAAGCAGTCTTCCTTTATTCACAATTTCAATAAGGAAAAGCAATACCAATATTAATGTCCAGCAAGCTCAGACAATACCCATAAGGACTATAGAGGAAGTTCTAACACTTCAAGACCCTATCGTCAGATGGCTTTTCACAAAGACGTCATGGTAAGTAATGGAATCCAAATTTCTGGGTGTGTGGGGAGTGACTTGAGCGGGAGAAATAACCAGTGGGGGCAGCAACAGTCAGGAAGTAGTTAGAGCGGGGCCAGGATTGGGCCAGGCACATCCAGGTGTCAAGCCAGGGTGTCCTCAGTCTCTGTCCAAGAGCCTCAGGCCTTCTGGAAAGGGAGATAGAGAAAGAGAAAAGATTAGGGCTAGCGAGAGTATGGCTAAGACCATAGTTCATCACATGCACGCACTGGGGGTAGAAAATAATCAATAGTGTCGCTGTGGACACTGGATAATCTGACGAGCAAACACCTATTTGACCTCTCTATGATACTGTAGGCCTACTTATGTTACTTTTGAGTCCATTCAGGTAGCATTCAATGTCCTTCAATGTTTTTTTTGTCATCGTGTGAGTGGTCAAAATGTTTAGATGTTTTTTTCACCATGGCAGTCAACCCTGGAAATGTTTGTTATATAGAAATTTGAGTTTTGTTCTACTTTTTTGTTGACACTGACTGCTTACTGTACTATACCAGAATGTCAGTTTGGTCTAGCTGAATGCTATTGTGTATCACACTGAGCTTTTTAGATACCGACTTCAACAGTAGGTAAAAGTTTACTGAGAAAAGTCAATACTGTAGTACACAGAAGGATATGCACATTTATATGTATACAGTACATTTCTTTTTGTAGCAATGTGTTACACGTGTCGTGTCTTTACTATCAGTAAACCGAAGACTTTGTTTTATCAAAGATTCTCTGTAATTAGTTACTCGATTAAACTGAATAATCATGTAACTGTAATTAACTAGGAAGTTGGGGCACCAAGGAAAGTATTCAGATTACAAAGTTATAAATTTCCCAATATAACCTTTCAGATATTTTCATATCTGATCAGTAGTCTTCTGATTAATGACAATTAAAATGCTAATCCTTTACACATGAACGCTCACTCATTCGGGAACAATTGCAATCAATATGTATATTTACGCTCAGTGTGTCGTCTTGATCGCTGGTGAAAAGTCTTTCTTTTGTAGAATTGTCCGTCTCTCTCCCTCTGTCTTGGTTAGAGGGGATAGTTCAAAGTGACATTCATTATAGAGTGGATGTTTCGGCGGTTGTCGTTCTTCGCGTTCAATGATACCAAATTCCTAGCTGCAGACTAGTAATTAGTATCAAAGACTTGTTCTTGTTCTGTCGGTATCGATAGTCTAAGAGTTTAACCACGTGGTATGGTTAAAAGATTCTACAACCTTTGTCCTCCCCTAACGGAGAAAAACATGGTCTAGTGATAATTTCGCAAAGTTGGGTTTTATTTGGAATGGCAGAAAAGGGGCTGTCCCAGGAGGCCTGACCCAAACTGGGCTCAGGGCCGGTCCTCTGATTTAGTTCAAATCAAAAGGGAATTGTATTTTTCTTCATTAAACAGTCCACAACCTTATTAAACAATTATACAAACAGTATCATACTCACTCATTTATCTTATACAACAATTAGATGGAAACCTCATATCTGAGGCTAATTATATAAACAGCGTTATGGTAATGTGGCCACACCATCTCCCATGAGCTTCCCAAGTTGTGCCAAACGGACCAGTTCGTAGCTGGATTCTTCACCGATCTTTTACACTTTCTCTGGAACATGAAACTTGTTCGTACCTCAAGTTCTGTGAGGTGGAAGGATTTCCTTTGTCTCCATGAAAAACTACTCTCTATAACTGTGTGTCCATGAGGCAAGGTTTTCCTTAGGAATTTACGACCTCACTCTGCCCACAGCAGTCTGGTTTTAGAAGCAGAGAACGGGGGATGGTGCTCGCTGTACTCAAAGAGGGCAACGTCATGCCACATGTAAACAGAAAATTCACATTTGCATGTCCATTTTTACATGTTTCTTACATGTAAAGTCATATTGTGAACAGAAAATTTCCCACAAAATGACATCCATGCAACATTTATTTTATAAAATGCAACAATGAAAAAACCTGCTGTAGTTCTGAAAAACAAAACAATAAATTGTACCTCAATTTGTACGTAACAGTACGTAACACTACAAGTTCCCATCTTCTTGGTGGACAACCAGTCACTCTTGTAGGTCTGGCCAGAGATTCGTCAACATCACATCTGATGTTTTCCCATGCGATGCACCATGGGGAAAAAAATCTCCTTGCGTGGCGCATCCATCCCCTGCAATGATCGCCAGTGATGTCCTCACAAGCAGCATTCATGGCATAACAGAGACATCTGATCTTATGCCCGATAGTTATATTCTTTCCACCTCCACCCTGAACAAAACTCTTCTATTGGATTCAGGAATGGGGACTATAGTGGAAGGAACTCCATTGTTATCCTTTCATGCGCAGCAAACCATTCCCTAACCTTCTTGCCACAGCTCGCATTGATATTCCATCCTGGATGAGCTGCACTACCTGAGCCACTTGTGTGGGATGGCATCCGTTTTACGGACTCCTAACCAACGGTGAAATTGTGTGGGGTTTTTTCAGGTTATTTCTAACTTATTTTTACATAATGTTTCTGCCACTGTCTCTTATGACCAAAAAGAGCTTCTGGATATCAGGACAGCGATTACCCAGTGTCCTGGACGAAGATTTTTTTTAGTTAACGAGTCGGACGCGAAGGATTTACAGACACCCAACAATGTCCAAATCCCAGTCATTTGCATGAGAAAGAAACAGAGATGTCGGGGACGTAGGTCGGGGTGCCTTGTAAGGATCCAACGACGAGTGCCTCTACCATCAGTCCTATTAGCCAACGTACAATCATTGGATAACAAAACAGACGAGCTACAATCACAAATATCCAACTAACGGGACATTAAAAACTGTGATATCTTATGTTTCACCGAGTTGTGGCTGAAAGACTCACGGATAACATCCAGCTGGCGGGGTTTATGATGCATTGGCAAGATAGAACAGCTGTTTACAGTTAGACAAGGGGTGGCGGTCTGTGTATATTTGTAAACAACAGTTAGTGCATGAAATCTAATATTAAGGAAGTCTCAAGGTTTTTCTCACCTGAAGTAGGGTATCTCATGTTAAGCGGTAGACCACACTATTTACCAAGAGAGTTTAAACCATTTTTTTTGTAGCTGTCTATTTATCACCACAAACCGATGCTGGCACTAACACCGCACTCAATGAGCTGTATAAGGCCATAAGCAAACAGGAAAACACTCATCCAGAAGCGGCACTAAGTGACCGGGGACTTTAATGCAGGGAAAATGAAATGTGTAACCAGAGAAATTAAAACTAGGCCACCTTTACTCCACACACAGAGATGTGTACAAAGCTCTCCCTCACCCGCCATTTGTCAAATCTGAAAATAATTTGATGCTCCTGATTCCCGCTTACAAGCAAAAACTAAAGCAGGAAGCACCAGAGACACGGGCAATAAAGAAGTGGTCAGATGACACAAATGCTAAGATAGAAGACTGTTTTGCTAGCACAGACTGGAATATGTTCCAGGATTCTTCCAATGGCATTGAGGAGTACATCACATCAGTCACTGGCTTCATCAATAAGTGCATCAATGACGCTGTCCCAACACTGACCGTATGTACATACTCCAACCAGAAGCCATGGATTACAGGAAATATCCACACTGAGCTAAAGGGTAGCGCTTTCAAAGAGCGAGAGTCTAAACCGAACATTTAAAAGAAATCCTGCTATGTCCTCCAATGAACCATCAAACAAGCAAAGCGTCAATACAATATTAAGATCGAATCGTACTACACCGGCTCCAACGCTCGTCGGATGTGGCAGGGCTTGCGAATGATTACAGACTACAAAGGAAAGCACAGCCGCGAGCTGCCCAGTGACACGATCCTACTAGATGAGCTAAATTACTTCAATGCTTGCTTCGAGGCAAGCAACACTGAAGCATGCATGAGAGCATCAGCTGTTCTGGATGACTGTAGGTGATGTGAATATGCTCCCTCTGATGTGAAAAAACAGATCAACATTCACAAGGTCGCAGGGCCAGAGGGACTACCAGGACGTGTACTCCGAGCATGCGCTTGCCAACTGGCAAGTGTCTTCACTGACATTTTCAACCTGTCCCTGACTGAGTTTGTAGTACAAACTTGTTTCAAGCAGACCACCATAGTCCCTGTGCCCAAGAACACTAAGGTAACCTGCCTAAATGACTACTGACCCATAGCACTCACATCTGTAGCCATGAAGTGCTTTGAAAGGCTGGTGATGGCTCACATCAACACCATTATCCCAGAAGCCATAGACCCACTCCAATTTGCATACCGCCCCAAAAGGTCCACAGATGATTCAATCTCTTTTGCACTACACACCAAGACAGTCATGAAGAGGGCATGACAAAGCCTATTCCCCCTCAGGAAACTGAAAAGATTTGGCATGGGTCCAAAAGGCTTCTTAACAGCTTCTACCCCCAAGCCATAAGACTCCTGAATAGTGAATGAAATTGCTACTTTTATTTTTTACTTATCTACTTTTACTTAGCACTTATTTTGGTACGTAAGCATTTCACTGTAAGGTTGTTGTATTCGGTGCATGTGACAAATAAAAATTGATTTGTGACCAATATACCACAGCAATATAGCCACAATATAGCCGTGGCTCGAACCAACCAGTCTAATCGCATAGTTTACACAGACCCACCGCGGACCTTAGACAAATAAATCTGTTTGAAAAGGCATTCAAATTGCAATATAATTTATTTAAAAAACCCTTTTTACATCAGCCGATGCCACAAAGTGCTATATGGAAACCCAGCCTAAAATCCCAAACAGCCAGCCGTGCAGATGTAGAAGCATGGTGACTAGGAAAAACTCCCTAGAAAGGCAAGAACCTAGGAAGAAACCTAGAGAGGAACAAGGCTCTGAGGGGTGGCCAGTCCTCTTCTGGCTGTGCCGGGTTGAGATTATAAAAAGTACATGGCCAAGATGTTCAAACGTTAATGACCAGCAGGGTCAAATAATAATAATCACAGTGGTTGTAGAGGGTGCAACAGGTCAGCACCTCAGGAGTAAATGTCAGTTGGCTGTTAGCCAAATGTCAGTTAGCTGAGCAGCTAGAGTTAGAGACAGCAGGTGCGGTAGAGAGAGAGAGTCGAAACAGCAGGTCCGGGACAGGGTAGCACGTCCGGTGAACAGGTCAGGGTTCCATAGCCGCAGGCAGAACAGTTGAAACTGGAGCAGCAGCAAGACCAGGTGGACTCGTGACAGCAAGGAGTCATCAGGCCATGTAGCCCTGAGGCATGGTCCCAGGGGTCAGATCCTCTGGGAGGGAGAGGGAAAGAGAGAGAATTAGAGGGAGAATACCTAAATTCACACAGGACACCAGATAAAACAGGAGAAATACTCCAGACATAAGACTGACCCGAGCCCACATACACAAACTATTGCAGCATAAATACAGGAGGCTGAGACAGGAGGGGTCGGGAGACATTGTGACTCCGTCCAACAATAACCCCGGACAGGGCCAACCAGGCAGCATATAATCCCACACAACGCTAGAGGGATATCTTCAAACCACCAATTGACTACCCTGAGACAAGGCTGAGTTTAGCCCACAAAGATCTCCCCCACGGCACAAACCCGATGAAGATCACATCAGTGAGTCAACCCACTCAAGTGACGCACCCCTCCTAGGGACGGCATGGAAGAGAACCAGTAACTCAGCCCCCGTAATAGGGTTAGAGGCAGAGAATCCCGATGGAGAGAGGGGAACTGGCCAGGCAAAGACAGTTCGTTGCTCCAGTGCCCTTCTGCTCACCTTCACACCTCTCGGCCAGAGTACAGTCAATCATAGGACCTACTGAAGAGATGAGTCTCCAATAAAGACTTAAAGGTTGAGACTGAGTCACATAAATAGGCAGACTGTTCCATAAAAATGTTGCTCTATAGGAGAAAGCCCTGCCTCCAGCTGTTTGCTTAGTAATTCTAGGGACAATAAGAAGGCCTGCGTCTTGTGACTGTAGCGTACGTGTAGGTATGTACGGCAGGACCAAATCGGAAAGAGGTAGGAACAAGCCCATGTAATGCTTTGTAGGTTAGCAGTAAAACCTTGAAATCAGCCCTAGCCTTTACAGGAAGCCAGTGTGGAGAGGCTAGCACTGGAGTAATTTGAGGAAATGTTTTGGTTCTTGTCAAGATTCTGCAGCCATGTTTAGCACTAACTGAAGTTTAGCATTGCAGTAGTCTAATCTAGAAGTGACAAAAGCATGGATTAACTTTTCTGCATCCTTTTTGGTCAGAACGTTTCTGATTTTTGCAATGTTACGAAGATGGAAAAAAGCTGTCCTTGAAATAGTGTTGATATGTTCGTCAAAAGAGAGATAAGGGTCCAGAGTAACACCATGGTCCTTCACAGTTTTATTTGAGACTCTACAACCATCAAGATTAATTGTCAGATCCAACAGAAGATCTCTTTGTTTCTTGGGACCTAGCATCTCTGTTTTGTCACAGTTTAAAAGCCATCCACTTCTGTCTGAAACACAGGCTTCCAGGGATGACGAATTTGGGGCTTCACCATGTTTCAACGAAATATACAGTTGTGTGTGGTCCGCATAGCAGTGAAAGTTAACAGTGTGTTTCCGAATGACATCACCCAGAGGTAAAATATATAGTGAAAACAATAGTGGTCCTAAAACAGGACCTTGAGGAACACAGAACCTTACAGATGATTTGTCAGAGGACAAACCATCCACGGAGACAAACATATCTTTCCGACAGATAAGATCTAAACCAGGCCAGAACTTGTCCGTGTAGACCAATTTGTATTTCCAATCACCACAAAAGAATGCCGTGATCGGTGTCAAAAGCAGCACTAAGGTTTAGGAGCACGAGGACAGATGCAGAGTCTTGGTCTGAAGCCATTAAAATATATTTTACCACCTTCATGAGTGCAGTCTCAGTGCTATAATGGGGTCTAAAACCAGACAGAAATGTTTCGTATACATTGTTTGTCTGCAGGAAGGCAAGTGAGTTGCTCCGGAAGAGCTTTTTCAAAAAATGTTGAGGAATGGGAGATTCAATATGGGCCGAGAGTTTTTTTATATTTTCTTGGTCAATGTTTGGTTTTCTCAAGAGAGGCTTTATGACTGCCACTTTTAGTGAATTTGGTACACATTTCTCTGGAAGCTTGCTCGGGAATTTTCTGTATAGTGTATACAAATGTTTTTGTTTTTAGGGGTGCGACTGCGTCTAGGATATTACGCAAGGTTAAATTTAAGTCCGGGAATTTATAGCACGGCTTTTGATGATCCTTGGTTGGGGTCTAAACAGATTATTTGCACCAATTGCAAACGTTAAAAAAATGGTCGTCCAGGATTATGAGGAAAAATATTAAGTTCCACAATATTTATTCCAGCTAGGACCAAAGTGTGACTGTAGCAGTGAGTAGGTCCGGAGACATGTTGGACAAAACCCACTGAGTCAATGATGGCTCCGAAAGCATTTTGAAATGTGTCTGTGGACATTACTATGTGAATATTAAAGTCACCAAAAATGTGTATATTATCTGCCATGAATTCAATGTTCGACAGGAATTCAGGGAACTCAGTGAGGAACACAGTATACGGCCCAAAAAGCCTGTAAATAGTAGCTATAAAAAGTGATTGAGTAGGCTGCATAGATTTCATGACTAGAAGACATTTAATTTGTTTGTAAATTGAAATTGGATTAGTTAATTGACGATAACTGCCTTGGAAGTGAGGGATCTAACATTAAGTAGTTCTATTTTGAGATGTGAGATATCACATCTCTTTCAATAATTACAGGAATGGAGGATGTCTGTGTTCCAGTGAAATTGCTAAGGCGAACACCGCCATATTTAGTTTTGCCCAACCTAGATCGTGGCACAGACACGGTCTCAATGGGGATAGCGGAGCTGACTACACTGACTGTGCTAGTGGCAGACTCCACTAAGCTGGCAGGCTGTCTAACAGCATTCTGCCTGGCCTGCACCCTATCTCATCATGGAGCTAGAGGAGTTAGAGCCCTGTCTACGTTCATTTTACACCATCTCTCTCACACACACACAAACCAAATATTATTATAACACTAATAGTGAGATAAAGACTATTACCTGCAGGACTCCAGAAGTGCCTCCAGCTTCTGCAGTTTCTCCAGTTCAGCTGTGGTTGGCATGGTGATGTTGGGCCAGAGCATCTCTCAGGGGTTGTTGGTTTCTGTGGACATGCTTCACCATTTCCAGAGTGGAACGTCATCTTGTGCGAGTCACTCATTCTTTAGCCCATTTGTAACTTTCTGTTGTCCTAGATTTGCAGCGTTTGGTGGCTGTGGACCTTTGGAGACTGTGCGTAGTACAAGGCAGGTGTTCAAAAAGCAGACATCTCGCAGCTGTAATCCTGTTCCGTGCATACTGTGGTAACTTTGCTTTCAACGTTCCACTGATATGCTAGATCCGTTGAAATACTCAGCGCACGTTTCAGCATAGTACCTCTACTGTCTTCATTATGGGTAGAGCGTGTGAATGCAGTTTCCAGTTTTAATTAATGTGGTGGACAGTAACCAGTGGTGCAAAGTAAAATTAATTGAAAGTACTACTTAAGTATTTTTTGGGGGGGGTATCTGTAATTTTACTTCACTACATTCCTAAAGAAATTTATGTATTTTTTACTCCATACATTTTCCCCGACACCCAAGAGTACTTGTTACATTTTGAATTCTTAGCAGGACTGGAACATTGCCTAATTCACACACTTAATTCACACATCAAGAGAACATCCCTGGTCATCCCTATTGCCCCTGATCTGGCGATTCACTAAAAACATGCTTCGTAGGTTAATGTTGTATGAGTGCTGGAACATTCCCCTGGCTAGCCGTAAATAAAATAAAAGACAGTTATGCTGTCTGGTTTGCTTTATATAAAGAATTTGAAATGATTTACACTTTTACTATTGATACTTAAGTATTTGTAAAAACCCAAACACTTTTACTCCAGTAATATTTTACTGGGGGACTCACTTTTACTTGAGTAAATTTCTATTAAGGTCTCTTTACTTTTACTCAAGTATGACAATTGGATACTTTTTCCATCACTGGTAGTAACCCCAATGTAGTTGTTACTGACCAAAGTCCAGGGGTCTCCCGTGAGAGCAACAGCCAGTTGTATGTTTCAATTCCTCTGCTTTTGTAGCCTTCTCACTTTTATACAGCTCCTGTATTCTTGTAATGACTGTGACACGTGAAGGTAACTCATATGTTGAGTCATTCGATGCTATCCGAATGATATCCCTCAAGCCTTTGTCCTCCAAAATGCGGACATGCCTCCAAGCTGTAGCTATCCACATGGCTGTTGCTTGTGTTAGCTTGCTGCTAGTCAACTTGCCCATAGGCCTCCTGCGTGCACCCAAGCCTGCCGAAGATGTCCTCCATTACTACTAGTAACGTTACTAGTGTTGCAGGTGTCAACAGTATGTTTCTGTAAGGACCGATGCTGGAGAAGAGAAGCAGGTACGGGGAGTCAACATTTAATTGTAACAGACACGAAAACAAGACAAGAACAGTGTCAGAACCGGGTAATACACAGACCTCGGTCAATTAATGCAGCAGCGGGGAACAGAGCCGGGGAATTGACAAATATAGGGGAGGTAATAAATAGGTGATTGAGTCCAATAAATTGCTGATGCGTGTGACGAGGGAAGGCAGGTGTGTGCAATGATGGTGGCAGGAGTGGATGATGCAGAGCAGCCTGATGCCCTCGAGTGCCAGGGGGGAAGAGCGGGAGAAGGCGTGACAGTTTCGCTTGTAAAGGATAACAAAGATGTAAATGATAACAAAGACTCGATGTACTTCGGTGATAAACAAATGAAGCCTTGCAGTGGATGCAAATTACTTTGGTTTTATCCAGAGAGCCATCTATGAGTGATTTGAAATTGAATTTGCCTTACTAGCATTCTCCATCATTCAGTCATAGAAGTTGCTATCTAGTAAAGTGGCTGCCAGACTTGAATTTGAACTATGGATGGTTCAAGGGGTCAAGCTAAAAAGAAAATGCGTTAATTAAAACGTCTTCTGGATCGGTGTCCCTTCCAGGGACGGTTGAGTTAAAGTAGGCTAATGCGATTAGCATGAGGTTGTAAGTAACAAGAACATTTCCCAGGACATATCTGATATTGTCAGAAAGCTTAAATTCTTGTTAATCTAACTGCACTGTCCAATTTACAGTAGCTATTACAGTGAAAAAATACCATGCTACTGTTTGAGGAGAGTGCACAATTTTGAACAGGAAAAGTTATTAATAAACAAATTAGGCACATTTGGGCAGTATTGAGGCAAAATGTTGAAAATAAATTAAATTGTTCATTGGAAGAGTCTAAAACGTTGCACATACACTGATGCCATCTATTGGCCAAAATCTAAATTGCACCTGGGTTGGAATAATACATTATGCTCTTTCTCTTGCATTTCAAAGATGATGGTACAAAAAAAATACAAAAGAACATCTGTTTTTTTTCTTTGTATTAACTTTGACCAGATCTACTGTGTTATATTCTACTACATTCCTTTCACATTTCCATACATTCCTTTCACATTTCCATGCAGCAGAGGCAACTCTGGGTCTTCCTTTCCTGTGGTGGTCTTCATGTTTTTTGCGACAGCACTTGAAGAAATGTTCAAAGTTCTTTAAATTTTCCGAATTAACTGACCTTCTTGTCTTAAAGTAATTATGAACTGTCGTTTTTCTTTGCTTATTTGAACTGTTCTTGCCATAGTGTGGACTTAGCCCTATTTGGTAAAAGACTATCTTCTGTATACCACCTCTACTTTGTCACAACACAACCGATTGGCTCAAACGCATTAAGAAGGAAAGAAATTCAACAAATTAACATTTAGCAAGGCACACCTGTTAATTGACTTAAAACAGGGAATATTTACTGGTATTTAAATGTCAGGAATTGTGAAAAACTGAGTTTAAATGTATTTGGCTAAGGTATATGTAAACTTCTGACTTCAACTGTATATATATATATATATACATACACACAGTGGTGGAAAAAGTACCAATTTTCATACTTAGTGAAAGTCACCCAGTAAAATCCTGGTTTTAAATATACTTAAGTATCAAAAGTAAAATTATAAATAATTTGAAATTCCTTATTTCAAGCAAACCAGACAGAATAATGTTCTTGTTTTTTATTTTATTTACGGCTAGCAAGGGGCATTTGTGCTTAGTGAGTCCGCCAGATCGGATGCAGTAGGGTTGACCAGGGATTTTGTCTTGAAGTGCGTGAATTAGACAATTTTCCTGTCCTGCCAAGCATTCAAAATGTAACGTGTACTTTTGGGTGTCAGGGAAAATGTATGGAGTAGAAAGTACATTATTTTCTTTAGGAATGTTGTGGAGTAAAAGAAAAGTTGTCAGAAATATAAATTGTTAAGTACAGATACCCCCAAAATTGACTTTTGACTTACTTTCAAGTTTTTTTACTTAAGTACTTTACACAACTATATATATATACATTGTGTGTTCTTTCTGTTCAGAAGGTTTATTGGGTCTACTGGCATCTAAACTACACATCCCAAAATGCCATTCGTGTCTAGTGCGCGTGTATTCGACGTTTGCAGAGGGAGTTGAATTTCACGTAGATAGCTAGGCTAGCTAGCTTGCTATAGTTTGCAGTTTAAGCGCAGTTTGTAATTTTATCCATAACATTCTCCAGATTATTACAGTATGAATAACGTTGGTTTTTCGGCTGTACGGGGGAGCACTTCTGAGGGACCTGATAAGGTTGACATGTCTTTAGGTAAGGCCGCTCGCGACACTTGATGTGGTGGTTACCAGTAGCTCGGGTTTGGTTGGTTGTAACTAGCCATAGCTAATGTTCGCATGTAAAGTAGCTAGCCAGCTAATCGGTTATAAGGTCATAATATACATTGTTATATAACTAAATATATGTATATACATTCCACGGTCTATTTCAAAGTCTAAAAGCTCTTACTGCTCTGGCAACTTTGTTAGCTAGCTGCGTTCATTCAATGCGACCAAGCCAGCTAACGTTAGCTACAGTAACGTTAACTAGTTACTATTTTGTAGGTCTTGTAAGTTGAACATTAAGCTATATGTATATATTTGGCCCATCCAAACGTCAGTGTGAGTAATGAATGTAGCTACAGTTAGCTATAATGTACAAAGTCAGTTCAGACTTCCAGGAGTCAGACAAACTTTCATTCATATGCTTGGCATTTAGATTTTACATTGACTAGAAAAAGAGCTCACTTGACGAGTCAATTTATAATATTGTTTTGTTCATCTTATTTCCCTAGATGATATCATTCGTCTGAACAAGAAAGAGCAACAAGCACGGAGGCCAGGCCCGGGGAACCGCAGGCCATTACAGAAAGGAAAGGGCTTTGTACAAGGGAAACCAGTTGGAGCGAGAGCTGGAGGACAGACCCAAAGAGGTGTGTACAGTAGCTTTGTTTGTGGTGCTCATTAATGCAGCTAGTTTTCTATTGTTGAATAACTTCATACAGTAATTTCTGTGATATTTGAAATGGCAGACTTTAGCTCCACTTATAATACCAATGAACCTGTTCAATACATCACATTTAGATTGTCCACATGTCATTTCCAGGAGGTGGTGTAGCAAGAAGGGGGGTAACGAGAGTGGGTGTTGGAAGAGGCCGGAAGATTCCCCCTCTGGTTGGTCAAAGCCGGGGTCAAGGGGTTATCACTGGACTGGCGGCCCGGAGGACGGCAGCCGTACAGAAAGGAATCAGTCCACTCAACCGACCGACTGTCAACCAGGTACTAAGGGCTCGTACATCTGGGACATGTTCATTAGGGCAAAATGTTACACTCAGTTTTGGACCGTTTTCCTGTTTCATGCCTAATGAACACAAACAACCCTTGTTGGGATCGAAGAGGAGGAGGAAGAGGAGGAGTGAGTTAGTTTCCAAAGGAGCCCTCGCTCCTCTGCTCACCATCTCTATTTACGTTTTCCCTCTTAGAAGTCACGGCCCTTCAACAACCAACCGCGGCCCTTCAACAACCAACCGCGGCCCTTCAACAACCAACCGCGGCCCTTCAACAACCAACCGCGGCCCTTCAACAACCAATCGTGGCCTTTTATCCAATCTGCCCAATTCAGACAGACGCAAGGCCAGAGGAGGCCGTACAGACAGACAGACGTACAGAGAGGCCCCAACACGATGACACAGACAAGACCCGTTCAGCTGCGGGGACGGTAACAAAATTACAATTGCAGAATTTACTCCTGGAATAGTCCCCTCCATGGAATATAACCACGTCTCACTGTCAGTCGGTACAACTTCGCTATCTTCTCCTTGACCTTAACCCTTCAATGTTTGCAGATCTGTATCATTTAAGATGATGTGGTGGAAGCGCCATATCAGGTTTTTCATTAGAAAAATGTGGCGTCGGACATTTGACCTGCAAAATTTGAATTTACCGAACATTTTAGAAATGTACCAGACCCATGTGCATTGGGTGCGTAACCTGATTGCAGCGTCCAGCCGCTGTGCTCAGAATGACAAATCATATTTAGAATAAGGTAATTCATAGAACGTGCAAGTCGAGAATGCAACAATGTGCGGTCCTTCTTACCGAATTCTGATTTAAACATGTTAGAATAACTGTCCACATTTACTTTTCCTCAGCCAACAAGACAATTAACAGCTTATTGTTTGGAATAGGCTATTTCTTTCTCAGACTATGGACAGTTGGGGGACGATAGATCTGAAATTCATATTTTTTTTTGGCCTAAAAAGTGTTTAAAAAAAATAAACCTTAAAAAGCAATCATTCTGACAATGCGCACAAGGCAGTAGGCTACGTGCGAATGTTTGTTCCATAATGCAATTAGTGGGAAAACACTGTTTTCAAAAGGGAACTGCAGATGTGAGCAGTTTCTTGTCACAGAGATTACATTTTGAAGCAGGGTAATATATTGCCTCATAGTATGTATCAAAACATTCAAGTTTCAAACAATTAAGTATATGTTTTCAAAATGCATACTGCCTCCAGTTCATTGCAAAGTGGTGTGTGCCAAGCTGATGAAGCCTCCCTGCCTTCTGTTTCCGTTTGAGTCTGTGTTCAAAACAACTCTGAGCTCTGACTCATGACCACTGGGGAAAAAGAGCTCCAACTGGGCAAAATCGGTTTGACCGGTCATCCAACTCGGGAAGAAGATCATTAATGTCTTGATTTGACCTATTCCCCCCCCTCCCCGAGTTCCTAGTTGTCTTAATAGCGCCACAGGATGCAGCAGCTCTTGCGCTGTCTGACAGATTTTCCACTCAAAGGCTCTGTATGCTGTAGGTCCTACACGTGATAAATAGATTATGCAAATTAAGCTATCAACTAATAAAAATGACCAGTCAAATTAATGTACATAGACTGATATTTCCATCAGTGATTAGGCTAAAAAAAGCATTAATTCTCAATGGGATTTTTTTCTTCTTTATGTTGGCCGGTGCCAATTTAATTTATCGTCTTCTATTATTTTAGTTGGGGTCAAAAGTTGGCTATTACTGGTTAATGGAAAACCTGCACCATACTGTATACACACCGTATACGTATTCTGGCCTGTAAAATCTGCAAACATCGAAGGGTTAACTTCAAGGTGAAAGGGTAGGGAACGAATTGGGACTGGCTCAGTCTGACACTGAGAATCAGTGTCTCCTGTTAAGTATTTCCAAGTGCTCTCCAATGTCCTTCGTTTGTGCAATGACGTCATGGAACATTTTTTTTAATCTCCGTTCCTGTCTCAACCAACCTTCCATCTTGTGTTCTCCTTGTAGGCCTCTGCCCCCTGTCCATCAAACCCAGAGAGAAGCCCGCCAGGCCACGTTTCTCTTCCACAGGGGCCTCAAGGTATGCTCTCTAATTGTCTGTAGGTGTCTGATTGTAGGCAGCCCTTTTTTTTATAACAGACCCAGTGCATAAAAAGTTGTCTCACTTGTACATTCGTCCATACTGCAGGTTCATGCCCAGGTGCAGAAGCCAGCTCCAACATCTCTACCCCCTACTCCAGTTAGATCTCGCCAGTGAGTATTTGACCTGTGTGTTGATTAGGGCTGTGAATATCCATATTGCAAGAGGCTGCGATTATTTTAGAAATGCCTCTTAGCTATCTGTAATGGCCATTTTATAAAAAGGCTTTGTTTATTGCTTAATCCCACACACACCAAGCCCCGCCCTGTCACTCAAGCAGGCAGTTCCTAATGCTCAAATAGACTGGTACCAGTGGTGGAGTGTAACAGCTTGTTCTTAATCAGAGAGGATAAAGTGAAGAATATTCTAAAATCTTTGTCGCGGGTATCTAAGTATCTCTGGTCTATAATCGCAAGTAAAATCACAATATTTGGTACAGAAATCTCAGATTTTTTTTTACCATATCGTGCAACCCTAATGTGGATGGGTGTGTTTGTGTGTGAGAGAATGAACACACTGACTGTCACCTCTTGACAGACCACATTTCTCTGTACAATTTGGTGTGCCCTCATCATTCTTGAATACCACAAATGTTACCTTTGCTTGTCGTTATCCACAGGTTGTCTTACGCTATGTTTGTCTGTTTGCCTGTCTGTCCACCAGATGGCGCACGTCAACAAACAGCAGTGGGATCCTGACCGTTTCCATCGACAACCCAACTGCCACCATGACGCAGCCTGAGTGAGTCCCATTATGAGCTTACACAGACCACTTTCAGAACAGAGGCTGACTGAGTACACAGGACCAGTAGTTTTTCCTTAACATATGACCTGATCATAATGAAGGGCCAGAGTTTTGCCTGGACAATTCACATAGTGGGCTGAGATAAACAACCACTCACCATGTATTTTCTTCTCTGTTCCCCCAGGCCTCCCAGTGCTTGGTCCCTGCACCCCTCAGCACCCATCAGCCCGGCCCCAGTCAAGGTGGAGGAGGAGAAGAAACCAGTACCACCTAAAGGAGTCCCCCTGCAGTTTGACATCAACAGCGTGGGGAAACAGGTGAAAATAAGATAGAAGTGCACAATCACACAGTGGCTGTGTTTACACAGGCAGGCCATTTCTGAGTTTTTGCCCAATTATTGACGAGTCGATCTGATTGGTCAAAAGACAGATTAGTGGAAAAATATCAGAATTAGCCTGCCTGTGTAAATGCAGACCAAGTGGCTCGGATCTTGTCCTGATGAGCATATACATTTTAAGAACTGTGTTTGAACTAAATAGTCAAGAGTATAACTCTCTCAGGTGGTTCAAAATCAAGGTTTCACCCTGTGAATTGGTGAGTACAGGGTCCTATTCATTAGGGCATGCTCTATCAAAATGTGAAACTGTTTTAAAACATGCAATGCAAAGGCAGACAAGCGTTTGTTATTTGAAATGTTCAGATTGCATACATTTTGTGCCTAGTCAACATGACCCAGTTGTGTGACGTGAATTATTGGTTTTATCCAAACTGTTGTCACAGCAGACGGCGCTGACTTTGAATGAGCGATTCCGCATCCTGAAAGACCAGCGCATCGCCACTGCGCAGACCAGCAAAGGCAGCCGATTCGTCACCGTGGGTTAATCCAACGATACGAAGGAAACCTTTGTGTTCCACTCAGACAGACACGCACTCTGACCCACACTTATCTAATTTGCTGGAACCATTCAAAAGGTCCCTGCACTGATCTTAAGCTGATTCTCCTGAGTGACTTTCCTCATGGAGCAGCAGAATGAGATACACAAAGTGCACTACTCCTCAAATGTGAGAACTATATACGGGTGCAGTTATTGTGGAATATTTTTCTTTTGTACCATGATAGGACACTCATTATTCATAACAATGTATACTGAACAAATATATAAACGCAACGATTTTACTCAGTTACTGTTCATATAAGAAAGTTGGTCAATGTAAATTAGGCCCTAATCTATTGATTTCACATGACTGGGCAGGGGTGCAGTCTGGGGAGCCAGGCCCAACCAATCAGAATGAGGTTTTTCCCCACAAAATGGCTTTATTACAGACAAATACTCCTCAGCTTCACCAGCTGTCCGGGTGGCTGGTCTTGGACAATCCCGCAGGTGAAGAAACCAGATGTGGAGGTCCTGAGCTGGCTTGGTTACACGTGGTAAGGCCGATTGGAGGTCCTGCCAAATTCTCTAAAACTACGTTGGAGGCGGCTTATGGTAGCGAAATTAACATTATGTTCTCTGGCAACAGCTCTGGATGACATTCCTGCAGTCAGCATGCCAATTGCATGCTCCCTCAACCTGAGACATCTTATGGCGTGTTCTGTGACTGCTATTTTATTTTTCCCCAGCACAAGGTGCACCTTTGTAATGATTATGCTGTTTAATCAGATTCTTCATATGTCACACCTGTCAGGAGGATGGATTATCTTGGCAAAGGAGAAATGCTCACTAACATGGATGTAAACAAATTTGTGCACAAAATTTGAGAAATATTTTGTGAATATGGAACATTTCTGGGATCTTATTTCAGCTCATGAAACGTGACCAATGCTTTACATGTTGCGTTTGTATTTTTGTTCAGTGTACTTAGCTGTTGTCTTCAGGAGCTTCAACATTTGTCTGGACGTAAAGGAAAATCCCTTTTCTCACAAGGAGTGCAGCTGTGGGAGTTGTACTGAAGGACATTGGAAGAATGTTTTTCAATACGGATGTTGCTTTGTGCCAGAAGGAAAGGGTTTTGTTTAGTGTCTTTTATTAAATTCTTTTTTTATTGATGGGACATTTTTTAAATACTATTTGTTTTGTTTCAAATATATAAATGTGGGACTTTGTTTCCCTCTCTAGCTAGATTTCCATCGAATTCACAACTGATTTTTCATGCTAATATTCTAAAGTCTACATAAAGAAAATAAACATTTTCCCACCTGTGGAGTTTTTCCACCAAAAAGACTTGCAGATAAAAATCAGGGGTGTGTGATGACGAAGTGTAGACAATTTACTTTTAAGTTTTCATGTACCGAATAAAAATCTGAAGTTCATTGTTTCCATCTCATTTTCAACTCTACTGATAGTTTTGACACACTGTTACTTGTATATACTACATTTCCAGCCACAGTTTTTATGTTCAAAAATGAAGTGCTAAAGTATTTTTGCCCAATACAATCCTTAACTACAGTTCACTTCACCTTTAACACCCATCACAGGTATAAAATAACGGAATTTATGTAACATAAATGTGGTAAAAATTTGTGTTTCTTTTGGTTCTGATAAATGTGGACTGCTGTCCTATAGGAAATGCTGTTCGGTGTATCTGTGGCATATTTTTTTGCTACCTTTTCATACCCAAGTAGAGAACTGTAACCAGGTTTCCTTCCAACCTTTGATAAACTCTGCAACAAAAAAAACATCCTCTGTCAACTGTGTTTATTTTCAGCAAACTTTGTGTAAATATTTGTATGAACAAAACGATATTCAACAACCGACATGAACTGAACATGTTCTCTCCTCATGGACTGCACCAGATTTGGCAGTTCTTGCTGTGAGATATTACCCCACTTCCACCAAGGCACCTGCAAGTTCCCAGAGATTTTCTGGGGGGGGATGGTCCTAGCCCTCACCCTCCAATCCAACAGGTCTCAGACGTGCTCAATGGGATTGAGATCACGGCTCTTCCCTGGCCATGGCAGAACACTGACATTCCTGTCTTGCAGGAAATCACGAACAGAACGAGCAGTATGGCTGGTGGCATTGTCATGCTGGAGGCTTATGTCAGGATGAGCCTGCAGGAAGGGTACCACATGGAGGAGGATGTCTTCCCTATAACGCACAGCGTTGAGATTGCCTGCACTGACAACGAGCTCAGTCCGATGATGCTGACACACATCCCCAGACCAAGACGGACCCTCCACCTCCAAATCAATCCTCCAGAGTACAGGCCTCGGTGTAACGCTCATTCTTTCGACGATAAACGCGAATCCGACCATCACCCCTGGTGAGACAAAACCGCAACTCGTCAACGAAAAGCACTTTTTGCCAGTCTTGTCTGGTCCAGCGACGGTGAGTTTGTACCCATAGGCGACGTTGTTGCCGGTGATGTCTGGTGAGGACCTGCCTTACAACAGGCCTACAAGCCCCGAGTCCAGCTTCTCAGCCTGTTTTGGACAGTCTGAGCACTGATGGAGGGATTGTGTGTTCCTGGTGTAACTCAGGCAGTTAACATCCTGTACCTGTCCCGCAGGTGTGATGAACCGATTCTGTGTAGGTGTTGTTACATGTGGTCTGCCACTGTGAGGACGATCAGCTGTCCGTCCTGTCTCCCTGTAGTGCTGTCTTAGGCGTCTCGCAGTACGGACATTGCAATTTATTGCCCTGGCCACATCGGCAGTCCTCATGCCTCCTTGCAGCATGCCTAAAGGCACGTTCACGCAGATGAGCAGGGACCCTGGGCATCTTTTTTGTGTGTGTTTTTTTAGAGTCAGTGGGCGACAGATGTCATGATCAATGGTAAAATGTGTATAATTGCAAGAAATTTGATTTAAAACTGAAAATGTGTATCTCAGCCTAATGGTAAAATATGTAGAATAGCAGGAAAAAAGCTTTAAAACTGCAAAATGTTATCCTCATGGCAAAATCAGCATGAGATTATCTGTAAAACAGCACATTTTTTCTCCCCGCCCCATGGCAAACTGTGTAGATTTGCAGGAAATTAGCTGTTTAATACAAAAAGTGGTAGTCCTGGTCCCACTACAACTTGGGAAAGCATGCAGTTTATTAGGCTACAGATTAAATAAATTATGACGAGTGTGTTGAAAGATCACGGTGATGAGCCTGATGCTCTTTCCAATTAATAGCCTATTCGGGTCTTATTCTGGTGACATGATGATCAATGCTTGGCTGCCATTTGAAAATAAAAAGTATCTTACTCTTTTGTACATAATATAACGTAGGTAGCCAGAGGCGTCATGCCCAAAGATTTGTCCTTTGTTTTTTTGTTGTAAAACAAAACATTTTGTTTCTCTAATACTGCTAGCCACCTAGTAATTTTATGAACTTGGCTATAGCTAGCACAGATAGATTCCCAATCTCCCAAACTCATAACTAGCTACCAACAAGCCATTTCAGCCTACCAATCAAGTTAGAGTAGCTAGCTTGTCTATCTATGCCTGCTGGCAAATTTGGTAGACTTTAGAAAAGCAAGTAAATACTAGATGTACTGAATAAGACTCATTCCTTTCAATCTTTTACCCAGATTTTAGCAGATAAGCGTATTTAGTTTCTTTAAAAAATAACCACCAGTCAGGAGGAATGCTTAGACATGCAGAATTAAGCATAATGATTATGGCTCTAGAGTGCAGGAAAAAGCTATTTCAGGTGTTTAAATCATTCTACATTCTCCAACTTTCGGACAGGGGCATAGCCCATCTTCGGACCACCCTCACGTACTTTCTGCCCCCTCAGATGTTTTTGGTGCATGACTCCCCTGACAGGAGACTATCTGCTTTGTCTGTAAACTGTTGGCTGGAAGGCACTGACTGGAGTGCACATGCCAAGACCAGATTGGGCACATTCGCTGTATAACGCAAAAAATGTTTATGACAAAACCATCAGTAGAGTTGAAAATGCAATGGAAATCCATTTAACTTGGTCTTATTCGGTACATGGGGATTAACCTGAAAGCATTATTTTTATTTACATGTCATCACACAGCCTTTTATTTGCAATAAATCCATTTTTTATTTATGATTAGGCATCGCTCAATCCTAACTACAAAGTCATTATTCAGTTGAATACATCCAAAATGAATGTACTTAATCCCGGTAGGCGTTTACCCTCCACTACACCACTGCTACAGAGCATACCTAGTGTTTAAAATATAAAATATATTCCTTAGGAAAAGACCATCCTGTCAGTACCTTCACGGATGCTTTTGTGCTAGGCTAGCCACCTAACATTTGCTACCCAGTTTATTTTAGGAGAGCAGTATGCCTCCAAAAGTTTGGTCGTGAGAGGGGGCATTGGTTGGTTGGCTCCCATCCATATTCTTTTTCAAATTCTTTTAGCAGTTGTTTCTTTGGTCTTGAATGTAACAGAAATGGCAAAAACACAAGACGGTATGTCCCAAATGGCACCCTATTTCCTGTATAGTGCACTACTTTTGAGCATAGCCCTGTTGTTACTTTGGCTCAGCATGGCTTATTACATCACCATGGCATATCATGTGGTCATCATGGGGTAGGCTATAAAAGGTCCGAACAGCTGTTTATAACTCAAACACCTGTTTTATGATTTTCTGGACAACCTGCTGTTAGCCTACGACTACAGCTTGCCACTTGCTTGTGATCATGTATTGTCATAGCCCAATACCTCGGCTCTCATCTGCAGAGAGCCAAACCATAGACATCCCATCCACCCCAAAAGCCGCTTGGATGACCAGCAGGGACGGATCACAATGCAGCCACACCAGCCTATGCTCCAGTACCAGCACCGTTGAGTCCTGGCCCTTCTCGGTCTACCCATGGTGTGAGGACATTGTTATCCACCACGAGAGGGTACCATCGCTTGAGATGGTGAGAAAGGTGTCCGGTAAGTGCCGGCCAGGTCGGCCCAATCACTGGGCTCCGGTGCCTCGGAGCAGACCCTCGCCAGCATCCCAGAGGATGTCCCCATCCTGGTCCAACACATCACCCAGGCCGTGCCCAAGGAGACTCCAGGAGGTTAGAGCTGAGCTGGCTGAGGACGCTGCACCTAAACCTGCCAAGAAGTCCTTCTGGAAGAGGCTGCGAGGTTACTTCAAGAGGACGAAGACCCGTGCCAAGAAAACTGAGATGCAGCAAGAGGACGACGGACAAAGGCGCAGATAAAGATTTGACCAGGGGATGCTGCTTCCCCTACCTGGACTCCCTGAAAAAAGTGATTACTTTTTTAAAAATAAAAATGTGGAAATGTATAATAGTGTTTTCGTGATAGGCTACATTATAATAGGTTCTCGACACTTGATGAATTAAAAAATATTACACAAATTAATAGAAAATTCAGGTTGGGTTATAAGTATTCAAGCTCTTCATAAAATGTTAATAAGTAGGGTACAATGTCAGCCATGTGGAGAGTCCAACTGCTATGACATGGCTAATAGTCAAGCCATGAAGTGAGAGGACAGACGTTTTCAGCAAAATAAATTTGAGAACACTTACAACAATTCCAACTGAGGGTTTGTTCTGTACAGGTTACAGGTAATTGCAGAGGAGCCAGGGGCTGATTTGGGATTGAGCATATTTTCAGACCAAATCGTTGAGTAAGGAATGAGTTGCTCTCGACAAGCTGGCAAACCAGTCTTGTAGGAAAGACTTTTTAGGCCAATTCCAAATCCTCCTGTAAACCCTGCGCCCTATAGACGGGTTGGTTGTTTAGCAACCAAACTGACGAGTGCACAACTACAGGGCAAAACAGACAGGATTGGCTTAGACTATTAATATGTATTCTATATTTAGTTACTAAAAGTTTAAAACAAATACATTTGCACAATGAACACATATCCTTTAAATTAATCTTTACAGTCAGCTAGTTAGCTAATTTTAGCATAAACATCAGTCAAAACATGGTATCAAGATACAAGCCACCTACGATTCCCAGCATGGCAGATTCTTGTCATTGTAGCTAGCCATCTGACCGTTCAGAATCATAAACACACCTTCCAGCCACATAGATGATTTGATTGGTATAAGCAATATGGTGAAACTCTCACCTAGCCTATCAGAGGGCAAGATTGAGCTATTACCAGTTAGATTACACCTGTCAATTCCTCCTAGGTGCAGGGTTTAGGGGAGGATTTGGACCCATTACTCTTCTCTGGTTAAGTGTGTGACGTTTGCTAGAAGCAAAATAATTAGAATGGTACATCCTTTAGGCATTTATGGAAAGACTTTAAAAACACACAGTGTGACAATTTAAAATACTTTAAGTCTCCTGTGGTTCCTAATGGGTAGTCGTTTCACAAAAAAGTACTCAGGTTTTCACAAAATTTGAATCGGAAGATTGCATTTATTTAAATAGATACAAATTTGCAATGTAACAAAACTATTGGCATATGAAATTCAAACACCATTTAAATGAAAACATGGCTCACTTCATTTCTTTGCAGCTAGTGTCTAACACTAGTTTGTGTTGCTCAACCAAAACCCTAGCTCTGTCTCCATGTCTTCCCCCCCATTTACATTGTTCACAGATCTTACAATAAGAGTGCTGAATAAAAATGAGGTAAGAAAGTGGTTTGAAGATTACAGATCATGCAGAACATGCTAAACAGCAACAAAAATATTTTGTTGTGAAGGAGTAAAAAGTAACAAAATACATAGAAGTGTGCAAAAATAATAGAATTACACAGCTTTGCATCTTTGGTTACAAAGTAGGTTTTGAACGATTTCACAGCATTTTTTTGCCCCCATCCCGGAATCAAATGCACAAGACGATATTAGGGTAGGGGCGGGGAAGTATGGCAATAAACTGTCAATTTGAGACAAAGAAACTAGCAATTGGATTGGAAGTTGTCGTCAAAATAGCCTACCGCAGATTCATGTTCAGATTTCCTGTCACAAGAGTTGGTGTTCACCTGTACAAACTTTGCTATGCGCATAATACTTTACACTCTATACAAAAATGTACATTCAAACTAGATCTTGACTGATGCGGATAAACAATTTAATTGTTAAACAGCCCATTTAGTGTTAGACGTGTCAGAGTTTCTTTATTATTGCCTACATATTCGACTGGTTAATGCAATAAACTGCCCTTTGGATGTAGGGCCAGTTATTTTTAACACTAATGACAAAAAAAAGTAATACAAAAAAAAAAAAAGGCTCAATGTTTATTATATATATAGATTTTTTTTAAACATTTTTTTTTTGAGAGACATTGTTCCTTTATGAAAATAGCAGCCCAGTAATAAATAAACATTAACAGTAGAACTTTAGAGACTGATGCATGGATTGGACTTATGTCGAAGAAGAAATGGTGGCACGGCTCCGAAAATAGATCTCTCCCACTTACTTACAACATGAAACTGCAAGACTAAAAATAAACCCCTTCCCGACTCGATTCTCTGAAAAAAAATAAAAAATAATCTGGGACACGATGATTTGTCCTCGTGAGTATCCCCTCTCCTCTGTGTGTTGCCCCTGGGTGGGGGGGGGGGGGGGGGGGGTCAGTCAAAGCTCCAGCATGGCACCCCACAAGAAATGCCCCCCTTTCTCTCGCTCATACTCTCACATTGATTGCATTAACACTGGGAAGGCCGAACAGCCGGCATACAGTACACACACAGACACACTGAAGCACTGCTCTTGGTTGTGGTGATCAAGCTGGTGCGAACAAGACAATATTGTTTTTTGCTTCGTATGCCAATTTAGAATTGGGGGATGTTTTCTACTTTTTTTTCTCCCCCCTCTCCTGTCACGGAGAGAGATAGGGAGGGGGTGCACTTCAAGCGGAGTTGAAGTTGGGCTGCGGTTGCTGCGAAGGCGGGGGCTGGCTGGTGTCAAGCTGGAGCTGGGGTTGAGACAAAGGCTGTAGTTGCTGGGACTGGAGCTGAAGCAGCACTTGAGGCTGGGTTTGAAGTTGCTGGGACTGGGCCTGGAGCGGAGGCTGTGCTTGAAGCTGGGCTTGTGGTGGAGCCTGTAGTTGTAGTTGCGGCTGGCCTTGGCCCACCCCTTGCTGCGGAGTCGTGCTGCAAGAGGAGTTTGTGTCGGCCGGCCGGACAGAGAGCTGAGACAGCTGGTCGCTGTTGGCCAGGGATTTCAGAACGGCGTTCTCCCGCTCCAGCATAGAGTTCCTCTCAAACAGCTCCTTGATCTGCTCCTTCAGCACCTCCACCTCCTCACGCACTGCATACATCAGATGGCTTTTCACCAGGTCCTGAGGAGATAGAAAACAAGGGACATGCTAACAGTCATTACAAGAGGACAGAACAGAAAACAACTAGTCCTCGTCATCAACACAGCGACCAGCTCAGAGCAGGAAAACTAGGTGATGGGGTCTCTAGATGGCAACTTATTTGAATTAGTGGCACCTGAGCAAATTAGTTGAGATTCATTCCTTACCAATACAGTAGTTCCATTTCATCAACACTTTTTAAAACCAAAATGGGAGCAAAATATGATACTATAAAAATGATTATGATTCAATAAAAACCCTTACCATGGCTTGTTCTATTTTATTATCAATGGCAACAACACTGGCTCCAGAGGCACTATAAAAGGAAGAGGAGAATATTAGAATGAAGACAAATCACAGGTGAATTATTTAACCAATCATTATTTTTGAATTGTATTTCACCTTTATTTAACCAGGTAAGCTAGTTGAAATAGAAAAAAAGAAAGTCTATATACAGGTGTGTGAAAATGGCATGAAGTGGTAAGGCAATAAATAGGCCATAGTAGCAAAGTAATTACAATTTAGCAAATTAACACTGGAGTAATAGATGAGCAGATGGTGATGTGAAGTAGAAATACTGGTGTGCAAAAGAGCAGAAAAGTAAATAAAAACAATATGGGGATGAGGTAGGTAGATTGGGTGGGCTATTTACAGATGGGCTATGTACAGCTGCAGCGATTGGTTAGCTGCTCAAATAGCTGATGTTTAAAGTTAGTGAGGGAAAGATAAGTCTCTAGCTTCAGCGATTTTCGCAATTTGTTCCAGTCATAGGCAGCAGAGAACTGGAAGGAAAGGCGGCCAAAGGTGGTGTTGGCATTGGGGATGACCAGTGAGATATACCTGCTGGAGCGCGTGCTACGGGTGGTGTTGTTATCGTGGCCAGTGAGCTGAGATGAGGCGGAGCTTTACCTAGCATAGAATAGGTGACCTGGCGCAAGTGGGTCTGGCGACAAATATGTAGCAAGGGCCAGCCATCTAAAGCATATAGGTCGCAGTGGTGGGTGGTATAAGGGACTTTGGTGACAAAACGGATGGCACTGTGATAGACTGCATCCAGTTTGCTGAGTAGAGTAAGCTTTTTTGTAAATGACACCGCTGAAGTCGAGGATCGGTAGGATAGTCAGTTTTATGAGGGTATGTTTGGCGGCGTGAGTGAAGGAGTTTTGTTGTGAAATAGGAAGCCAATTCTATATTTAATTTTGGATTGGAGATGTTTGATGTGAGTCTGGAAGGAGAGTTTACAGTCCAGACACCTAGAATATGGGGACAACTACAAATACCTAAGTCAGAACCGTCCAGAGTAGTGATGCTAGCCGGGCAGGCGGGTGCGGGCAGCGAACGGTTGAAAAGCATGCATTTGGTTTTACTAGCGTTTAAAGGCAGTTGGAGGCCACGGAAGGAATGTTGTATGGCATTGAAGCTCGTCTGGAGGTTAGTTAACACAGTGTCCAAAGAAGGGCCAGATGTATACAGAATGGTGTCGTCTGCATAGAGGTGGATCAGGGAATCAAGAGCGACATCGTTGATATATACAGAGAAAAGAGTTGGCCTGAGAATTGAACCCTGTGGTACCCCCATAGAGACTGCCAGAGGTCCGGACAACAGGCCCTCCGAATTGACACACTTAACGCTGAAAAGTAGTTGGTGAACCAGGCGAGGCAGTCATTTGAGAAACCAAGGCTGTTGAGTCTGTCGATAAGAATACGGTGATTGACAGAGTCAAAAGCCTTGGCCAGGTCGATTGTACTGTGCTAGGGCTGGGCGATATGGCCAAAATGTCATACTATTTTTCTAAATTCTTGACAGTATGATGGCATTATGTTAAATATATACACTGCTCAAAAAAATAAAGGGAACACTGAAATAACACATCCTAGATCTGAATGAATGAAATATTCTTATTAAATACTTTTTTCTTTACATAGTTGAATGTGCTGACAACAAAATCACACAAAAATGGTCAATGGAAATCAAATTTATCAACCCATGGAGGTCTGGATTTGGAGTCACACTCAACATTAAAGTGGAAAACCACACTACAGGCTGATCCAACTTTGATGTAATGTCCTTAAAACAAGTCAAAATGAGGCTCATTAGTGTGTGTGGCCTCCACGTGCTTGTATGACCTCCCTACAACGCCTGGGCATGCTCCCAATGAGGTGGCGGATGGTCTCCTGAGGGATCTCCTCCCAAACCTGGACTAAAGCATCCGCCAACTCCTGGACAGTCTGTGGTGCAATGTGGCGTTGGTGGATGGAGCAATACATGATGTCCCAGATGTGCTCAATTGTATTCAGGTCTGGGGAACGGGCGGGCCAGTCCATAGCATCAATGCCTTCCTCTTACAGGAACTGCTGACACACTCCAGCCACATGAGGTCAAGCATTGTCTTGCATTAGGAGGAACCCAGGGCCAACCGCACCAGCATATGGTCTCACAAGGGGTATGAGGATCTCATCTCGGTACCTATTGGCAGTCAGGTTACCTCTGGCAAGCACATGGAGGGCTGTGCGGCCCCCCAAAGAAATGCAACCCCACACCATGACTGACCCACCACCAAACCGGTCATGCTGGAGGATGTTACAGGCAGCAGAACGTTCTCCACGTCTGTCACATGTGCTCAGTGTGAACCTGCTTTCATCTATGAAGAGCACAGGACGCCAGTGGCGAATTTGCCAATCTTTGTGTTCTCTGGCAAAATGCCAAACGTCCTGCACGTTGTTGTGCTGTAAGCACAACCCCCACTTGTGGACGTCGGGCCCTCATACCACCCTCATGGAGTCTGTTTCTGACCGTTTGAGCAGACACATGCACATTTGTGGCCTGCTGGAGGTCATTTCGCAGGGCTCTGGCAGTGCTCCTCCTTACACAAAGGCGGAGGTAGCGGTCCTGCTGCTGGGTTGTTGCCCTCCTACAGCCCCCTCCACGTCTCCTGATGTACTGGCCTGTCTCCTGGTAGCACCTCCATGCTCTGGACACTACGCTGACAGACACAGCAAACCTTCTTGCCACAGCTCGCATTGATGTGCCATCCTGGATGAGCTGCACTACCTGAGCCACTTGTGTGGGTTGTAGACTCCGTCTCATGCTACCACTAGAGTGAAAGCACCGCCAGCATTCAAAAGTGACCAAAACATGAGCCAGGAAGCATAGGAACTGAGAAGTGGTCTGTGGTCACCACCTGCAGAACCACTCCTTTATTGGGGGTGTCTTGCTAATTGCCTATAATTTCCACCAGTTGTCTATTCCATTTGCACAACAGCATGTGAAATGTATTGTCAATCAGTGTTGCTTCCTAAGTGGACAGTTTGATTTCACAGAAGTGTGATTGACTTGGAGTTACATTGTGTTGTTTAAGTGTTCTTTATTTTTTTGAGCAGTGTATTTTCTGAAGTCTTGGCTGATTTCTTTTGATTTTCCCATTATGTCAAGCAAAGAGGCACTGAGTTTGAAGGTAGGCCTTGAAATACATCCACAGGTACACCTCGAATTGACTCAAATGATGTCAATTGGCCTATCAGAAGCTTCTAAAACCAGGACATCATTTTCTGGAATTTTCCAGGCCGTGTCACCTTAGCATATGTAAACATCTGACCCACTGGAATTTTAATACAGAGAATTATAAGTGAAACAATCTGTAAACAATTGTTGGAAAAATGACATGTCATGCACAAAGTAGATGTCCTAACCAACCTGTCAAAACTATAGTTGGTTAACAATACATTTGTGGAGTGGTTGAAAAACGAGTTTTAATGACTCCAACCTAAGTGTGTGTATTCACCACCAGATATGGATGTGGTTACCTTTATCAGCACAGACAGATTGCATGGATTGACATTTGGTGCCAACTAATTGCACCATGTCATGATTAACACTTCAGAAGGATGTGCAGGACAGCTGCTTCTTTTTTGCTTACTCAGGCTCTAATGCTCACACACACACGCTCAGAGGTTCCCTCAAAATAAGTGTTGATGAACACGGCGAAGCACAAGACATTATGTTCTTTCACCATCCAAATGTACTTGTCCAAGAGGAGCGGAAGCACAAGCAGATTACCATCAACAGGCTCCTCCAGGGAGGAACGTTCTCCCAGCCCTTCAGCCAGTACAGTGACTTTTTGTTCCACAAACCTACACTTTGGTCTCGCTGACAAGACGATGATGGATAACAAAGGCTGAGTAAGACAAAACATTTCACATGCAAGGAGGCAGTAGGCACACTTCCCCAAAACGTATAAAAACACAATGTACACACAAGCAAGAGGCAAGCTCAGCGCACACTTGCTACACCAGACCTGGATTCAAATACTACTTGAAATATTTTCAAATACTATATCTGTGGTTGATTGAGCTTGCCTGTTGCAATTGAAAAGACTTGAAAAGTATAATCCCCCCACCACCACCTGGCCCTTCAGGCAGGCTAAAGCGAACGCTCTAAGTATTTGAAAGATTTCAAATAGTAATAGATCCTAACAGCCAAAGAGTTATGTATACCCAGAAAAACAAACCTCACCCTACACTGCTCAAATTTGTTTCAATTAGGTCAGTTCCTAGCGTGCACACAGTCCCTCCTATTAGGTTTCCTGCCTGCTGTGAGTTTTCAAAATGGGTCTGACCCAAAGGCTCTCTCCCTCTGTAAAAGCACAGATCTTGTGGTGGGCCCCAAGCCCAAATACCTCCAGACTAGTCCTGTGTCAGTATGAGACCAAAACAATAAATCAGTTCAAATGATTCAATCAAATGCATGGGCTAGCCTAAATCATTAGGTAGGCCTAGTCATTTTCCTAAACCAAAACACTTGGTCACTGGTCCTTTGCACTTTAGTGACAAGACAATATTAGATAACTAGGCTAGTAGTGCATTAATAATATCAAAAAACAGCCAGTAATAAAACATAAGGCTCTCTAGCGAGCTACTGTACACCAAAACTGCCTAACTGGGGCGTAAACCTTTAATACCAGCGTTCCGGAATTCAGACACTGGGACAGACCGAAGTGGAGTGTGTTTATTCATTTTAATGAAAAACGGCTTGAAAAAGACCACGGGCCTGGTTTACAGGAAAACGATAGAATGGAGTACATTAGTGTAGTCTTTCCATGTTTGATAAAGAGGAGTTTGGATGAAGCCAGCCACTGGCAGGGCTATGGTGGAACCCCCACCATTT
This sequence comes from Oncorhynchus masou masou, assembly GCF_036934945.1. NCBI lineage: Eukaryota > Metazoa > Chordata > Actinopteri > Salmoniformes > Salmonidae > Oncorhynchus > Oncorhynchus masou. The sequence continues at coordinate 42,228,786 of NC_088214.1, read as the reverse complement.
TGGGGAGGATGGTGGAGTAACTACACAGCTGTGGCAGAGTTGAATTTACACTAGACGTGTGACCATGAGGACAGTGACACCTCGGTCAGTTCTGGCCAATAGGCACAGTAAATAGAAGAGACTGTGCTATTTAGTGTAAAGGACATGTGTGTGTATGTGGGGGGGGGGCAAAAACAACTGGTGCTGGACCAGAACAGGTGGTATTCAGCACAGGTAAGATATGCCACAAACCAGCTGATCATAGATCAGTCTGGGAAGTGCCTACTGCCCACTCAAATTAAGCTACTTTAAGAATTTGTGTTTGGTGAAATCCTATCAATTACATAATACTTGCACTTCTCAACAGACCAAGAAAAATAACAGAACTAGCTACCAAAGCCAGAATGGCAGCATGAGTGTCTAAAAGTCGTACACAAATTGTCAAACAAACTAAATTACTCCTGAGTTGTGAATTTTTTTGGTTTAAGGCAAAACAATGTGTGGCCAGGTGGTGTAACAAGCTTCAGTTTTCTCAAGCCCCTTTGAACATGTGACCTTCTCTTAGCCACTGACTTCTCGTTAAAGCCACGTAGGCCTAACTCTTTGCTAAAGCTTCTGGCGTCAAACACGTATAATACGTAGTGTAAAAGGTACTTCTCCGGCTCTACCTGGGTAAAGGTAAGCGGTGTAAAACCGCCTCTGTTCGTCAGAGCCCACACAGGGCTCAGGGTTGGGTTGAGATCAAACAAAAAGCTGCAATCGTCCATTTTGCGCAACTCTATAAAGTTTAGCTTGTACAATCACTGGACAGAGCTTCTTATGGTATAGGGGACGCTTGCATCAGGGAAATGCTGCGAGGCAAATTCAAATAAAATTATATAAAAAAATCTAACTTTCATTAAATCACACATGTAAGATACTAAATTAAAGCTACACTCGTGAATCCAGCCAACATGTCAGATTTTTAAAAAGGCTTTTCGGCGAAAGCATAAGCAGCTATTATCTGATGATAGCACAACAGTAAACAAAGACTGTAGCATATTTCAACCCTGCAGGCGCTACACAAAAAGCAGAAATAAAATAAAACATGCCTTACCTTTGATGAGCTTCTTTTGTTGCCACTCCAATATGTCCCATGAACATCACAATCGGTCCTTTTGTTCGATTAATTCCCTCCATATATATCCAACATGTTCATTTATTTGGCACGTTTGATCCAGACAAAAAACAGCTTCCAAATTGCGCAACGTCACTACAAAATATTTCAAAAGTTGCCTGTAAAACTTTGCCAAAACATATCAAACTACTTTTGTAATACAACTTTAGGCAGCTTTAAACGTTAATAATCTATCAAATTGAAGACGGGTCTATCTGTGTTCAATACAGGAAGACAACAACCAAGCTACTTTTCAAGTCTTGCGCAACTCTGTGTTACGCAGTTCCTAGATGGCCGTACTTCTTCATTGCACAAATGAATAACCTCAACCAAATTCCAAAGACTGGTGACATCCAGTGGAAGCGGTAGGAACTGAAAACAAGTTCCTAAGAAATATCGTTTCCCAATGAGAACTCAGTGAACAGACAGACCTAAAAAAATACATTCTAAACGGTTAGTCCTCAGGGTTTTGCCTGCTACATAAGTTCTGTTATACACAGACATGATTCAAACAGTTTTAGAAACTTCATAGTGTTTTCTATCCAAATCTACTAATAATATGCATATATCTTATATTCTTGGCATGAGTAGCAGGAAGTTGAAATTGGGCACGCTATTTATCCAAAAGTGAAAATGCTGCCCCCTATACCTTAAGAAGTTAATGGAGCTTGAATTAGGGTTTGTTGTTACAAGCAGAATGACCGAGACGATTTCCGAAATTCAAGGGTTCAAGAGAGAAGAGAGGAATGTGAATCAAAAGATGCATTAGCCACCAAAGAGTGGACAGTCACAAAGTGCTCCTACATTGACAGGGACTGAGGCGGGAGCAACGGAGTAGGACCCTGGGATAGTTGTCATACCTTGCCCCTGGCCACTGTTGCCATCACTGGGCTCAGTAACTTCAGTGAGAGGGAAGCGCAGTTGGAGCCTCTGGCTCAGCATATAATAAAAACAGCTCAAAAGCGAGGCCAGTCCACATGTTCAGTATCTGCTGGTGGGCTTGACTGCCGTGACACCTTTGAATGTACCTACCTGCTTCTACCATGAAAGACTTTTCACAAACATGTGTGACTACAAGCAGATTAATTTCATAACTAGAAGGAATTTGACAGAATTCAAAAGGATACACAAACACACTAGCATTTCTTCATGCAAGAGAATGGGCTATTTGGATATCCATCTCGTTGTTACAGTGCAACAATATCAGGGGGAAACAGTGGAGCATGATATTGAGAGACATCTGAACAATCTCTATGGTATCATGTTGAGAGAGCCCAATTGGTTACCAAATGAGGTTGAATAACTGACATGAAATACAAACTCAGAGCACCAGGGGCAACATTGAGATCCACAGATGACTTGCGCACAAAGCCTGGCCTGTTTGCCTTTCTGCCATGGAAACAGGCACTCGTGGAAGTGTGTACCCACGGAACGCCCTTACAATCAGCACCTCTAAAACAGGAAGTGAAGCGCAACGCCCCTGCAATCCCGCAGTGGTGCTGGTGATGGAAACCAACTAGAGATATGCAGTACATTCCAGGTGCTTGCAGTAACAGTAAAGTCTCCAAACACAGCACAACTGAAATCTGCATGTACTATTCCAGGCAGAAGAAGTACATGCTGTTACTGCAGCGTCCCAGTTAGAAAGCACTCAGTCAGTGCTCTCGAAGGTAGCCAGTCAGTCAGTCGGTCAATCAATCGATGCTTTAGTGCGAGTGGGTTTCAGGCACACAGTGTAATTGGCTGGAGGTGGTCGGGTGTATGAAATTACTGCCTGTGTGTACAGTTCTCCTCCGTGGTGTCTGTCAGCAAGGAGTTGCTTTAACAACACACTTTCATTTCCCGTCTGGTGCTCTCCTGTCAGATATAGTTTTATATGGTTCCCTTTTCATTTGTATAGAGGCTTCTCAAGAACGTCCTGCCTCCTGAATGCACACTCAATCTAGCACTCAGAAAGGGGTATGTGAGAGGTCATAATAGACTGGCAAATCTGCTTTGTAAGTGGGAGTGTTAGGGAAAGGTATTGGATTTGGTATGTTCGATTTAAAAATCACCCGACTATTCCTATTGATGACTTCATATTATGACTAAAAGTGGCTTGCCCTTCATAGCACCACTCTGTTCCATGTCATACACTGACCAGCGTGAGTCAGTTGAGGGGAGGTTCAGGGAACAACTGTTTGTTTATGGGCTTTAGTGGGGCTTCGTGTTACTGAGAAGGCAGCTATTAATGTAGGCCTATTGGCGGAGTTTGAGAGGTTTGGCTGGCCAACACATCTCCGCTGCCATGCTCTGTTTCCAGCCATGCACATCCACAAAGGAAAGCTCACTACTGCTGCTGAGCTGCAAATGCACTGCACCATAACCACACACAGGCAGGCCTGTCCCATCCAGTCCAGTACCTATCACTGTGGGCCCGCAGCCTGCTGCCAGACTGGAAGGCCTGGTAGAACGCAATGGAGGGGTTCCTGTGCCAACAAAAGTCAGAGAAAACAGGGAGAAAAAAGAGAGTGAGGGGGTGAATCAGAGAAGATAGACAAGAGAAAGCAAGGCCCGTATTGCAAAATGTCTTAGAGGTAGAATACCCTGTGTGCAAAGCTAACTAGTTAGGAGGATAGAGACTAATGTATGCCTAAAAGCCTTTCACTAAATTGAGTTCAAGGTAGCAAACAGAACAGTACGCAATTCACAAATATTCAAATAAAATGAAAAAAAAAACTAGCTTATGGGGAGTTTCAAAGAACAAAGTGCCTGTAGAGTGAAACACACTGTACTTGCTTAACCCCTACTTTAAATCTTTTGAAAGCAGTTCAGGCAACGGAGGCTAAAACTGTATAAACAATTTAAGTGTTGAGGTCTACAGAGTAAGAAAATTATATTTTGCCAACCGCTGTTGATAGGGGGGGGGGGGGACGAGCTCAGATGGTTAACATTACTGCTTATGTCCTGACTATGGGGCCTTTGAGGCCACAAGTACAATGTATAATGAAGAGAGACATGAGAAGGGAAACGGCCCACCCCCATGCTACTGTTGATTGCGTAAATTGAGGTCAAATGAGAGTAAGAGACTGTGCCTACATTTTAATATTAAAAGAGGACTATGATAAGTTCGGTGGTTCGGCCAAATGCAGGCTGTGCGCAACTTGCATGAATTTATTTTTTAATATTTCGAAAAATTTGTTTTATCATCATTACTGTAGGCCTATTTTAACCAATTCTTTAAATATTCAAAACGTGTTTGTTTTATTCTGTTAAAACATTTGTTGGCTAAATTAAGTTTGATAAGCATTTTTAATTGTGTGCTCCATATTTAGCTTAAGATAGGCCTGTATTTATATTTTAGATTCTTTAAAAAACAGTCTTGAGGGAGTTCCAACATATGCGGGGTACTCTTTGGCTGCTTTTCCTTCACTCTGCAGTCCAACTCATCCCAAACCACCTGAATTGGGTTGAGTGATTGTGGAGGCCTTTAGAAAAACACATTTTAGTCCCACTAAGCGCAAACCAGATGGGATGGCATATCTCTGCAGATCGCTGTGGTAGCCATGCTGGTTAAGTATGCCTTAAATTCAAAATAAAATCACTGACAGTGTCACCAGCAAAGCACCCCCACATCGTCACACCACCTCCTCCATGCTTCACGGTGGGAAAATGCAGAGATCATCCGTTTCCCTACTCTGCGTCTCAAAGACACAGAGGTTGGAACTAAAAATCTCAAATTTGGACTCATCTGACCAAAGGACTGAAATCCACCGGTCGAATGTCCATTGATTGCATTTCTTGGCCCAAGCAAGTCTTTTCTTCTTATTGGTGTCCTTTAGTAGTGGTTTCTTCACAGCAATTGGACCATGAAGGCCTGATTCACGCAGTCTCCTCTGAACAGTTGATGTTGAGATGTGTCTGTTACTTGAACTCTGTGAAGCATTTATTTGGGCTGCTTTTTGAGGCTGGTAATTCTAATGAACCTATCCTCTGCAGCAGAAGTAACTATGGGTCTTCATTTCCTGTGGTGGTCCTCATGAGAGCCAGTTTCATCACAGCCCGTGATGGTTTTTGCGATTGCACTTCAAGAAACTTCCAAAGTTCTTGAAATTTTACAGACTGACTGACCTTGTCTTAAAGTAATGATGAACTGTCGTATTTCTTTGCTTATTTGAGCTGTTATTGCCATAATATGGACTTGGTCTTTTACCAAATAGGGCTATCTTCTGTATACCACCCCAACCTATTGGCTCAAATGCATTAAGGAAAGAAATTCCACCAATCAATTTAAGGCACACCTGCTAATTGAAATGTATTCCAGGTGACTACCTCATGAAGCTGGTTGAGAAAATGCCAAGAGCGTGCAAAGCTGTCATCAAGAAAACGGGTGGCTACTTTGAAGAATCAAATATATTTAGATTTGTTTAACACTGTCTTGGTTACGACATGATTCCATAGGTGTTATTTCATAGTTTAATGTTTTCACTATTATTCTACAACGTAGAAAATAGTAACAATGTTATAAAAACATTTGACTGGTACTGTATATTTCACAAAAATCACAATATCAAACAATTATTCATATCATAATTGGATCAGAGGTAATATAATATTCAAATACATTTTTCATGCACATACATTTAAAAAAAAGCCTACATGTCAAAGTACAGGTGATATGCATATTGTCTACAGCCTTATGTCCAAACCGATGCGGACATGAGGTGCCAGTAAAAATGTAGCCAAACTTTATTTTGACTTTTATTTACATAGATATATGCTCAATGAAGGTCGTGTGACAAATGAAGCAGCCTAGACTTAAACTCTTTTTTGTAAAGATCATTGTATTATTACTTAAGGAAATAGTTTCCCAAGGTTTTTTGACAATAGCTAGCTTGCTAAAAACGCTAGCTTCAACTTTCCTGACCTTAGAATGTCGCAACAGACTTCGCCCCTTCAAGATAACATGCTACAGATCAATTAAATCAGGCAGGTTTAGACACAGAATAAATAACGAAGCTAGTTAGTAATGTAGAATTATCAAAGTTGTAATTTACAATCAACAATGTAGTTATGAATACAAGTGGGGCGGATTTTGTGTATAAGTAACTGTACGCCGGAGCTAATGAGTACTGCTCATAAGAGGTTCACACTACTTCCGATGTTGCTTGATCAGTGGGTAGGCCTATTAGCTGGGCATGACATGAAATGACATAAAAAGTGATCAAAATATATTAACAGTATTGAAGTGATTTTAGCAGTTCAGAATTACTTCTTTTAAATTATAAGATTTTATAAAGCAAAGCAATCGATATCCTATCCTAAACTTGTTGGAAGCGAGAGTCATCTTGCGGTCATTGGTTAGCCAGGTCGCAGTTGTAAATGAGAACTTGTTCTCAACTAGCTTACCTGGTTAAATTAAAAGGTGAAAAAAAAGTCATTGAGCAGCATCCCATTTCTTGCTAGCTCTGGCCTTTAGCCTTAACTCCTGTTAAAGATGTATAAGCATTGGGAAGGTGTAGATGGTCTACCAATACAGTCTACATAAAAGTGGTCATACGCACATCCTTAAAAACATACAGTGCATTTGGAAAGTATTCAGACCACTTCCTGTTTTCCACAATTCGTTACGCTACAGCCTTAATCTAAAATTGATTTAATAAAAATGTTGTTTTCCGCAATTTACACACAATACCCCATAATGACAAAGCGAAAGCTATTGAACATGATTTGGAAAAGGCACACACCTGTCTATATAAGGTCCCACAATTGACTGTGCATGTCAGAGCAAAAACCTAGCCATTACATCAAATTAATTGTCTGTAGAGCTCTGAGACAGGATTGTGTCAAGGCACAGACATGGGGAAGGGTACCAAAAAATGTCTGCAGCATTGAAGGTCCCCAAGAACATTGGCCTCCATCATTCTTAAAGAATTTTGGTGGTTCCAAACTTCTATTTACAGAGCAATCGAGGGAGAAGGGCCTTGGTCAGGGAGGTGACCAAGAACCTCATTGTCACTCAGAGTGCACCAGAGTTCGAGTTCATCTGTGGAGATGGGAGAATCTTCCAGAAGGACAACCATCCATCTCTGCAGCACTCCACCAATCAGGCCTTTATGGTAGAGAGGCCAAACGGAAGTCACTCCTTCCTTACGATGAAGCATGGTGGTGGCAGCATCATGCTGTTGGGATGTTTTTCAGCGACAGAGACTAGTCACAATCAAGGCAAAGATGAACTGAGCAAAGTACAGAGAGATCCTTCATGAAAACCTGCTCTAGAGCGCTCAGGACTTCAGATTGGGGCGAAGATTCACCTTCCAACAGGACAACGGCCCTAAGCACACAGCCAAGAAAAAGCAGGAGTGGATTCAGGACAAGTCTCTGAATGTCCTTGAGTGGCCCAGCCAGAGCCTGGACTTGAACCGACTGAACATCTCTGGAGAGACCTGAAAATAGCTGTGCAGCGAAGCTCCCATCCAACCTGACAGAGCTTGAGATGATAGGCCGAAGAGAATGGGACAAACTCCCCAAATACAGGTGTGCCTGTAAGCTTGTAGCGTCAAACTCGAGGCTGTAATCGCCGCCAAAGCAGCTTCAAAGTACTGAGTTAAGGGTCAGAATACTTACGGAAATGTGAAGTCAATTTACATTTTTTATAAATATGCATACATTTCTAAAACCCCATTTTTGCTTTGTCATTATGGGGTAGTGTGTGTAGATTGATGAGGGGGAAAAATGATTGAATCCATTTTAGATTAAGGCTGTAACATAACAAAATGTGGAAAAAGTCAATGGGTCTGAATACTTTCTGAATGCACTGTAGGTTCTGGGCTAACAAAGAAGGCGTGCACACTGTTGAAGCTCAATTCACCACTTTATTGACTACGTTTAGAACTGAAACGGATCTTTGTCAGTACCAAAACACTGCGTTTAATCTTTTTTTTTGGGGGGGGGGGGGGGTGAATGAGTGCACAGTCGAGAAGGGTTGCATGCACGCTGTCTTCCCGATTTCTAGTTAGTCAACAATCCTTGAAGCCAACTTCAGATAAATAGCGTTGTTGCTTGTTTGATTTTAGCTAGTTGGTTGTCATTAGTCAGATTCAGATTAACTTTATCAGCCCACCAGTGAGAAACTAATTTGGTCATGTGCTTAAAAAGACGATACATAAAACAAACAATAGAATTACCGGTAATCAAGTATTATACGAGTGGTCCCAACGGGATCGTTTGTCAAATCAGATCATGGATGGAGAGATTAATCTTCAACAAGGGGCAAGCAAGGTAAGTTAACATCTCTTGGGAAGGGGGCAGTATTTTCACCTTCGGATGAAAAGCGTGCCCAAAGTAAACTGCCTGTTTCTCAGGCCCAGAGGCTAAGATATGCATACAATTGGTAGATTTGGATAGAAAACACAAAAAGTTTCTAAAACTGTTAAAATAATGTCTGAGAGTATAACATAACTGATATGGCAGACGAAACCCTGAGGACAAACCATCCAGCGAAATGTATTTTGAGGTCATAGTATTTTCCAAATGTTTTCTATGGGATACCCTTATTATTGGGAACCTGGTTGCAGTTCCTATGGCTTCCACTAGATGTCAACAGTCTTTAGAAATTGTTCAATGTTCCTCTTTTGGGAAATGAAGAAGTAGTCCTATTCATTGTAAGTGTCACTCCAGGTGGACTTGACTGATTTGGTGAGCGTGAACTGGAGCGCGCTTCACATTGTTTTTTTTTAAATCCGGTATTATAAACAATTTATTCCGTCTTAAATTTTAGCGATTATTTATGGTTTAGGGTACCTGAGGTTGGATTAGGAACGTTGTTTGAAATGTTTGGACCAAGTTTACAGGTACCTTATTAGATACTTTGTAGGCATGTTGGGGGATTTCTGAATCAAACACGCCAAATAAATTGAAATTTTTGGGACATTATCAAACAAAAAAGGACCATTTGTGATGTTTCTGGGACATTTGAGTGCCAACAGAAGAAGATCTTCAAAGGTAAGGCATTCATTTTTAGCCATTTCTGACTTTTGTGGCGCACCTGCCTGGTTGAAATATGATTTTCATGTGTTTGAATGCGGGGCGCTGTCCTCAAAGAACCGCATGGTTTGCTTTCGCCGTAAAGCCTTTTTGAAATCTGACACAGTGGCTGGATTAACAAGTTAAGCTTTATTTTGATATATCTAGAAGAAAAAGAAACGCACACCTATTAGGCGAGGTGCTGGCTCGCGGAGTGGAAAACTTGAAAATAAAGGAGAGCCGCACACTCCAGGAGCTCAGATGCAAAAATGTAATGTCCAACGTTTCGACAGCCAAGCGGTCTTCATCAGGGTATAATACTTTGTGTGTGCGGCTCTTCTTATTTTGATGTATAACACATATTTTCAAGAATGTTAAATATTTTAATTTGGTATTTTCGAATTTTGTGCTCTGCAATTTCACCGGATGTCGGCCGTCACACCTGCCCATAAGAAGTTAAACCCTGTTGGGGCTAAGGGGGGCACAAGGAGTTCCCTAAAGGGAAGCTACTTAAACACAATGCATTAGCATTGAAGATGCAGGCCTTCACTACCTGCATTTCTTTGCATTGTTCAAGGTAGGCTGTAGCCAGTGTTGTTGGAGTGACAGTACTATTGAAGACAAGCTGCTATAGCTAACGTTAGCCTAAATGTTTCACTGACCAGCCATGGTATTTTTCATCCCTGTAAACCCACAAAACAAGTTTGGAAGCTAACACGTTAATGTTAATTTATTGAAGGAGAGAGTGGTTTGAAAAGGAAAGAGCCCCTTTGTGTGATTTAAAGACATTTGGGTCTTCATTACAATTTAATTTGTTGTGGACCCAAATGATGACCTAGTAGTTTGTGTTTGTTAGAGATCTCTTTGGTTGTTTGTCAGAGAGAGAGTCAATAATCATGACTCTCGAAATGAATCATTAACATCAATATGAATTATATCCTTCTTGTCTACTGCCATCCGGGCCTTCAACAACAAGGTCCAAAGGACAAGTGGGGGGGGAAAAAGTTAGTCATGCCTTGCTGTCTATTTACCACCACAAACTGATGCTGGCACTAAGACCGCAATCAAAGAGCTGTATAGGCCATAAGCAAACAATAAAATGCACATCCGGAGGGAGCGTTTCTCGTGGTTGGTGATTTTAACACAGGGAAACAGAAACCTGTTTTACCTCATTTTAACTAACTTCTCACCTGTGCAACTAGAGGCGACACTTTTACTCTGCACACAGAAAGGCAAACAAGGCCCTCCCACACCCTCCCTTTTTTAACCTGCTTCCAAACAAAAACTCAAACAGGAAGTACCAGTGACGCTCAATACGGAAGTGGTCCGATGAAGCGGATGCTAATCTACAGGACTGTTTCGCTAGCACAGATAGGAATATGTTCCAGGATTTATCCGACAACATTGAAGAGTTTACCATAGTCATTGGCTTCATTAATGACAAACTTGTAAGCCATTATTACATTTTTTTTTTTTTTTAATGAGCCTAGTTGATTCAGCCACAGAAAAATACAGAAATCCTCCCGCTAGCCATGATTGGCTGAGAATGAATGGGCTGGACATGACGAGAGATAAGTTTGGACTGGTCTGCCATGTAGCATGCTTCCATCTATAACATGAGCTGCTAAGTATGTGTGGATAATCCTGTCTACCACGTCTTTTTTGGAAATGTATGAAGAACTGACAGTTTTGCCTTGAAGTTATTAGCGCTATCGACAAAGCTAAGTGGCAAAACGCGATGGCCTACTTTCTGGAGTATGATTGTGCCATGCTGACTGACAAAAAGAGGAAATCCCCGATTTAGGAAAAACATTTCATTGAACCAGACATTGTAGAGTCTTCTGATGACAATGGTGGGGGAGAAAAAGTGTCGTTGGCATGGAAATTGACAGTTTTGAAATGAGTGAAATGCTCGGTGGAAGCAGAGCGATGATTGACAAATGCAGAGAGAGTCCAAAAAGAGAACACAGAAAGAAGGCTGTTGTATAAAAACACCCGTCTCCGGATTACAGTCTCTACTTTTATCCAATGTAAAAAAAACACCATTCCAAACTTTGCTACATAGGACCAAATCCAGGTGTTGGGTCACAAATAATACATATGGGCTTCTATAACAATAAGAGAAGAGAATCCTAAAAGGCCCAGATTCCTGCATTCAAAAATATACTTTTATTCTGACAGGATATTTTGCACTGCTTTGGTGAGACTCTTAGCTCGGTCTACATTGTTCTCTTGCTTTATGTAAATAAAACATGTTTTGAAATAGGCTACAGCAAATAGGAATAGGAATATAGGCAATTTAACCTCTAACAAGGGGGCAGTATTTTCATTTTTGGAAAAATAACGTTCCGAAATTAAACGGGATATAATGTCAGGACAAGATGCTAGAATATGCATATAATTGACAACTTGGTTTTCTATCCTCTCTAAAGTTTCCAAAACTGTATAAATATTGTCTGTGAGTATAACAGAACGGATATTGCTGGCGAAAGCCTGAGAAAAATCCAATCAGGATGTGACTCATGTTTTGAAAGCTCTGCGTTCCGATGCGTCCCTATTGAGCAGTGAATGGGCTATCAACCAGATTACTTTTTCTACATATTCCCCAAGGTGTCTACAACATTGTGACGTAGTTTCACGCCTTTATGTTGAAGAATAAGCGTAAGCGATCACCTGATGGCTCAGTGATTCTCACGTAAAATACAGAGGTAGCCATTTTTCCTTTTGCTCCTACTGAAAAAACAATTGTCCCGATGGATATATTATTGAATAGATATTTGAAAAACACCTTGAGGATTGATTATAAACAACGTTTGCCATGTTTCTGTCAACCTATTTTTCGGCGTTGTCGTGACCGCAATTTCCGGTCGATTTCTCAGCCAAACGTGAAGAACAAACGGAGCTAATTTGCCTACAAAAATAATATTTTGGGAAAAAAGGAACATTTGCCATCTAACTGGGAGTCTCGTGAGTGAAAACATCCGAAGCTCAAAGGTAAACGATTTAATTTGATTGCTTTTCGTGACCAAGTTACCTGCTGCTAGCTGGACATAATGCTATGCTAGGCTATCGATAAACTTACACAAATGCTTGTCTTGCTTTGGCTGTAAAGCATATTTTGAAAATCTGAGACGACAGGGTGATTAACAAAAGGCTAAGCTGTGTTTCAATATATTTCACTTGTGACTTCATGAATAGGAATATTTTCTAGTAATATTTATGTGCATTGCGTTATGCTAACTAGGGTCAGTTGATGATTACGCTCCAGGACCCGGAATGGGGTGTGACAACAGGTGACTATACCAGGCGGTATCAGAGGACTGCCCACAACATTTTTAGAAGACTCCAGCCACCCTAGCTAGACTGTTCTCTCTGCTACAGCACAGCAAGCGGTACCAGTACTGCAAGACTGGAACCAACAGCACCCTGAACAGCTTCTACCCCCAAGCCATAAGAATGCAAAACACGACGACTGCTAAATAGCAAATCAAATGACTACCCGCATTGGCCTTATTTTACACTGGACTCGGCACACACACACATGCAGTACTTACACTGACACCCCCACTACATATGGCCACACAAACACAGTCCAGTTGAAGTCGGACGTTTGCATACACTTCGGTTGGAGTCATTAAAACTCATTTTTCAACCACTCCACAAATGTCTTGTTAACAAACTATAGTTTTGGCAAGTCGGTTAGGACATCTACTTTGTGCATGACAAGTAAATGTTTCCAACAATTGTTTACAGAGATTATTTCACTTATAATTCACCGTACCACAATTCCAATGGGTCAGAAGTTTTCATACACTAAGTTGACTGTGCTTTTAAACAGCTTGTAAAATTCCAGAAAATGATGTCATGGCTTTAGAAGCTTCTAATAGGCTAATTGACATCATTTGAGTCAATTGGACGTGGACCTGTGGATGTATTTCAAGATCTACCTTCAAACTCAGTGCCTCTGCTTGACATCATGGGAAAATCCAAATAAATCAGCTAAGACCTAAGAAATAAATTGTAGAGCTCCACAACGCTGAAGGTACCACATTCATCTGTACAAACAGCATGAGACCAATAGCAGTCATACCACTCAAGAAGGAGACATGTTCAGTCTCCTAGAGATGAACATACTTTGGTGCGAAAAGTGCAAATCAATCCCAGAACAGCAGCAAAAGACCTTGAAGGTGCTGGAGGAAACCGGTAAAGTGTTTATATCCACAGTAAAACGAGTCCTATATCGACATAACCTGAAAAGACACTCAGCAAGGAAGAAGCCACTGCTCCAAAACCGCCATAAAAAAGCCAGACTACGGTTTGCAACTGCAGATGGGGAAAAATATCGTACTTTTTGGAGAAATGTCCTCTGGTCTGATGAGGCTTGCAAGCCAAAGAAGCATGGGGGTGGCAGCATTATGTTGTGGGGATGCTTTGCTGCAGGAGGGACTGGTGCACATCCCAAAATAGATGGCATCATGAGGCTGGAAAATTATGTGGATATATTGAAGCAACATCAAGACATCAGTCAGGAAGTTAAAGCTTGGTCGCAAATGGGTCTTCCAAATGGACAATGACCCCAAGCATACTTCCAAAGTTGCAACAAAATGGCTCAAGGACAACAAAGTCAAGGTATTGGAGTGCCATCACAAAGCCCTGACCTCAATCCTATAGAAAATTTGTGGGCAGAACTGAAAAAGCATGTGCGAGCAAGGAGGCCTACAAACCCGACTCTATTACACCAGCTCTGTCAGGAGGAATGGGCATAAATTCACCCAACTTATTCTGGGAAGCTTGTGGAAGGCTACCTGAAATGTTTGACCCAAGTTAAACAATTTAAAGGCAATGCTAACAAATACTTACTGAGTGTATGTAAACTTCTTGACCCACTGGGAATGTGATAAAAGAAATAAAAGCTGAAATAAATCATTCTCTACTATTATTCTGACATTTCACATTCTCAAAATAAAGTGGTGATCCTAACTGACCTAAAACAGGGAATTTTTACTAGAATTAAATGTCAGGAATTGTGAAAAACTGAGTTTAAATGTATTTAGCTAAGGTGTATGTAAACTTCTGACTTCGTGTTCCTCATTTACTCAAGTGTTTCCATTATGTTGGCAGTTACCCGATCACTTAAACACTGCTCACCTAAATGCTGTGCATAAATAGCCCTTTGTGACGTACAGTAACAATACTTCATACAGTAACAGTACTTCCCCATGAAGGAACTGTTTAGCCAGTCTATTATTGGTAGCAAAGCGCTGACATGCCTTCCTCTCCAAACAATGGAGGGCCTCTGTACCTGGAGCAGAGTTGATGACTGAGGAAGAACCTAAAGACGGGGACAGGCAGAGTGGGTCCGCGGAGAACAATACACCTTTCTTTAGAATAGCATTAAAAAGGCAGATGGGACTTAAAACACAAACCACAAGCAGTTAAAGGGAGTTCAAAGCAGTGCAAAAGATTACCGGTGGTAGGCTAATTCTGTTCACCTGTTTTAGCTAAAAGAGCCCCCTTGCCTGCTGAATGGTAACAAAGTAAAGCAATGGGGCTGGATGTAGACTTATGCCTTCATGTACAGGTAACTGCCAAAATAAAGGAAACGCCTACATAAAGTTTCTTGATAGGGCGTTGGGCCACTACAAGCTGTCAGAACAGCGTCAGTGCGCTGAGACAGGCAAGATTCTACAAGTGTCTGGAGAAATTCCATCATTTGGTGTTTGTTTTTTTTGGTGGTGGAAAACGCTGTCCCAGGCACCGCTCCAGAATCTCCCATAAGTGTTTAACTGGGTTGAGATCTGGTGACAGACACAAACAGACTTTAAACCCCATATGCTCCTGAGACCCTCCTTTTTTTAAGTCACTGAGATCTCTTCTTCTAGCCATGGTAGCAAAAATAAAAAGGGCAACTGGGTATTTTTATTCATGGCCTTCTGCATGATGGGATGTTAATTGCTTAATTAACTCAGGAGTCACACCTGTGTGGAAGCACCTGCTTTCAATATACTTAGTATCCATCATTTACCTGTTTCCTATATTTTGTCAGTTACCTGTACATTGCTACTCATTTACAGGAATGTACCCAGAGCTGTTGCCAGAGAATTACATTTTTATTTCTCTACTATAAACCACTTCCAATGTCATTTTAGAGAATTTGACAGTACTTCAAACCAGAACCGCAGACCACGAACAAAGTCCAGGCCAGGAATTCCACGCTTCTTCACATGCGGGATCGTCCGAGACCAGCCACCCGGACAGCTGATACAACTGTGGGCTTGAACAACCAAAGAATTTCTGCACAAACTGACAGAAACCGTCTCAGGGAAGCATATCTGCGTGTTCGTCCTCCTCACCAGGGTTATGACCTGACTGCAGTTCGGTGTCATAACCATCTTCAGTGGGCAAATGCTCACCTTCAATGGCCACTGGCATGCTGGAGAGGTGTGCGCTTCATGGATGAATCCCTGTATGACGTTGTATGGGCATGCGGTTTGCTGATGTCAATGTTGTGAACAGAGTGCCCCATGGTGGGGCTGTTACGGGCAGGCATTAGTTGCAAAAAACAAACAATTACATTTTAAATCGATGGCAATTTAAAATGCAGAGACATCCTGCGACAAGATCGTGATGCCCATTGTCGTGCTATTCATCCGCCGCCATCACCTCATGTTTCAGCATGATAATGCACGGCCAGCAAAGATTTTCAGCTTCGTGGAAGCTGAAAATGTCCCAGTTCTTCAAAGGCCTGTATACTCAGACATGTTTGGGGTGCTCTGGATCAACGAGTACGACAGCGTGTTCCAGGTTCCAGTAACGTGAAATCCATAGATAACAGCATAATGAATTCACTTCAATTGACTGATTTCCTTATCTGAACCTCTGTACAATCTTTGAAATTGTTTCATGTTCAGTATATATTTTTGTAAAGCATCAAAATTGTAAGCTAAATGTTCTGATCTGTTGCATCAGCATCATTACTTTAAAAAAAAAATGTTTTAAATATACGTAGCCACAACTGTCCCAGAGTCCGTTTGGAATAGGCAATTTTTCTCAACCAACTGACCAATAGAATAGGTGAACTTTTCTACTATTGGGGGATAGTAGATTGACAGTTTATATAGTGTCCAATCTATAACACATAGGCTAGTGATTTTGCTGTTCGTTAATCGTCTTGTTGGCTGAGGAAAAGTAAAATGTGAACAGTTGATCTAACATCTTCACAGTTTGCAAAGTAATTCGGAGAGGACACACGTCGTTGCATCCTAGAGTTACAATGCACTGTTAAGATGAATTCCCATAATCTACGTGTGATTTGTTATTCTGAGCACTGTGGGTAGACACCTAAATCAAGTTACGCACCCAAAGCATACAGGTCCAGTAAATTTCTCAAATGTCCAGTCATTTACATAACGGAAACCATGGTCAAGACCGTGATCATACCCCTCTTCTCACTCTCTGGTGAGCAAAACAGGAAACAGCAGGATACCCTAGGCCGATTGTTGTCACAGAGACACACAGGAAATACATAAGACTTCCCTTAACATGACTGTTCTATTCAAAAAAGTGAATCCCCACCCCCATCTTCCCCCACCCCCTTGTCCACCAACACATACTGACACATTTCAGTGTCAATCACGCCTTCACTTCTACTACCCCCCCCCCCCTCTACTACCCCCCAGTTTGGGTTCCGTGTAGGGCATTAACAGATGTAGTCACTGCGACAGCAACAAGTCAGACATCTAATTTTACAAACACCGTTGATGACATTTGCTAACTATATTGTGAGAATGGGAAACTTACAACTGGTTAGGCCTGGATGTTATAGTCCCGAATGTTACCAAGGGAGATACGAGCTATGTACTAGGCCTATCACTACCCTACACACTCATCTGGGACCATTATATCAAATATGACTCTGGATCTCCACTCACTCTGTGGCTTCCTAGAGTTCTGGGAATACCTCAGTCACAACTGCCAGTTTGCCTTGCCTCTCTATGCCGGGCAGTCAGTCAAGGGTCCTGGCTCTAGACACTGCAACAGAGGATGTTCCCAATGGCACGAAAGACAGAGGTGGAACAGACGCAAAGTTAGGCAGGTCTCGACAGCCAGTGCTGTTTTGATTCCGGACAAGGGGAGGTGGGTGACAATGACGAATTTCGATTATGTTTCAGGCAGACGAGAGCAAGAGAGAGAAATATATGGCAGATATAGTGTAGTGACTGACGTCCAACACACCACGTTGACGGGGCCTTATCTGTAGAATGGCGGCATGGTGGAAAGACCACTTCGCTGCCTGATAGGGCTGCTGCCATCATGAGACCCCCACTCGAATCATTTGGAGAGAGAGTTTTAATTCTTACGAGCCTGGGACAAGCAGCTGCTTGCTTCAATCACAACAGCTAAAAGAAGATAGGCAGTCACTTTGTTGCAAGGCGTGAATCATTGCCGTTTTAAACACAGCAACTTAGAAATCGCAAAACTGAAAAACTGAGTGGCCTATATTCAAATGCACTACTAAATAACTTTAAAAAGCAAGTTAGGCTCATGAATCAACAAAGGGCAGAACCAGAGCCTTCAAACGGCAAAAGCCTGTGCTGCAAAAACACACTAAACAACTTTCTGAAAAAGCTTATAAAGCAAGTCACAGCCAATCTGTAAATAGCACACCCAACTACCTCATCCCCATATTATTACTTACCCTCTTGCACCCCAGTATCTCGACTTGCACATCATCTGCACATCTATCACTCCAGTGTTAATGCTAAATTGTAATTATTTCACCTCTATGGCCTATTTATTGCCTTAACCTCCCTACTCTTCTACATTTGCACACATTATATATTGTGCTATTGACTGTACGTTTGTTTGTGGAACTCAGTGTTGTTTTTTGTCGCACTGCTTCGCTTTATCTTGTCCAGGTCGCAGTTGTAAATGAGAAGTTATTCTCAACTGGCCTACCTGGTTAAATAAAAGGTGAAATAAAAATAACTTGAAAAAAAAAAAGTATGCTTGTAAAACAAAAAAGGGCCTCTAGGCCAAACTAGGCCTCTAGGCCATATGTAACCGAACGCAAAATGCCTGCGCTGCTGCATAGGATGCCGGGTCTATATTTGTCTATAAAACCTGTATATGGAAATTACCAACAGATTCAAGCCATTTTACCATTTCCTCTCATGCTTGCCAACCCAGGCAAGCACTCAGCTCAGGAACTGAAAGTTTTAGCGTATGAAAAGGAAGTGTGAGCGACAACTCTCAACCAAATATGTAGATTAACATATGCACTAAGATTCTGTGTAACATTAGTCTAAACTGCATATCTACACTAAAGGACTGTTGTCAGTCAAGGTTTAGTATCTGTAACTTATGTCAGAATAGAGTTGTTCCATGTCATTTCAGCAAGCCATGACACCCACCATCTTAGATGGTTCTGAAAGTGTTTCTGTAGTTTGAAACCGATAAGATTAGCATCCCTACAACATTATTTTGTTGAAACAATTTGATCTGAGAAATTAAACTAATTGATTGCACCCCCCAAAAAATTGGCCATTTTAATTCATAGGATTCTTAGAATATTCAATAAATGTAGTACCGAACATACGACTTGGACCAAACTTTTTCTAACAATAAGACATGAGGAATCCAAAAGAGACTCACCCTCCCCCACCCTAATCCCATCCTAACAATGACTATACAGTATCAATTCTCCCCCTCCCATGACATGTAAGCAGTTTATGAACAAGGTATAACACCAACCTATGCTTTGGTTGTTTACCTGGCCACTGTTTCAAATGCTAACTTTTTAGCATTTGTGGCACAAATTCAATGCACGTCAATGGTACCTATAATTAGCATTTGAGCGTCATATTCACAGCTAGAAGAAACATCCGAGTTACACAATAAATGTGTTACTTCAGGATGATTTGGACATGAAGCGTGAAAATGCCAACATACTGTAGGTACCATCGACTTGCGTTTAATTTGTGCCACAAATGAAACAGTGGACAACAAAACCAACACATGGATTGCGGTCATATCTTGCCCATAGACTGTTTACAGGGTAAGGAAACCAATATGTACATTTGTATTTTGGGGGAACTCTTTGTAATTGTAATATCAGGATGTATGATTGGACCTAACAAACTTCAATGTCTAATTTCTCTGGACAGGAAAAAAAAAAAAAAAAAAAAAAACACCATCAAATTCACTGGGAATACATTACAATACTCTGAACCGCAGTGCCATACTACTTGTAAGACATAGCGAACTGAGACTCGTTGTTGGGGTGGGAGGCTTTTGACAATTTCTTTGGATTCCTCACTCATTGCTAGGTACTATATTTATTGAATATTATTTTAATCCTATATATCAAAAAATATGACCAATTTGGGTGCAATCAATTAGCTTAATTTCTCAGATCAAAATATATTTCAGGAACGGTAATTTGATCCATTTCTAAAATAAACAATTATTGAACAATCTGAGATGGTGGGTGTCAAAATCGACTTGTGCTTTGAGGTGGACCGACCCACCAACATATCCTTCCTGGATATTAAATTAACCTGTTAGCCAGCGAAAATAACATTTACAGGTCATGCTTATCTGTCTGTTAATTTGCACAATTTAGTGGAATAAAAAAAAAATTGGGCCGTGTATTTTTGTTAGTCCTCGTGCGTCTTATTTAATCACACACCCAAACAGAACCTAGTTTGGAGTGGAATATCACGGACATCAAAAGCTGCTGCCCCTCAAACAGCTGGTTGCTGCTGGAGTGAAACAATTCTTATAATCATTGCGCAACAATTCTAAAAAAAGAGTTTAAGAGGATACCAGCTTTAATGCTACTATTTGTATCAACTACTAATTGAAGCGTGTCCTCCATTCGCCATTCGAGTGCATAGGCAATCCAGTAGGCAGACCATCAACGAGGTACCCACCACCTCGCAATCTGAGCTGGAGGTATTTTGAAAACATATACTTAAAATTGTTTTAAACCTGGACATTTTAACTCATGAGGCATGTCTTACCTTGCTTCCAAGTAGCCTAGCCAAAAGCCGACTATAGAAACGGAGGAAACTATTTTATATAGACTTCCTATTATGCCATTGAAACCAGAATCTCTCCTCTATTGGTTTTCATATCAACTTTATTTTGTTGTCCTGAAGCCAAAGGCACAATCCAAGTCATATTAGCAACCCGCCGTAGTTCTTGCATATTTCGATTTTCCCTCTAAATTTCTGGGATTTTAATCTGTGTGTGTCTTTAGAAGTGTTTTCCCACAAATTGTATTTTGGAAAATTATTTACAATGAAGTTTTACATGAGCTGCTTCATTACAGGAGTTGCATGTATAAGAAAATAGCATTTTGGCTGTGAAACATAGCCGTGCTATTATTGCATTTTTCAATTAAGCTCTTAAATGAAAAATTCCATGTATGCATGCATGGTATTTTCTGTCGATGAAGTCATTTTGCTGTTTGAAAGAAATTGATCCATTTGTTAACGGTTAACGAGGGTCGATTAGTCTACAGCAAAATTGACCAAAATTTGCAGCCCTACTTCCAAGATGTCATACTTATGTTTGTAGGCCGAGCTTATCCCCAAACTTGACTCCTGTATCAAATGTGTACATATCATACAGACTAACCACAGTTCTTGAGAAATCCACTCGGCAGCAACCACTTCTAGAAGCATGCACCAACTCCTGGCCCATCTTCCCAAAACATTTTCCTAAAGGGGGGGGGGGTCTACTACGTGAATATCATCAGGCAGCTAGGTTCCCGGGACAAAAGCCCTTTGCTATACTGGAGCATGAGTACAGGACAATACAAGGCTGTCCAAAAAAAGGTGATCAATTATTTCAGGCCCGGCACCATCGCTGGGACGCGGCTGTGAAAGACTCAGCAGGCTACTGGCATTACACATCTGGCTAAAAGACTACTGTAGCTCTGTTGGCATATCTATATAAAGTTAACTTTAACACCTTTTGGAAACAGAAGATGCTTTACAGGAATGAGAGTCCATCCAAATCATTTTGGCTCCCGTCCTAGCATTTAAAGGCTGCTTTGAGACAATGACTTATCAGTGACATTGTCCCAGGGGTGTTGGCAGTCATAATGTAAATAAATTAGGTTGTGTCCATCCAACTCCCCTGAATGCCTCAGGCCATCCTACAGCTATTGTATGCAGTAATCATGAGCCTGAGTTATACTATTACCACTGAGGCTGTTTGACCTAGTTGGAAGTCCACTAGGTGCAGTTCACCCTACACTATCAGCTCAAACATAAATATCAGTGTCATGTCTACTTCTGATAAGCCTCCCAGTAAAGCAATAAAAACAAGTGCTAAAAATAGCCCACATTAACATGTAGCCTAAGAAACAAGGTTCATGAAATCCATAACTTGCTAGAAGATAACGTTCATATACCGACTCTCTGAAACTCACTTAGATAATACATTTGATGATACAGTGGTAGCAATACATGGTTTCAACATCTTCAGAAGAAACAGGAATGCCAATGGTGGAGGAGTTGCTGTTTATGTTCAGAGTCATATTCCTGTAATGCTTTGAGGATTTCATGCCAAATGCTGTTGAAGTAATATGGCTACAGGTTCACCTGCCCCACCTAAAGCCCATTCTTGTGGGAAGCTGCTATCAAGTGCCAACAGTCAGTATCAGGATAACGTGTGTGAAATGCTTGATATCAACAGGTGACCAAATATTAACTGGCTTTCATCAAGCTGCCCACTCAGGAAAAAGCTTTAAAACTGTAACGTTATCAGTCAACCTACTAGGGTTATCAGTCAACCTATCACAGGAATTAATGGAATCCTCTCCAACATAATCCAGTCAGAGTCAGGCATTCCCCAGGGCAGCAGTCTAGGCCCCTTTTAAAAAAAATCTTTACTAATAACCTACCACTGAGTAAAACCTGTATCTACTGTAAATATTGTAATGAATAATGTAGAAATTGTGCAAGTTGAAGAGACTGAACTCCTTGGAGTAACCTTGGATTGTAAACTGTCATGGTCAAACATATTGATGCAACAGTAGCTAAGATGGGGAAAGGTCTGTCCATATTAAAGTGCTGCTCTGCTTTCCTACCTGCTCTAGTTGTCGCACTTGGGAAAAACTGGAGGAACTCCTCAAAAACAGTTGTGCTAAGCTTGTAGCGTCATACACAAGACAACTCAAGGCTATAATCTCTGCAAAAAGGTGCTTTAACAAAGTACTGAGTAATGAGTCTGAATACTTATGCAAATGTTATAGTACTTCATTTAATACAAATTTGCAAAAATGCCTAAAACCTGTTTTTGGAACATCATTTTGGGTTATGCATTTATCACAGGTGGACTCCAATCCAGTTGTAGAAATATCAAGGATGATCAATAAGGTAAATATTTTATCAATTTGCAAAAGTTTCTAAAAACCTAGTTTCACTTTATCATTGTGTGGTATTGTGTGTAGACTGCTGAGGATTTTTATGTAAACCATTTTAGAATAAGGCTGTAACATAAAATGTTGAAAAAGTCAAGGGGTCTGAATACTTTCCGAAGGCACTATACACAATATTTAAGATATATTTTCCACTAACCCGAATACCCTTCACCTAATTGGAGTAAACTGATGAACAGCAGCACTTAGGCTTTTACCTCTAGCTTATACTTACTAAATACATTTTACGAACAATCTTTTGTTTGTTTTTACTCCTATCCTTCCTCTACCCCTCCCATCCATTTCTAAAGACCATCCAGTTTAACTGTGTTGTGATGTTTCACAAAAGTTCTGAACCTTTCCAATTCTCAGTTTCTATAAGATTGTAAATTAAAGAAAATATAATACTTTTAGCAAAATGTTATTGATTGATTGACTGACTTTTCAAAAATCACCCAGCAGTGCCAACTGCAGAGTTAGAGCCACGTAAATGTTGCAATTCTTCAGCCATTCCTGGACCTACGACCAAAAACAAATCTTCATATGGACAGTACCAAAACAAATTATATAATGATTATCTAACCATTTGCCTCATGCAGCGTGACACATCTCCTTAGCATAGAGTTGATCAGGCTATTGATTGTGGCCTGTGGAATGTCATCCCACTCCTTTTCAATGGCTGTGCGAAGTAGCTGGATATTGGAGGGAAGTGGAACGAGGTCATACGTCGATCCAGAGCATCCCAAACATGCTCAATGGATGACATGTCTGGTGAGTAAGCAGGCCATGGAAGAACTGGGACATTTTCAGCTTCCAAGAATTGCGACATGTGGCCGTGCATTATCATGCTGAAATTAGGTGATGAGGCCTCAGAATCTCATCACGGTATCTCTATATGCATTCAAATTGCCATCAATAAAAAGGCAATTGTGTTCATTGTCCATGGCTTATGCCTCTCCATATCATAACCCCACAGCCACTATGGGGCACTCTGTTCACAATGTTAACGTCAGCAAAGTGCTCGACCACACGATTCCAAACATGTGGTCTGCGGTTGAGGCCGGTTGGCAGCACTGCCAAATTACCTAAAAACAACATTGGAGGCTGCTTATGGTAGAGAAATGGACTTATCTAGCTACAGCACTGGTGGACATTCCTGCAGTCAGCATGCCAATTGCACGCTCACTCGGAACTTGAGACATCTCTGGCATGGTGTTGTGTGACAAAACTGCACATTTTAGAGTGGCCTTTGATTGTTCCCAGCACAAGGTGCACCTGTGTAATGATCATGCTGTTAAATCAGCTTCTTGACTTGCCCACAACTGCCAGGTGGATGGATTATCTTGGCAATGGAGAAATGCTCACCAACAGGGATATAAACAAAATGAGAGAAATAAGCTTTTTGTGCATATGGAAAATGTCTGGGATCTTTAAATTTCAGCTCATGAAACATGAGACCAACACATCAAGTTGTGTTTATATTTTTGTTGCGTATAAAAGTGGACACCCATTCAAATTAGTGGATTCGGCTATTTCAGCCACACCCATTGCTGAAGGGTGTATAAAATCGAGCACAGAAAAATTTGTACATTTTTCCCCTGCTAGATCTGCGCTGGTCAACTGTTATTGCCGTTATTGTGAAGTGGAAATGTCTAGGAGCAACAACGGCTCAGCCACGAAGTCCTCGGTTGCAACACTCACTACGGAGTTCCAAACTGCCTCTGGAAGCAACGTTGGCACAAGAACTGTGTCGGGAGCTTCATGAAATGGGTTTCCATGGCCGAGCAGCCGCACACAAGCCTAAGATCCGCATGCGCATTGTCCAAGCGTCTGCTGGAGTGGTGTAAAGCTCGCCGCCATCGGCGCAGTGGAAATGCGTTCTCTGGAGTGATGAATCACGCTTCACCATCTGGCAGTAGACGGACGAATCGGCGTTTGGCGTGAGTAAGCTACCTGCCTGAATACATAGTGCCAACTGTAAAGTTTGGTGGAGGAGGTATAATGGTCTGTGGCTGTTTTTCATGGTTCGAGCTACGCCCCTTAGTTCCAGTAATGGGAAATCCTACAGCATACAATGACATTCTAAACGATTCTGTGCTTCCAACTTTGTGGCAACAGTTTGAGGAACACCCTTTCCTGTTTCAGCATGCCCCCATGCACAAAACAAGGTCCATACATAAATGGTTTGTCGAGATCAGTGTGGAAGAACTTGACTGGCCTGCACAGAGCCCCGACCTCAATCCCATCGAACACCTTTAAGATGAATTGGAGTGCCGACTGCGAGCCAGGCCTAATCGCCCAACATCAGTGCCTGACCTCACTAATGCTCATAGCTGAATGGAAGCAAGTCCCTTCAGCAATGTTCCAACATGTAGTGGAAAGCCTTCCCAGAAGAGTGGAGGCTGTTATAGCAGCAAAGGGGGACCAACTATATTTTGGCCATGATTTTCAAATGAGATGTTCAACAAGCAGGTGTTCACAAACTTTTGCTCATGTAGTGTATATCTATCTAACTTAAGCTAATGAGGATCCACAATAAATACAAATTCTGATAACATGAAATGTGGCAATATACAAGCCAAGGGTTGCATTAATGCAGAACTCCACAAAATAATTAATTACAAAACGCTTAAGAAATATCTTGCTGCGTTGTCAATGCAGATCTAAAATGCTTCTTATTGCAATTTCTGCTCGGCATCAGACTAATTTTCTGCTCAGTTACACTTCTACACTCGGATGAGAATTCATTTTTAAGCAGATAGCACTGACTGATGTGTAGCTACGTTTCTCAGGTAAAACCAGATTCACTTCAAGCAAAACATTGAAATGTAGCTGGCTGCATTCATTCGATGATCAACAGAAATAAAAAGACCAGCCAAATAGCGTTGTACTTCTGTTGTCATCTGATGAAAATGAAGCTATTTTCTGCCGAATGTGGTGCACTAATGCATTTTCTGTGAAGGTTATACGGTCGGTGCATGTAAGCTGTCCGACCCAAAAAATAAATAATTGGTGACCAAAAGTTGTCTGTTTTTCAACCAATTGATTGGCCAACATTTTTTCAAACACATTTTTCTATATGTAGACACACCCTATGTGTTTAAATAAAATCCACTATATGGGCTGAGCTGGTCTGATGCTTTAAGCGCACTGTTAGATTAAATATTTAAGACAAATAACTAGAGGGAGTCTGACCACAATTGATTTGATTGTGTCTGGCCGGAGTCGGACTTCCTGAGTTGTGAATTATTTATCTTTTTAAACCCGTGTGCACCGGTTGTCTCGCTCTCTCATCCCTGCTGCAGCAACCACTGCAGAACATCAGTGTTTATCGTGCAGTCCGTGTTGCTGAAGCTGCAACTTAATTAAAGCCATTTCTGACTGAGGAGTTGTTACTAAAATCCCTCATATTGTTTAGAAAATAACATTCCCTATTCCCTCAACCCTTGCGCTCCCATCACAAGACAGCAAAATGGATGCAGAGGACGTGAAAAAGAAACTCGGTAAAACAGGGAAATATTTACTGGGTGCAGGAGGGAAATGGGAAGTCAGATGTGTGGAATAGATTTGATTTAGTTGTGGAAACTACTGGAGATAAAGAAAAAGGAGGAAGGTAAGGAGCAAGTGCTGTGTGCAAAACAGGTTACCGGTAGATTACACAATTTTATTTAAAAAAAATAAAAATTGGGGACCGTTTAGAACACTGTAAACACAATTATAAAACTACCAGAGTTGAACCATTTGCATTGTAAAGCCTTTATTACAGCCTAAAAACAGTAGCCATGCATATGTTAATGCAATTGCCAACATGCTAATTATTCAAGGGTCCCTTCATAATTTCATTTTTAAAAGTAAAATGCTTTATTACATTTCAAACCATGAATGACTTGTATTGTGTGATAATATTGATACAGTAGCCTAATATATATATGACATTTAGGCCTAAGTAAGTTACAGTATTAAGACTAAACAGGATGCACTCTTAAGGCCTACAGCTCGGTGGTGGTTATACAAGGCTACTATACTAACCCTACTAATGACAATGACATTTTTAATATAATGATATGATAATATTTGAGATTCTTCAAAGTAGCCACCCTTTCCCTTGATAACAGCTTTGCACACTCTTGGCATTCTCTCAACCAAGTTCATGAGGTAGTCACCTCAAATGCATTTCAATTTACAGGTACGCCTTGTTAAAAAGTCCATCATTACTTCATGACATGAAGGGCAGCCAATACTTAACATTTCAGGAACTTTGAAAGTTTCTTAAAGTCCAGTCGCAAAAACCATCAAGCGCTATGATGAAACCGACTCATGAGGACCGTCACAGGAAAGGAAGACCCAGAGTTACTTCTGCTGCAGAGGATAAGTTCATTGAAAAGTTACCAGCCTCAGAAATTGCAGCCCAAATAAATGCTCCACAGAGCTCAATTAACAGACACATCTCAACATCAACTGTTCAGAGACCGTGTGAATCAGGCATTCATGGTCAAATTGCAAAGAAACCTCTACTACAGGACACCAATAAGAAGAGACTTGCTTGTCCATGAAACACAAGCAATGGACATTAGACACACCACCAACCAAAAATTTGAGATTTTTGGTTGGTGGTGTGAGAGTGCTTTGCTGGTAACACTGTCAGTGATTTATTTAGAATTCAAGACACCCTTAAATCAGCATGGCTACCACAGCATTCTACAGTGGTATGCCATCCCATCTGGTTTGCGCTTAGTGGGACTATCATTTGTTTTTCAACAGGACAATGACCCAACACACATCCAGGCTGGCAAGAGCTATTTGACCAAGAAGGAGAGTGATGGAGTGCTGCATCGATGACCTGGCCTCCAACAATCCACCGACCTCAACCCAATTGAGATGGTTTGGGAAGAGTTGGACCGCAGAGTGAAGGAAAAACAGACAAGCGCTTAGCATTTGCGGGAACTCCGTCCAAGACTGTTGTAAAAGCATTCCTCATGAAGCTGCTTGAGAGAATGCCAAGAGTGTGCAAAGCTGCCATCAAGGCAAAGGGTGGCTACTTTCAATCATCTATTTTTTGTTACTACATGATTCAATATATGTTATTTCATAGTTTTACAGCATGTGTCTTCACTATTATTCTACAATGTAGAAAATAGTACAAATAAATAAAAATCCTTGAATGAGTAGGCGTGTCCAAACGTTGGACTGGAACTGTATATGGATGACTTAAAGTCAGGCACATTTAACAGTTAGGTTATAGATTAGACCTAATTAAGTTGGGGTTTATCCTTCTCCTCACATTTCTTAGACAATTAAGGCAAGGGCTGTTTTCCTGTCTCCTAATTCTACTGCAGCCTCCTCCGCATTGTTCTCAACACCAAAATACTGGTTAACTTCGCTATTATGTACTTAGCAACATGAAAAAGGCACCAATTCAACAGCGCACTGGCGTTTCAGAACCATGGACAGCGACCGCTCTAAAGGCAGGAGAAAGCACGATATAAAATTATATTTTTATTAGTTGCACCATTGTTCTAACATAATATAAACATATATAATTTCAGTAGCACAAAAGTGACATCCCCACAGCCTCCGCAATGGATTAGTCTACTCAGACAGGTGCGAATCAGACAGGTATCGTGTGCACCGTGATTTTTTTTTGTGACTGCTCAACTAGTGAAATCTAGGTCGACCAACAGCCTATCGACTACACAATTGACCAGTCGGTTAAAGGGGGGGGGGGGTCAGGGGTCAGTCCTAGTTGCAGGCCCCTGGTCAGACAAAAAAAAACACTACTTTCAATGTAAAAATTCAGGTAAAAAAATGGTTTAAAAATGCAGATTTGATGGTCTGCGCTTTGAAAATGCTGATTTCTTAACTTTAAAATTGACCCATGTACATCATGACATATTTCATTATGCCTTACGTCATCTCGATGGAGTCTTGTCCCACTACTGAACGGACAAGTGTTATTAATGCAAGATGGAAGGAGAGACGGTCTCTCGTCAGAGATCGCATGTATTTTGGGAGATTAGAAAATGTGAATTTTTCATTCATGCCAAATACAGTTTCAGGTGATTTATAAAAGGTTACTTTTCCCTCAACTTGTTTCTCAAACTTTATAGCAAGTCAACCTAGCTTGCACTGCAGAGCAGCTAGCTAGCTAGCTAAAAGAGATGCTAGGTTGAAGATATCATTGTAGCCAGAGAGCAATTGGGGGAGAAGGGTCTTGGTCAGGGAGGTGACCAAGAACCCGATGGTCACTCTGACAGAGCTCCAGAGTTCCTCTGTGTAGATGGGAGAACCTTCCAGAAGAACAACCATCTCTGCAGCCCTCCACCCATCAGGCCTTTATGGCAGAGTGGCCAGGCGGAAGCCACTCCTCAGTAAAAAAGGCACATGACAGCTCACTTGGGGTGAGAAATGAGAAACAACACTCTCTGGTCTGATGAAACCAAGATTGAACTATTTGGCCTTAAGGCCAAGTGTCACGTTTGGGGGAAAAAACATTGCACCATCCCTACGGTGAAGCATGGTGGTGGCAACATCATGCTGTGGGAATGCTTTTCAGCGGCAGGGAGACTAGTCTGGACCGAGGGAAAGATGAACGGAGCAAAGTACTGAGAGACCCTTGCTGAAAACCTACTCCAGAGAGTTCAGGACCTCAGACTTGTGCGAAGGTTCACCTTCCAACAGGACAATGAACCTAAGCACACAGCCAAGACAACGCAGGAGGGGATTCGGAACAAGTCTCTGAAAGTCCTTGAGTGGCCCAGCCAGAGCCCGGACTTGAACTGTGCAGCGACAGTCCCCATTCAACCTGACAGAACTTGAGAAGATCTGCAGAGAAGAATGGGAGAAACTCCCTAAATACAGGTGTACCAAGCTTGTAGTGTCATGCCCAAGTAGACTCGAGGCTGTAATCGCTGCCAAAGGTGATCAACAAAGTAAAAGGTCTGAATACTTAGGTAAAAAAATATATATATTTTTCGCTTTGTCATTATGGGGTGTGTTGATTGAGGAGGGAAAAAATGATAATACATTTTAGAATAAGGCTGTAAAGTTAGAAAAATGTGGAAAAACTCAATGGGTCTGAATACTTTCCGAATGCACTGTGTGTCCAGGGAGCTGGCTGCCACATAATTTCAAACATACCCTCCCCCATGTGAACACACACACTTAAAGTTCCCACACCCCCTACACTTTATAAAACCACTCCACAGCTGCAATGTTGTTATTCAACACTGATATAAAAACCTGACAATTGTACTGCATACAGAGAGAAACGGTACCAAAATGATTTATACCAAGGAGATTGAGCTATTGTTTCACTATAGCTAATAAAATCACATTTTATTTTTAACATAAATACAACAGGTGTAGTACAAATGCTTGCCTACGAGCCCTTCCCAGCGACGCGGTTTAAAAATAATTAAAATAGTGACACGAGGAATACAATTAAATGCACAAGAATGGATATGTATACAGGGAGTACCAGTACCAGATCAATGTGCAGAGGTAAAGTATTAGAGACAGATATGAAGGCAAGGTAAAGTGACTAGGCATCAGGATAGATAAGACTAAAATAAAGAACAGAGTAGCAGCAGCAAATGAAAGTGCGTGTGTGTTATGTGTGCATTTGTGTTGTCGGTATGAGTGTGTGGGTGTATGTAGTGTATTTGAATGCGTGCGGGTTTTGTGTGGGAGTGTCAATGTAGTGTGTGTGAGTGTGTATACATAGTCTAGTGAGTGTCCATAAAGGCAGTGCAAGATGGAGAGTCAGTACAGATAGTTTGGGTACCATTAATTGACTATTTAGCAGTCTTACGGCTTGGGGGTAGAAGCTGTCTCAAAGCCTGTTGGTCCATTTGCCGGATGGTAAAAGAGTGAAAAGTCTATGGTTTGGGTGACTGGAGTCTTTGGCAATTTTCGGCTAGGCCAAAGTCATGTATCTGAATGGCTCTGCCCCTGAGAGTCCATAGTATGTGGCCTGACAGCATTTAGTTGACTTTCTAGCTAGGCTATTCCATTCTATGGTGAACTGTAACAGAGTGAACGATGGTGGTGGGGCCTTACCTGTCCTCGTCCCACTCCATTTGTATGGGTATTCCAAACAGGCTGTTCACAGAGGGGTTGTCAGCCTGATGCAGGCCCTCTGGGGTCTTCATCAGGTTTTTCTCAGCGATGGAGGGAGGCTGGGCCGTCGCGAGGCCCTCCACCTTCCTACTGCCCTCCTCCACCTGGTCAAACCCGGCAGCCAAGAGGTCCTGCACCCCCCCGCCATTGCGGGCCGTGGGGGCCTGTTGCCCGGACAACAAGAAGGCGGTCAGGTTTGACATGGTGGCAGGGACTGCTGCAGCAGTGTTGGAGGCACTGGGCACAGTGGTGGGCATGCCGTCGATGCTGGTGGTCACGGCTACGATGGCGGTAGGCACGTTTTGGGCACTGGGGGGCATGGAGTGGAGCCCGAGGGGCTGAGGCATCCCTGTGGGGGCATACTGACACACAGGCTGCTGCAGAGTAGAGGCTCTGCCCAGCAGCATGGAGGCCCCAACACCTCCAATACCTGCACCCATCAAGCCTGGAGCTGGCTGACTAAGGGGTAAAGGGACTCCTCCCTCCGCTGCTGCCAACTCCCCTACCTGGCCCTGCATCGGCACCCCGGCGGCGGGAGTCATGACCGGCGATGGGCCCTGACCCATAGGTTGTCCCACGGAGAGGCTGGTCATGGAAAGGGTCTGGCCAGCCGACACCACTGCCTCCATGACAGGTTGGTGGTGTTGGTAGTAGTCCGCTTGGTTCTGGGGCAGGCCTGGGGGTTGGTTGGATAGATGGTGTCCCAGTGGAAGATGCTGTAGAATGGGTTGCTGCTGCTGGAGAGAGTAAGCCAGCGGCTGGGTCTGGGCTGCCGGGGGCACGCTATGAGATTTCTGTATGTGGATGCCAGTTTGAGGCAGACCGTTGAACCCCACAAGGAGGTTCTGGGGGGCAGCGGGTTGGATAGTACCCAGCGCAGGCTGCTGAACTGAGACAGCCACGGGTTTGTTGGTGGGGAAAGCGTTGGCTGTGGCTGTTCCAGGCTGCCCCATGTTGTAGTTCTGGTGGTGGAGCTGCTGCTGCTGTAGCAGTGTGTCCACTGGGTGAATGTGCGAGGCACTAAGTGCAGCAGCATCCACTATAGAGTCTAGGCCCTGGCCTGAGAGAGTCGCCGGTGCGACCACCGAACCACCTGTCAACCCCAGCCCGCTGTCCCTGTCGGCGCTGGGGTCCAACGCATTGGCATGCCTAATGTTATCCGCAGTCCTGTTAACCACTGTGTTACCCTCCGAGTCTTTCTCATAGAACTCTGTGCAAGTCCATCGGCCCCTTCTGAAGGGCTCTCCAGTACCATGATCAAGTTTGATGACCCTGAAGCGTGAACTGCAACTTGTTGTCGACGTTGTAGAAGTTGGGGTTGAACTAGTCACTACTGGCTGGGATGTGCTCACTGACACGTTGGTAGCCACCCCACTGGTCACTGGGGCAGGCTGTTGCACGAGCCTGGACTGAGAGATAGTAGGGAGGTCGCTTGAGGAACCAGTTCCCAGAGTTTGCTGGCTAACATGAGAGCCTGCCACTCCCACCTTTCGAGTAGCAAAACCCTCATTTGCGGGACCCGACAATGCAGGTAGCTGCCCAACTTGAGGTATAACGCCAGGTGCCTCTTGCTCCCCTACATGGTTTAGGGTTTCCTCAGATGAACTTCGATCACATACCTCTGGCTCGTAGTCAGCCCGGGACATGTCGAAGATTTCCGACAACACGTCTTCAGTCCGTGATTCGTCTGGGTCGTCCAGGCTCTCTGTGTCATCCGTGGCACTGCTGGCCGCCACCTGAGCCTGTGTCACACTTGTGATCTGAAAACAGCTCTTCTTTTTAGCCGGCATTTTAGACATTTTGAGAGCCTGCGTTTACAACTCCAGTCTAAATATCCTGCGTCAAACGCGAGTGGGCTAGTATCAGCTGACAAATGGCTATCTGAAACAGCGTATTTGCATCGATGTCAGTTATTCTATTATCAAGACGAGTATGTCATCCTACCTCCTCTCCTGTTGCATTTTACGAGTTCATAACATTGAAGACAGACCCTCTCAATTCAAGCAATGCGGCGTTTGCCAATAGAATTAGCTCGCAATTAAATAACTGATCCAAAGCTTTGATCCGTCAGAACCGGCCTGCCCAGTAAGTAATGTCCCGACTCCGTAGTTGTCAGATGGCCGCTGTCGCAGAGAGAGCTCCCCAGCTGCAGGAGCTACTTTAGTCTGAGGCGGGCCCGTACCCCTCCACTCCACTCAAAGTGCTAACGTTGGCTGGCTAGCTTGCTAGCTGCAACACTCCTCTACGTTGGGACAAGTACGTAAGACATCATGCGGATCAAGTCTACTCTCCCCTCTTGACTTGCGAATTAAAAAATATTCAATACTAACACTTGTTTAAAAGGTCATTGAAACACATTTCCAAGAATACACTGTCACTATTTCCCACTTCATGGAACTGACAATCCAAACAGCGCCTACCTTACTCTTGTCAAGAAGATGGCTAGCCAGTTATATCAGAGAGGAAGAGGCAAAGCGAGAGGGTTTACTCCGCCCAAAATCTGTCCACGAAAATAAGACAACCAATGAGAAATTGTTGTAAGGAAGTCAATGACAAGTGTCGAATTTGGTCAATTTTTTGATTGTCACGAACGCACCGATATAAGTAGACGCACGTGAGATTTCAGCAACTTAGAAAAAACTACTTTATATCGGAGTTGTGACTGTTGTTCACACGCGTATTTGCCCTCTTATTAGCTAGAATGGTCCCACAAGATATCTCTCTTTTCGCCCGCCTTCCATCTTCATGGACATGTATTTCCATTGTTAGGACAGTCACTCGACTGTCTTGTCAATATAATATAAAATATTTGGTTTACGTACAATTGCACTGCATCGTGGGAAGCGAACACAACCATATTTACGTACATAATGATTGAGAATTTAATTTCTCTCACTCGATATATATATTTACTACACTTTTAGACTATTTGTCTTGTTTATTTTTCGACCACTTGTATTATTTGAAAGGGAGACTGCACCCCTTACTATCCGTTCCCCTCAAGTGATTGGTGAAGAACACTATTGAAGGGAGCAGGAACAATCCAAACTAAAACTCTGCCATGGTCCCCTGGTGGTCTTTGAATCTTTGGACCCCTGGTGGCCAATGTATACAAATCTTAACGTATTCAGTCAGTTCAATGAACTATAGATGGCTGTGAATCCCTCGAAAATAGACTATATATACAAAAGTATGTGGACACCCCTTCAAATGAGTGGATTCGGCTATTTCAGCCACACCGTTGTGGACAGGTGTATAAAATCGAGAAAACAGCCATGCAATCTCCATAGACAAACATTGGCAGTAGAATGCCCTTACTGAAGAGCTCAGTGACTTTCAACATGGCACCATCATAGAATGCTACCTTTCCAACAAGTCAGTCCATCAAATCTCTGCCCTGCTAGAGCTGCCCCGGTCAACTGCAAGTGCACAAAAGCCTAAGATCACCATGCGCAATGACAAATGTAGGCTGGAATGAGGTATAGCTAGCCGCCATTGGAATCTGGAGTAAAGGAAAATCGTTCTCTGGTGTGATGAATCACGCTTTACCATCTGGCAGTCCGACGGACTAATATGGGTTTGGCGGATGCCAGGAGAACACTACCTGCCCGAATGCATTGTGCCAAGTGGGAAGTTTAGTGGAGGAGGAATAATGGTAAAACATTACATATCAAAGGGAATATGTGGTTTAGAATATGTATATGATGGACTTAGCAGTTTAGTTATATACACAAATCCAATTTACATCCATATAGCACAAAGGGAATGTTCTTTACAAATTTCCTAGAAACTTGTCATGTTTTGTATACTTGGGCATTTTAAAGGTAAAACTTTGCATACATTTTACATAAACTCAGCCAAAAAAGAAAAGTCCCTTTTTCAGGACCTTGTCTTTCAAAATCATTCATAAAAATCCAAATAACTTCACAGATCTTCATTGTAAAGGGTTTGAACACTGTTTCTCATGCTTGTTCAATGAACCATAAACAATTAATGAACATGCACCTGTGGAACGGTCGTTAAGACACGAACAGCTTACAGACGGTAGGCAATTAAGGTCACAGTTATGAAAACTTAGGACACAAAAGAGACCTTTCTACTGACTCTGAAAAACACCAAAAGAAAGATGCCCTGAGTCCCTGCTCATCTGCGTGAACGTGCCTTAGGCATGATGCAAGGAGGCATGAGGACTGCAGATGTGTCCAGGGAATATATTGCAATGTCCGTACTGTGAGACGCCGAAGACAGCGCTACAGGGAGACAGGACGGACAGCTGATCGTCCTTGCAGTGGCATAACACATGTAACAACACCTGCACAGGATCTGTACATCCGAACATTACACCTGCGTGACAGGTACAGGATGGCAACAACAACTGCCCAAGTTACACCAGGAACGCACAATCCCTCCATCAGTGCTCAGACTGTCCACAATAGGCTGAGAGAGGCTGGACCGAGGGCTTGTAGGCCTGTTGTAAGGCAGGTCCTCACCAGACATCACCGGCAACAACATCGCCTATGGGCACAAACCCACCGTTGCTAGACCAGACAGGACTGGCAAAAAGTGCTCTTCACTGACGAGTAGCGGTTGTTTCACCAGGGGTGATGGTCGGATTTGCGTTTATCGTCGAAGGAATGAGCATTGCACCGAGGCCTGTACTCTGGAGCAGGATCGATTTGGAGGTGGAGGGTCCGTCATAGTTTGGGGTGGTGTGTCACAGCATCATCAGACTGAGCTTGTTGTCATTGCAAGCAATCTCAACGCTATGCGTTACAGGGAAGACATCCTCCTCCCTCATGTGGTACACTTCCTGCAGGCTCATCCTGACATGACACTCCAGCATGACAATGCCACCAGCCATACTGCTCGTACTGTGCGTGATTCCCTGCAAGACAGGAATGTTAGTGTTCTGCCATGGCCAGCGAAGAGCCCGGATCTCAATCCCATTGAGCACGTCTGGGACCTGTTAGTGCCTTGTTGCAAACAGGATGCATGTTTTGGAATACTTTTATTCTGTACAGGTGTCCTTCTTTTCCCTCTGTCAATTAGGTTAGTGTTGTGGAGGAGCTACAATGTTGTTGATCCATCCTCAGTTTTCTCCTATCACAGCCATTAAACTCTATAACTGTTATAAAGTAACCATTGGCCTCATGGTGAAATCTCTGAGCGGTTTCCTTCCTCTCCGCCAACTGAGTTAGGAAGGATGCCTGTATCTTTGTAGTGACTGGATGTATTGATACACCATCCAAAGTGTAATAAATACCATCACCTTGCTCAAATGGATATTCATTGTCTGCTTTTTTATATTTTTTACCCATTTACCAATAGGTGCCCTTCTTTGCGAGGCATTGGAAAACCTCCCTGGTCTTTGTGGGTGAATGTGTGTTTGACATTCACTGCTCGACAGAGGTACCTTACAGATAATTGTATGGCTGGGGTACAGGGACGGGGTAGTCAAAAATCATGTTAAACACTATTATTGCACACAGTAAGTCCATGCAAGTTATTATGTGACTTTATAATCACATTTCTACCCCTGAATGTAGGCTTGCTATAACAAAGGGGTTAAATACTTATTGACTCAAGAAATGTCAGCTTTACATTTTTTTACAATTTGTAAAAATGTCTAAAAACATAATTCCACTTTCACATTCTGGGTTATTGTGACTAGGTCAGTGGGGGAAAAATCTCAATTTAATCAATTTTAAATTCAAGCTGTAAAGGTTAAGGGACGTGAATACTTTCTGAAGGCACTGTAACATTACACATATTACTTTGATTATAACTCATCTGTCAAACAGTATTTTTCTTTGTCATGTTTGCTGTTCCTTTCCATACGGAAGTGCATAGAATTACAATAAGTCATTTAAAAGTATCTCAATGCTGCAGTGTTTGATCTGATGCATTCTGGGATTTTATTTATTTATTTATTTCTGACATGAAAAAACATTACGATAATTATTAATTACTATAAACAACCCACAACATGGGTTGTTTGTAATTATTTAAAATCGTTTTTCCAACCTTATGCTACATGGTATTGGTAAAAGGGTTGCAAAGGGAGGGTATATTACTGGAAACTTTCGAAGTTTGCCAGGAAACTACCAGAAGTTTGGTAACGTTCAAATGTTGGGGGGACTTTAGATTATCATATAAAATAATCAAATACGATGGTTTTTAAATACAAAATTTAATGACAAAGCTGTAAAACATTATCCTAAATATTAACAATAAACTTGAATACCATTGGTGTTTAATATGAGGGTTTTAGTATGAAATATATATATATTTTTTTTTTACACACTTTTATTTATTTTACTATGTCAATATGTCTTGTTGCAAATGTTTTGGCCCTAAACTGGTGGCAGTTTTGAAAAAAAGTCAATAGTCGGAAGAGTTGCAGAGTTAATTGAAAATAATGCCATTGTTGATTCTATGCTTTTTTCATTAATTAGGCTATTTTCTCTTTATCCATATCGTCTTTCCACTAGAAACTCATGGACATTGTGGACACATATGTAATTAATACTATATATGAAAGTTATTCAGGTATAAATTACCAAAGATACAATAGATTGCCATAGATTACATGTTAATTACCAAAGATTCTTGTAACTTTTTGTAAAATACCGGTAGCTTTGAAGCTCTAATGATGTCAAAATAAATATTTCTATGGTGATGAATAATTAACCCATTTGAATTTCATTAAATTCAATTCTACTTCCTTTAATTGAAATTCAAATGAAATTCAAGAATTTAATTGGAATTTAAGAGTAATTTGCAACTCAATTCAGAATTGACCCCCAAACCTGTTCGTTATAAGACGGATTGTCATTCTCATTTCTGTCCTGGTCTCTGACATATTTTATAGTGAGGCGACTGCTAAGGTACCTAAATTGGACCATTTGACAAACAAAGTGCAGAACTACTATACCCAACAAATAATTATATGCCGGTCCATAAAACATACTATGAAAATTACTTGTTTTATGCTCCTCCTTCTCCTCATTGTGTTTGTCTTGCATTTCCATATGGTATCTTGCAAAGTAATGTGGTGTGGTTAGACAGAGGTCTCACTGCAGACCTTTACCACCACACCAAAAGGAATGCAGGAAGCGTCTCTCCAGTTCACTTGAAAAAGGGAAGAGGGACTATTATTTTGTATAATACAGAGCAAATAAAAAAAGGTGTTTGCTTTTCATTGGGGCGTACAGTTTTGTATTCAGTTTTGGTATAGACTAAATAAAAATTACAGTTCACACTTAAAGGCCCACACAGACTGTACGATTTTAGACGTCTTAAGCCACAATTTTGCCGTCCCAGATAAAATTTCCACGTCGTGGGCAAATTCTTAGGTCGTATACGATTGTCAGAAGTCTTGGCTCGGTCAGTGTGACAGGGTCTAGGTCTGACGAGTACCACTACGTGTGGTCATAGGCTCTGACTAACTTCTATTTATCCTTTATCGTGTAGTGTGGCTGGTGTTACGAGCTGATACCAGTGACTGACCAATAGGAACATGGCTGGCAATGACGACATGCTGGTTTCTGGAGACAAAACACCGCCAACATCACAGCAACAGCATGTTGTTGTTCTTTCGATGCCATCCATGCTTGATATGTCCAGTTGATGTAGCCTTGCAAGCCAAAAGCAGAATGTGCCGCTGTAACAGTTTTGCTTCCATCCTTCTCCTTGTCCCAACCTGGGTTTGAACCAGGGACCCTCTGCACACATCAACAACTGCCTCCCACGAAGCATTGTTACTTATCGCGCCACAAAAGCTGGAACCCTTGCAGAGCAAGCGTAACAACTACTTCAAGGTCTCAGAGGAATGACATCAGCGCACACAGCTAACTAGCTAGCCATTTCACACCAGTTACACTCACCCCCCTTTGACCTCCTTCTCCGCAGCAACCCCAGCAGCTGGGCAGAGCCCAACTGAGTGATCCTGGGCAACAGCATCAATGTCACAGTGTTACTTCTATCCCTATCTTTGTCCAACCTGGGCTCAAACCAGGGACCCTCTGAACACAACAACTGTCTCCCACAAAGCCTCTTGATCATTACCTATCGCTCCACAAAAGTCACAGCCTTTGCAGAGCAAGAGAAACAATTACTTCATGGTCTCAGAGTGAGTGACACCCCCGAATGAAATGATACTAGCACGCACAGCTAACTAGCAAGCCATTTCACACCAGTTACACAGGCAGAATTGAAGCAAATCGTAAACAGTCAAGATTTTAATTTGTGGGCCTCCCGAGTGGTGCAGCAGTGTAAGGCACTGCATTGAGGAGTCACTACAGACCTGGGTTTGATCCCAGGCTGTGTCACAGCCGGCCATGAACGGAAGACCCATGAGGCGGCACAAAATTGGCCCAGCGTTATCTGGGTTAGGAGAGGGTTTGGCCAGCCGGGATTTCCTTGTCCCATCGCACTCTAGCGACTCCTTGTGCCGGGCTGGGCACCTGCAAAATGAATTCGATTGCCAGTTGGATGGAGTTTGACAAATTGGTGGGGCTGGCTTCTGGGTTAAGCAAGCAGTGTGTCAAGAAGCAGTCCGGCTTGGCAGGATCGTGTTTCAGGGGACGCATCACCTCTCTCGAGTTCTACCGGATTTGCAGCGATGGGACAACTACCAATTGGATATCATATTTCAAATATATATATATATATATATATATATATATATATATATATATATATATACAGTGGGGCAAAAAAGTATTTAGTCAGCCACCAATTGTGCAAGTTCTCCCACTTAAAACGATGAGAGAGGCCTGTAATTTTCATCATAGGTACACTTCAATTATGACAGACAAAATGAGAAGAAGAAAAATCGAGAAAATCACATTGTAGGATTTTTAATGAATTTCGTTGCAAATTATGGTGGAAAATTTGTATTTGGTCACCTACAAACAAGTAAGAATTCTGGCTCTCACAGACCTGTAACTTCTTCTTTAAGAGGCTCCTCTGTCCTCTACTCGTTACCTGTATTAATGGCACCTGTTTGAACTTGTTATCAGTATAAAAGACACCTGTCCACAACCTCAAACAGTCACACTCCAAACTCCACTATGGCCAAGACCAAAGAGCTGTCAAAGGACACCAGAAACAAAATTGTAGACCTGCACCAGGCTGGGAAGACTGAATCTGCAATAGGTAAGCAGCTTGGTTTGAAGAAATCAACTGTGGGAGCAATTATTAGGAAATGGAAGACATACAAGACCACTGATAATCTCCCTCGATCTGGGGCTCCACTCAAGATCTCACCCCGTGGGGTCAAAATGATCACAAGAACGGTGAGCAAAAATCCCAGAACCACACGGGGGGACCTAGTGAATGACCTGCAGAGAGCTGGGACCAAAGTAACAAAGCCTACCATCAGTAACACACTATGCTGCCAGGGACTCAAATCCTGCAGTGCCAGACGTGTCCCCCTGCTTAAGCAAGTACATGTCCAGGCCCATCTGAAGTTTGGTAGAGAGCATTTGGATGATCCAGAAGAAGATTGGGAGAATGTCATATGGTCAGATGAAACCAAAATATAACTTTTTGGTAAAAACTAATCTCGTCGTGTTTGGAGGACAAAGAATTCTGAGTTGCATCCAAAGAACACCATACCTACTGTGAAGCATGGGGGTGGAAACATCATGCTTTGGGGCTGTTGTTCAGCAAAGGGACCAGGACGACTGATCCGTGTAAAGGAAAGAATGAATGGGGGCCATGTATCGTGAGATTTTGAGTGAAAACCTCCTTCCATCAGCAAGGGCATTGAAGATGAAACGTGGCTGGGTCTTTCAGCATGACAATGATCCCAGACACACTGCCCAGGCAACGAAGGAGTGGATTCATAAGAAGAATTTCAAGGTCCTGGAGTGGCCTAGCCAGTCTCCAGATCTCAACCCCATAGAAAATCTTTGGAGGGAGTTGAAAGTCTGTGTTGCCCAGCAACAGCCCCAAAACATCATTGCTCTAGAGGAGATCTGCATGGAGGAATGGGCCAAAATACCAGCAACAGTGTGTGAAAACCTTGACCAAATACTTATTTCCCACCATAATTTGCAAATAAATTCATAAAAAATCCTACAATGTGATTTTATGGATTTTTCTTTTTCATTTTGTCTGTCATAGTTGACGTTTACCTATGATGAAAATTACAGGCCTCTCTCATCTTTTTAAGTGGGAGAACTTGCACAATTGGTGGCTGACTAAATACTTTTTTTGCCCCACTGTATATGTTAATTTGGTCATACCAGTGTGACATGTAATAATTGTTAATAATCTGTTGAACAGTGTGGGAAGGCCTTGAGAAACCATATATTTCAATGATGCAACTTGAAATAAGTGACATTTAAATGTGCCCCTAGCTTCCCTATGTGGAAGCTAGGGGAATTGCAACAGCACGAGGATGCATTCAAAACAAATCTCCCCCTCCCCGCATCCTATTTCCATATAACATTGGGAGACTCGCTGAGCCTTTTACCTTCGGTGTAGGTCCACCAGCTTCAAACAGCTGTAAAAAATATTTTTTTGTTATTAAAAATATATTTCATAGCGATTTAGATTGTACAATGATTCTCTACACTATTCAGTGATTGTTTTCTCACATAGTGCTTGTAGAATTTAAGCAACCAGGAAATTACAATATCTACATTGGCCACTTGACCCCATTTACATTAAATAACACAGCCACAAAGTCAAAACATAATAATATTATGGCGCTGGAGGGAATAGCAACCGTTTTATGGGTTGCTGACCAATTGTGCTATTTTGTGTTTTTTTTGCGCTATTTTGTGTTTTTTTTTTGCGCTGATCTTAACTGTTCTTGTACATCATGTTTCCTCCATGATTCCTATAACTGAAAATAACTTCTGGACATCAGAACAGTGATCACTAATCTCAATTTGGATGAGGATTCTACTTCATTGAGACTGAGTCGATTGACATTCTGCTCATCCTGGACCAGGCCCAAATCCGCAACACTTGAAGAAGAAAGAAGCAGCGTTATAGAGGGTGCAGAATAACTGACGAAACTAAGTCGGCAAGTTGATAACGCACATCTACCACCCTGGGTTCTATTGGCGAATGTGTAATCACTTGAGAATAAAATGGACGAGCTCCATTCATGACTATCAACTAGATCTGAAGAACTGTAATATCCTATGTTTCTCTGAGCATTGGCAGGACAGCATGGCAGCGTCAGGCAAAGTCAGGGGTGTGTTGTGTGTCTCTATGTTAACAACATCTGGTGCACAATCTCTAATATTAAGGATGTCTCTAGGTTCTGCTCACCTGAGTTACAATACCTCATGATAAACTGTAGACAATACTATTTACCAAGAGAGTTTTCATCTGTATTTTTCGTAGCTGTTTACTTACCACCACAAACTGGCACTAAAGCCAAACTCAATGAGCTGCGGAACAACAGGCAAAAAACTCTAAATCACCTTTATTCCATAGACAGAGACGCATACAAAGCTCTCCCTTGTCCTCCATTTGGCAAATTTGACCATAACTCTATACTCCTGATTCCTGGTTACAAGAAAAACTTGGAAGTACCCAGTACCAGCTCAATATGGAAGTGGTTCGATGAAGCGGATGCTAAATTACAGGACCGTTTTGCAAGCACAGACTGGAATATATTCCGTGATTCTTCCAATGTCATTGAGGAGTTTACCACATCAGTCACCGGCTTCATTAATAAGTGCATCGACAAATTCATCCCCACAGTTACCGTACATACAATTCCCAACCAGAAGCCATAGATTACAAGGAAAATCTGCACTAAAAACTGGAGCTGCCGCATTCAAGGATCAAGACACTAATCCGGACGCTTATAAGAACTCCCGCTATGCCCTCCGACGAGCCATCAAACAGGTAAAGCGTCAATACAGAACTAAGATCAAATCCTACTACACCGGCTCTGATACTCGTCAGATGTGGCAGGTCTTGCAAACGATCACGGAATACAAAGAGAAAACCAGCCATGAACTGCCCATTGACGCAAGCCTACCAGACGAGCCAAATGCGTACTATGGTTGCTTCGAGGCAAACAATGCTGAACCATGCATGAGAGCACCAGCTGTTCCGGATGACTG
This sequence comes from Oncorhynchus masou masou, assembly GCF_036934945.1. Classification (NCBI taxonomy): domain Eukaryota; kingdom Metazoa; phylum Chordata; class Actinopteri; order Salmoniformes; family Salmonidae; genus Oncorhynchus; species Oncorhynchus masou. The sequence goes on along the minus strand of NC_088214.1, from coordinate 42,185,999 downwards.
TGAGATCCCAAACTCCACAGCCGATGTGAGTAACACCTTTAAACAGATTAACATTCACAAGGCCGCAGGGCCAGACAGATTGCCAGGACGCGTACTTGGAGCATGTGCTGACCAGTCTTCACTGACCTGTTCAACCATGTTCAACCACCACAGTTCCTGTGCCCAAGAACGCTAAGGTAACCTGTCTAAATTACTATCGTCACGTACTGTAGCACTCACATCTGTAGCCATGAAATGCTTTGAAAGGCTGGTCATGGCTCACATCAACACCATCTTCCCAGACACCCTGGACCCACTCCAATTAGCAAACCACCCAAACAGATCCACAGATGATGCAATCTCTATTACACTCCACACTGCCCTTTCCCACCTGGACAAAAGGAATACCTATGTGAGAATGATGTTCATTGACTAAAGCTCAGCGTTCAACACCATAGTGCCCTCCAAGCGCATCAATAATCTAAGGACCCAGGGACTGAACACCTCCCTCTGCAACTGGATCGTGGACTTCCTGACGGGCCGCCGCTAGGTGGTGAGGGTAGGCAACAACACATCCTCCACGCTTACTTTCAACACAGGGGCGTGTGGTGTTTGCTTAGTGTCCCCTCAGTGGTGTGTGTTTAGTCCCCTCCAGTAATCCCTGTTCACTTAGGACTGTGTGGACGTGCACGACTCCAACAACAGTGGTAGGCCTGATCACCGATGAGACAGCCTATAGGGAGAAGTTCAGAGACCTAAAAGTGTGGTGCCAGGAGAACAACCTCTCCCTCAACGTCAGCAAGACAAAGGAGCTGATTGTGGATTTCACAATCAGCTTCACATCAACAGGGCTGTACAGGAGCAGGTAGAGAGCTTCAAGTTCCACGGTATCCACATCACTAAGGACTACAGTGCCTTCAAAAAGTATTCACACCCCTTAACTTTTCCACATTTTGTTGTGTTACAGCCTCAATTTAAAATTGAGTAGTGGAATTTCGTTTGTAGAAAATTCATAAAAATTAAAAGCTGAAATGTCTGGGCCTCCCAAGTGGCGCAGCGGTCAAAGGCTAGAGGCGTCACTACAGAGCCGGCGCACATTAGGGGAGGTTAGGGGAGGGTTTAGTCAGGGTGCTTTACTTGGATCATCACGCTCTAGCGTCTTCTTGTGGCAGCCGGGCGCCTGTAAGCTGACCTCAGTCGTCAGTTGAACGGTGTTTCCTTCCTTCCGGGTTAAGTGGGCAGGTGTTAAGGAGGATGCATGACATGACCTTCGTCTCCCGAGCCCGTTGGGGAGTTGCAGCGATGAGACAAGATCGAAATTGGGGAGAAAAAGTGGGTAAAATGTATATTAACATTTTTTTAAATACTGAAATGTCAATAAGTTGGGTAAAATATATATATTTAAAAAAATGAATACTGAAAAGTCAATACGTTTTCAACCCCTTTGTCATGGCAAGCCTAAATAAATTCAGGAATAAAAATGTGCTTAAAAAAATCATATAATTAGTTGCACGGACTCATTCTGTGTTCAATAATAGTGGTTAACATTGTTTTTTTTATGACTACCCATATCTGTACCCCACACATACAAATGTCTATTTCAAGCACAGATACAACCATAAAGACCAGGGAGGTTTTTCAATACCTTGCAAAGAAGGACACAAATTGGAAAAATAAAATGTTGATGCTGAATATCCCTTTGAGCATGGTGAAGTTATTAATTAGACTTTGGATGGTTTATCAATACACCCAGTCATTACAAAGATACAGGCGTCCTTCTTAACTCAGTAGCCGCAGAGGAACGAAACTGCTCAGATATTTCACCATGAAGCCAATGGTGATTTCAAAACAGTTACAGCGTTGAATGGTTGTGAAATGAGAAAAGGGAGGATGGATCAACAACATTGTAGTTACTCTTCAATACTCACCTAAATGACAGAGTGAAAGGACGGAAGCATGTACAGAATACAAATACTCCAAAACATTTATCCTATTTGCAACAAGGCACTTAAGTAATACTGCAAAAAAATTATATAAAGCGTTATGTTTGGGGCACATCCAACACAACACATCACTGAGTACCACTGAAACTGGACACAGACATTTTAGAAAACACATGTTTTGGCAGAATTGAGAACGAAGATTGTATCGCCAAGGTAAGGTGGGTCGAAAAGGTTCTCTAACTAACCTCTCACTCCCACTAATGGATACCAAACATATTTGGTTAAATCATGTTATCTGGTTCAACAATCAAAAGCTAAAGTTCCTCGTGACATGTGTACACACCTCTCTATAGATCTTACAGGTGTGCTATCCGATTGTGACACAATGTAGCAAAAAGCAACTGTGCAATGGACCATATAGGCAGGGTCGGTTCCAGGCATAAGCGTTTGCTTGGTCATGGATCCCTCTGACATTTTCATTGCGCACACCTGTCCCATATTCCCACTGATTACTATTTGTATATACAGTTGAAGTCGGACGTTTACATACACCTTAGCCAAATGCATTTAAACTCAGTTTTTCACAATCCCTGACATTTAATCCTCGTAAACATTCCCTGCCTTAGGTAAGATAGGATCACCACTTTATTTTAAAAACATGAAATGTCAGAATAATAGTAGAGAGAATGATTTATTTCAGCTTTTATTTATTTCATCACATTCCTAGTGGGTCAGAAGTTTATATACACTAAATTAGAATTTGGTAGCATTGCCTTTCAATTGTTTAACTTGGGTCAAATGTTTTGGGAAGCCTTCCACAAGCTTACCACAATAAGTTCTGTGAATTTTGGCCCATTCCTCCTGACAGAGCTGGTGTAACTGAGTCAGGTTTGTAGGTCTCGTACCGTGGGTTAATCATTGTGCGAGTGTACTCCTCGCTGTTTTGTTTTGGGTTTCTACCCTGTGTTTTGTTACGTGTTTGTTTGGTCTTCATCCCCATGCCTTTACACGGCACTCCGTAATTTGGGCTTAATAAAAAAACTTATTACGCATTCTGTCTGCCTGTCTCCCGAATCATTCATACCAATGTGACATGCTTAAACAGCGAAATTGGAAATCAGCCTTGTTTGCATAGCGATGATGAAAATAATGTAATTTAGGCTGTAATGACATCCAACATTAGGTCATCACACCGTTGATATAGCAACAGACGCTAATAATTTATCGAATCCCACTGTGATGTAGAAGGGGACACTATCTGGCATGGGGACATTATTTGGCCCCCAAAAAATGTAATCTCTCTATACTGTACATACATTACCAGTCAAAAGTTTGGACATGCATACTCATTCCAGGATTTTTCTATATTTGTACTATTTTCTACATTGTAGAATAATAGTGAAGACATCAAAACTATGAAATAACACAAATGGAATCATGTAGTAACCCCCCCCCCCCCAAAAAAAAGTGTTAGGAACATTTGGGCAGTCATGATAAATTTTTTGAAAAGAAATACAATGGTTCATTGGATCAGTCTAAAACGTTGCCATCTAGTGGACAACATCGAAATTGCACCTGGGCTGGAATAATACCTTATGGCCCTCTTTTGCATTTCAAAGATGATGGTTCAAAAAAATACAAGAAAACGGTTGTTTTTTGTATTATCCTTTACCAGATCTCCTACATTCATGTTATATTCTCCTACATTCTGTTCACATTTCCACAAACTTCAAAGTGTTTTCTTTCAAATTGTAACAATAATATGCATATATTTGCTTCAGGGCCTGAGCCACAGGCAGTTAGATTTGGGTATGTCATTTTAGGCAAAAATTGAAAAAAAGGGGTGGATTCTTTTAAACAAATCAAAATATATTTTATATTTGAGATTTTTGAAAGTAGTCACCCTTTGCCTTTGATGACAGCTTTGCACACTCTTGGCATTATCTCAACCATATTCATGAGGTAGTCATCTGGAATGCATTTCAATTAACAGGTGTGCCTTGTTAAAAGTTCATTTGTCGAACTTCTTCACTTCTTAATGTGTTTGAGTCAATCAGTTGTGTTGTAACAAGGTAGGGGTGGTATACAGAAGATAGCCCTATTTGGTAAAAGACCAAGTCCACATTATGGTAAGAACAGCTCAAATTAGCAAAGAGAAACGACAGCCCATAACTACTTTAAGACATAAAGATCAGTCGATCCAGAACATTTCAAGAACTTTGAAAGTTTCTTCAAGTGCAATTGCAAAAAACATCAAGCAATATAATGAAACTGGCTCTCATGAGGACCACCATAGAAAAGGAAGACCCAGAGTTACCTCTGTTGGAGAGGATAAGTTTATTAGTGAACTGCACCTCAGAAATTGCAGCCCAAACAAATGCTTCACAGAGTTCAAGTCCCAAACACATCTCAACATCAACTGTTCAGAGGACACTGTGAATCAGGCCTTCATGGTTGAATTGCTGCAAAGAAACCACTACTAAAGGACACCAATAATAAAAAGAGACTTGCTTGGGCCAAGAAACACGAGCAATGGACATTAGACTGTTGGAAGTCTGCCCTTTGGTCTGATGAGTTAAAATGTGAGATTTTAGGTTCCAACTGCCATGTTTTAGTGAAACACAGAGTAGGTGATCTGCGCATGCGTGGCTCCCACCATGAAGCATGGAGGAGGAGGTTTGATGGTGCTTTTCTGGTGACACTGTCAGTGATTTATTCAGGTAAGACCCAGAACCTAAATGTAACAATGGTTTAATAATCCAACAGGGGCAGGCACTAGACAGGTCAAATCAGGCAGGGGTCAGTAAACCAGAGGTGGGGGAATGGTACTGGATGCAGACAGGCTCAGAGTAGGCAGAGGTCATTAATCCAGATATGGGGCAAAGGTGCAGGCAGGCTCAGGTGCAGGTAGGCAGGTTCAGAGTCAGAACAGGCAAGAGTAAAAAAAAAGAGAGACTGGGAAAAGCAGGTGCTGAGACAAAAAAATCTGGTTGACATGACAAACTGGCAAGAGACAATCAGAGAACACAGGTATAAATACACAGGGAATAATGGGGAAGATGGGCGACACCTGGAGGAGGGTAGAGACAATCACAAAGACAGGTGAAACAGATCAGGGTGTGACAAGTAGTTAGTCTAGCCAGCCATCTAAACTTGTATTAATCATGGGCATGGACAAATCCAGACCTGGGATGCAGGGTCCCTTACCTCCAGGGGTCCAACATTGGCTGTATTAGTCAATTTCACTCAGATATCATATTCAATCAAATCAAATGTTACTTGTCACATGCGCCGAATACAACACATGTAGAGCCTACAGTGAAACGTTTACTTTCAAGCCCTTAACCAACAATGCAGTTTTAAGAAAAAGTATATAGTTTTGTCTACAGTTTATCATGGGAGGATTTTTAAAAATTTAACCAGGCAAGTCAGTTCAGAACAAATTCTTATTTACAATGACGGCCTTCCCGGACGACGCTGGGCCAATTGTGCGCCACCCTATGGGACTCCCAATCACGGCTGCATGTGATACAGTCTGAATTCGAACCAGGGACTGTAGTGACATGCAATGCCTTAGACCGCTGCACCACTCGGGAGATACTCTACCTCAGGCAAGCAAAACCTATAGACTTCCTTAGATATCATGCACCAGCTGTTGTTTACAAATATACATAGACCCCCACCCTTTGTCTTACCAGAGGCTGCTGTTCGATTCTGCCGATACAGTGTATAACCCACCAGCTGTATGTTATTCATGTCTTTGTTCAGCCATGACTCTGTGAAACATAAGATATTACAGTTTTTAATGTCCCGTTGGTAGGATATAAGTGCTTTTAGTTCATCCAAATTATTGTCCAGCGATTGCACATTGGCCAATAGGACCGATGACAAAGGCAGATTAGCCACTCGTCAGCGGATCCTCACAAGGCACCCTGATCTCCATCCATGATACCTCTTCTGTCTCTTTCTCCTTTCTCCTCCTTAAGACATTCCAAAATGGGTATGATTACAGGAAATGAGCTGTAACTCAAATTATTATCTCCTCCCCATGGTAAAATGTATACAATTGCAGAAAACTTGCTTTAAAATTGCAACATTTCTATACGCCCCATGACAAAATTTGTAGAATTGCAGGAAATTAAAAACATCTTTCTACGAGCCCCCAAAAGGCTAGATACAGAGGTCCTCAAATCATGAAAGATGTTGCTTTACTGCAGCAATGTTCTACAGACACTCACCCTGTCTATTAATTCCTCAATTTATCTCACAATATAGTTTCGAGAAGAATATTACACAAATCACATAAGTACTATAATCCAAAGCGTTGCAAAACCGTGAGGACATGTTTTAAAATTATTTTGCCCCTTTAAGTATATAGTGCCAGTGAGCACATTGTGCGGAGGGATCTGATACTGACTACGCTCAGGCGTTGCATGATTACATTGGCTTTCTTTCCTGCCCGAGCCAAGACGTGTGTTAACGTTGAAGTGGGGGTAGCTACAGTTGGAGACTCTAAATTGACCCGTAAGCAGTGCAACATTGGCTGTGAAGATCTTGTCCTAGAAACGACATCTTTGATTGAATAGGAAGCTGTATATTTTTAACAAATTCAAAAATGTCTTGGCAAAGCTACGTGGATAACCTGATGGCCGACGGCAGCTGTCAGGATTCCGCCATTGTTGGGTATACGGACGCCAAATACGTTTGGGCAGCACATGCCGGTGGTACTTTTAGCAACATAACGGTAAGAAATGAAAGGGAAACCAATTGTTATATATAAATAACTAAACAATGAATGACACTAGTGGATATTTGTCAATCAGAATGAATGCTGCCTAGGATAATCACAACCTCGCCGGACCTAGCAAAGAATGAGCTTGCTACCTAATGTTAGCCAGTTAACTAGTACAGTAGCTAGCTACCGTTAGCTAGCTTCACCGCATATCCCCTTTTGGCCAGCAAAGTCAATAAGTCAGCATGCTAGTTTGCTATTGCTAACGTCAAATTGGTACACTGTGATTTGTTGGCCAATAATATTGAACTGATGTGAATATAACCAGGCAACTACTCGAATGCCAATTATGCAATATTTGCTGGCTGCTATCAATGTTAGGTAGCGTTATGTACTAGCAGTCTGCTTGCCGACGTTAGACAATGAATGAGTGTCGTTGTCTGAAGCTAGCTAACGTCAGAGCCATATATTCGACCCACTAACGTTACTAGGCTAGCTTAGCCAATAGCCAACTATTGGTAGTTGGCTAGGTAAGTAAATTAAGACTTGTCATGCTATCGTTAGTATACACGAATAAACAGTTGAGGCCGCTAGCTAACGTTAGTTGCTTACTACTAGTAGTAAAGTTATTTGGCTAATAGCCACGTTTGCTACCTAATGTTTCGAATTGGAGACGCTAGCCAATATTTGTGCATACATTTAGACTTTTTATAGTATCTAACTGTCTTGATAAGTAAATGTAATTGGTAGCTAGCTATTTTCTTAGCTAACTAGCTGAAAGAATGCTTAAACGTTTTGCTCAAATCAGGACCAAGATGGCTGCTCCCCATGTCATCCACAATGGGTAAACTTGCTAACTACCTAGATAAGTTTGCAACCAGTTATTGCATTTTGACATCAGATTAGCTAAATGCTGTACTACTTGAACATTTATTCCTCAGGTGTAATCAAACCAACTGGTAATTCGTCATGTGTTAAAAACAGAGGCTCCCTAGAGCAAGAAGGGGAGGACCATCAGTGAATTTCAAAGAGTAAAACATATGAAGTTAAAACTATACCAAATATATTCACATGTCACCAAATAATTAAAACACTGTTTTGCAATGAAGGTCAACAGTAGCCTCAACGGCGCTCTGTAGGGTAGCACCATGGTGTAGCTGGAGGACAGCTAGCTTCTGTCCTCTGGGTACATTGACTTCAATACAAAACCTAGGAGGCTCGTGGTTCTTACCCCTTCCATAGAAATACACAGTAATTATGACAACTTCCGTAGGACGTCCTCCAACCAGTCAGCGCTCTTGTAGCATAAACTGACATGTTGTCTACCCAATCAAAGGATCGGATAATGAATCTAGTACTGACAGCATAAGCTACACGTAGCACTGCACAGTGCATTACATGTGGTGAGTAGTTGACTCAGAGAAAGATGATAGTTGAACAGTTTTGAACCAATTAATATCTTACATGAAGGAGAAGCAAGAGAGCAATATTTTGCTATGAAAGTGATCTGTATTTACATGTGATCAGGGGTGTAGTCATTCTGATGGTGGGGGGGGGTCTTAAATGGCAGCAAATTAAATGGAGATAAATATTCTGGAATTTGTCTGATAGAAACTCGTTTGCAGTTGTTGGACTGATTACACCCTGGATTAGCTAGACGCAGGCAAGAGTGCAAGGCGGATATTGAATGTGTCACTGTCACGTCAAATATTTCTTTCAACCAGTGTTCCGCTTCGTTGTAAACTTTGATGTTACATTGAACTGAATGACTAGAATATGACTGAGAGCCATGAAATATGGACATGCTCGTCTTAAACGTCACTGACTGCCACTGGTTCAAAAGTAACATTCATACTCTCCTTCAAACTGTATAAATTAACAATCAATTTTGGCAAACATGAACACACCTGTGATTACTACAGCTGTGTGTTTATGAAAGGACCAGGGTGGTGTAAAAAAAAATCTAATGGGTGCTTTTATTAATAAGTGGTACCACAACCACCAATAAAATCAAGATTTGACTAAGACAGGTTGAGGTTTGCAGTTGTCTTAAATTAATAAAAGATCACTTGTGCATTACTTTTGTTGTGCTCTTTTTTCGGGAGATACCATCGCCCTTTAAAATATGACTTAAACCCAGATGAGCACCCCATTCCATAGAAGCTTTTAATGGCACATGTCATTTCTAAACGTAACATGTCTCGATTAACTTTCTGTGTACTACCACTGTTTTTCAGCCTCAAGAAATTGATGTCCTCATTGGAAAGGACAGGACTAGCTTCTTCACCAACGGCATGGCCTTGGGTTCAAAGAAGTGCTCGGTCATCAGAGACAGCCTCCATAGTGAAGGGGACTGGACAATGGACATCAGGACAAAGAGTCAAGGAGGAGAGCCAACGTACAACATTACTGTAGGCAAAGCTGGCAAAGGTAAAGGGTGACCACTTTTTATAGTAGTAAAAAAAAATGTCAGGTATTGCAACATTCTAGGATGTATCTGTGGCTATAACATACTCAAGTGTTGTCCTTAATCAACGCAAGCATCTTGCAGATTGTTGGTGGTTATTTATTCTCTAATGCTCTGTGTTCTCATATTAAACTGCATATACTAAAAATAAAAACAGCAGAATATATTATTGTTAGTCTGAGCATGAAATATTGCTGAGGGAAGTGTGTATTTGTTCCATCAATTTAGACAAGGGGTACAATTTAAGGTATGACATTGTAAGCTACAGTACACAGAAATTGGAGAACTGTTAAATTCTCACTGGTCGGCAAGATGTCCATTGTGGCAAAGTTCATGTTACTTCCTTGGATCCATACTTTGTTTGAGAAATGCTAATGGTGCACTAGGCTTCATTCTATTTAGTGTGTTGAGGTTCAGAAATGACATGAGAAAAGAAACAAGAAGCCCAGGTTTACCTACTAAGTCAATCTGCCTTTGTGGTCCTTGAGGCTTGCGCACATCGCACAGAATGTTGATCTAGAGTTCGTATGCCGACCGTTCAATGTGCTGTAGATTTCTGGCTCCCAACATTTTTCACAGATGCTACATGTGAAATCGGTGTGTACTCGGGCTCACGAATTACTTTGAGGCGCTAAGTGCTCTTGGTCAGCTAACTCTATTGGTGTGTCTGAGCCCTTTACTCTGATCGTCTGTCATCACCTCAGTCTAATCAACAACTCTGAGGGTCTTTACCTTTGATTATTTTCTTAAGCTGCTCCTTAACTATTGGGTGGTTGTCAGCCTAACTAACATTTTAGCTGCATGCTTTGGGTAGTCTGTTTAATGCCTATATTATTCCTAGTCATCTTGTCACTCTGGGCAGTAGCCTACAATGTCTCTTCACATTTTGACACACTAGACTTGATTGCAAGCAGTATGGGTCTATAGCCGGCTTAATTTTGGATAAACTAGCAGTCCATTGACTTCTGTTTTCAAGTCAGTCTGTCATGTTTTGAAATGCTACATGAGTTAATAATATTCTGGCTCAAATGTTTTTGGGCTAAACAGATGAAGAGAAATGGTAGGTGACTGTCCAATCACCCTGTGAAACTTTGTCTCTAACATCACTAATAATCCTGACTCAGGAGCCAGTGAAGAAGTGGCTCTAAAAACACCACACACATCCCTCACATTACTCTTCAGATGGAAGGTTGTGTGTGGTAAACCAGGTTGTCTGTAGTGGTTATGATGACCCTGATAAAAGTAACCTAATAAACCAGAGATTATATGAGCCGGGCCTGTATACACTCCTATGGGGCAGAAATCTTTTTGACTTGCCTTTTTTAGAGTCAATTTGGCTTTTACCTGGTCTGTACAGTTGACCAGTTTCTAAAAACATTTGTCCTCTACATTTGCAAGTGTGCATTGAACTTGTATGCAAGTATTCAGTGAAGGATAGATTTTTCTCTGGAGTTACTGTCTACTTGGTTTAATGTAAAGCTTTAGAGTTTATAGTAAATACTTTATTTGCTCCTACAAAAAGGATAAATCATACCATAATAGTTGGCTGTAGTATTGTAGGTGTTTTGACCACTGACAAAGGCTTTATGGGTATTTCCCTGCAGGCATGCTCTTCCCTGTAATACAAATGCAAAACAAGTAGCCATAACTTTATCTTCAGTTATGCCAACTGTACACCTCCATTTTGCTACTAACCTTTCCTTCACCTGACTGCCTTTTCTTTAACCTCTTAATACTCTAAACTTTTCCCTTTTCCTTTCTTCTCTTTCAGTCTTGGTTCTTGTAATGGGCAAAGAAGGGGTCCACGGAGGCGGATTGAATAAGAAGGCATACTCAATGGCAAAATACTTGAGGGATTCGGGGTTCTAGTGTCACCAAGCTTGCTTAGTTAAAATTGAGGGACAAAAAGAAGAGAATAAATATTGCTTTTAAGATTTCTTCTGCAAACAGTCAAATGTCGTGGAAACTTTAATAGCAATGAAGAGTAATGGTCGTGGTGGGAACATCCTATGTCACTTTTATCCCCACTCTTAGTGGGGAAAAAGACTATTTTCAATTTTGTTCATTTTTCTTTTTGTTTCCTTGTGTGCTCCAGCATTAGTTTTAGTCATGGGAAAGGAAGGGGTCCATGGCGGACAGCTCAACAAGAAAGCATTTACCATGGCTGAGCACCTGAGGAAGTCTGGATATTGAAGCAGCCTCTACCCATCATCTTTCTCACCTCCATTGTGTTGACAGTACTTTGAGGATTAGTTAGCAGACACATTGGTACTCTTCCCCAGTTCCATTTTTATGTACACCCTTTGTTTTATTTTTTGTTAATTCATGTTTTTTTGGTCCCTTTTCCTCACCATTCTTTCTCAGAGCATTAACACTATGTACCCTATTTCTGACACTAAAGTAAGAGCATGTTCATCAGAAATGGTTGAAATGTATATTTACCAAAAGGGAAATGTGCAAAGAAATTCATAAAAAATATAATTAAATTGTGTACCAAATTTGGACTTGGCTTGTATAAACAAATACTTAGTAATTGGAAAATGACAGGAGGAAGCATACCTTAATTGGCTGCGTCATTCGATGGTGCAGACAGTTTTGCATAGGAAAATGTATTTTCAGAATTTTGAAGCGATGACTGTCTGGTGTGGTCTCCTTTCCTCAGCATGTCAGGGTTTGAAAGTTGCATGCATATCTTTTAGTAGCCTTTCCCAAACCTTTATATTCCATCCAGAAATGTTATTTTAATTAAATCCTTCTTGCATTGTCATTTGATACATACATCATTAAGGTAAAGATTTCCTCCAGCATAGTCCTCTAAACATACTTTGAAACCCCTCAGCTGAGTCAGCCCACTATTTAGATGTTCTTTTCTTTAGGTTGCATTATCTTCCATCAACTGCTTTTGCTGTTGTAACTTGAATGTGGTCTTACAAGTCATTGATGTGGTGTTGGAATATTGTTTGAAAGTAATGGCAGATAAGATCAGCATTGATCTTAAAAAAAAATCCTCCCATGAACCTTCAATACGTCTTAAAGTCCTCATGGACATTCCATCTTTGCAATAGCTCAGGCACATATCTAGGATATGCCAGCTCCTGAAATTTTATTTTACACTGCTGACATTGCGCAGTGCATCGTCCCTACAAACCATGTTTTGGCAAGTTTTTATTTTCCATAGGACCAATTGTCTGTCAGGGTGATTTTCAGAATAGCTTCAAACCATTGTGAAAGATTGTTGCCCTCATTTTGTCAGTCATTAGACACTATACTTCAGATGGCTTTAAAACACTTACTGCTTCTTTAGATTACTTAAACTAATTGATTTACTGCTAATTTGTTAACCGGTGAAATTGCAGTCTCATTGGACAACTGGTAATGAGTGTATTCTTAGTGAATGACCGTAAACCCAAGTTCAGCTGGGCAAAACTCTTTGAATTTGCCTTGTGCTCTACTCATCAAAGATGTATCAGCAACTGTCAGCACACTACTTAACAGTATATTAAAAACAACATTGAAAGTGTTTACACTAAATTGGTGGAAAATGGTGTTGGTTGGAATAAGAACACTAGTGAGTTGTCTTGTGAAAACTTTCAAAGAGAACTATCCTGTGCCATAATGTAGATCTGATCTGTTGCTACTGTGAGTTAGATTTTGAACTTCTGCCCCAGCAAGGACTATGGCTCTTTCCTCCTGTAAAGGATTTGTGGAATATGTCCAGAACTACACATTTCACACTGATTTGTGATTTTTCTTTCCCCTATGCATTTCGATTCAGTCAGTTATTAAATTTGCATTTTGATGAATGTTTGGGGGAAAATGCCATAAATTGATAAATCACCTTGTTTACAGACAGATCAAATAAAAGTTATTCCAACCAGAACTGTCAACCTGTGTTTGTGCTTTATTTCCTGTTTAGGTTTTAATCCATCTTTATGGTGAAAGTGCTCAAATAGAAATGTGGGTAAACATGCAAGACACTTTAGAATTTCTATGTTTACACAGGCAGCCCAATTCTGATCTAATTACACTAATTGGTATTTTGACCAAAAGCTATTTTGACAATAATTGGACAGGCGTTCAGAATTGGGTTGCCTGTGTAAACAGCCTGAGAGGATTTCGTGTGAAAGCAATATTGCTTATGCCGGTCATGCAGGCTGTGTTTACAGGCAGCCTAATTCAGTCTTTTAACCAATCACCGATCTTTACACATCAGGTATTTTTCAGAGCTGAGGAGTATATTATGATTGAAGCTAAATCTATTCGGTTTTTATTTTTATTTTAAATAGCCAACTTCCGTTAGCTTCACATTCCAGCACAGGGTTCATCTGCGTTACTATGGTGTGTGTGTGAATTGCTTGTCCGCCTGCCGCTAAGTAGCAGGCTTGTAACTGCGCATGCATTTCGTACGTGTCAAGTCAAACACTGAACTCTTCATTGAGGCAATGCTGAAACATCAATCACAGGCGAGTCTGTGCCACATTTTGACTTTGTGCTGAGATCAAAAACGAAATTAAAGTTATCTTGCAAATTCTGCGGGCTATGGTATAAAATAGGCTTGTTGAGGTGCTGTCTTTATTGATTAACGTTAACGCCGTCTTTGGTGTGCTTGGTATTTTAACATTTAATTATTAAAATATTGAATCAGTCAAATTAAGGGGATGATAACGTAGTTTTTGCGAGAGGGAGAGAATATTTCATTGGTCCTCAACTCGCAGCTCAGACACTTCATTCAGGATAAATTGAGTGACTGAGTTAACCTGCCCAGGAGCAGGTTTTTTCAGAGGATTCATTGGCATAGAAATGTACGTTGCTAAAAGGTGAGACACATTCGTGCTATCGATTATCCCGTTGAACTCAGTTGACCAAAGTTACCTTGATGGAAAATATTCTAAGCATGTACATCAAAGAAATACCACTAATTCATCATAGGCTCATATTATCAGTTGCTTTCACATGGATAGAAATATAGATTATAATGAAGATAAGACATGCCTCATGTAGAATAGGGACTTTTAACTATACAACAAATTTACCCTCCTGAATGTGACACAGGTCATTTGATTAGAGACACCTGTGAATGGGAGTTCTGAAGTCTGGTTGGTAATTATCTTCAGCCCACAAATAACCTTACAGCTGTATAAACCCAGAATCTGGTGACAGTGACCACCTTTACATGCACACCAATGTCCAGTTATTATTCGGGATACTCAAGTATTCTGTTTTTGAGTTGACGCATATAAACATCCAATCCCGTTTACAATGACCCTAAAAAGCTTGTATCCCGGTTATGATAAACCCGGTTAAGATGCCTGGGATAGGCTGATCTTAAATGGTATACTGTGGCCTGTCAACACCTTATCCTTGTTTACTGTTGTTTTTTGCAGTCTGTGCATACTCAGTTTCACATGTGATTGTTTTTTCATTCGAATCTCAAACCAATCATGTTAAAAAGTAGGATATACCTGCACATTTCGAGCCACCATAGTAATTCCATAACTTATTTTGCTTATACACTGTATTGGACCTTATAGCCAACTGGCTTAGGCTACTTTCACCCCTAATTTAGATATGTTTCTGCTTATAATTTCTGACATTTGTTTGTCAACTATAGTTCTATACATGCAGCTTCTCTTCTGTCATAACCTGTTGCCCTGGCCTAGAAAACGAAGTAAAGTAGTGCTCACAAGAATGTCTTACATCGGTAGAATTAATGCATTCATAATCTAGTTAACGTTGGTAAAGTTGTCTGTTTCATTTAGGGACTGGGGAGAAAACTGAATAACTCCAAAACAGTGGAAAGATTGTTCTTGTGCAAAATGTCCAAATGTCATCAAATTTGACAGGTTTTAAATAAATTAAAAGCTGATAAAAAAGATTAAACACATTTCTGTTAAGACTTCAGTTTGTCTTGGGTGCATATTTTGTGGTTGAAATACTGTCTGCTTTCATAAGTGTCAAAGATAACACATTACATGCACATTTGCATTTTCTCAAGAGATGAAAAAAATAAGTCATAATTTCCTGGTCCCTAGACAAAATGAACATTTGTTGTATAATTGAACTTCAATAAATGCATAATTCTGCAGCAGTTAATATTATTTTAGGCTACATGTGAGAAGTTATAGGCCTACATTTGTGTCAGTGTCTATTTCAGTTACTATTCCATTTAACCCATATGAATTTAAATTAGGAATATTCTGTTTATTCATGGTACAGGGAGATAATCGTGAGTGGAATATCAAAGGTGCATGTGAAAAATGTATCCCGAATAAGACCTTAAATGGCATATGAGCTACTATCTGGAATACAGTGTGCATGTAAACTTGGTCACAGAAAGAGACCGAAATACCTGAAAAAGTGGGAGGAGTGGTTGGGGAAATTCACTTCATCCATACTTTGATAAAGAGTCTCTACCTTCTCATGTAAAGTTCTGCTTTATGAGATCCTTCATGCCTAAATCCCCTACAGTGTAATAATTGCAAAAGATTTGGTCATGTGGAAAGTGTATGCAGATGGGAAGAGTATTGAATGCCAGTTGAGGTCATATGCTGGTGAACATGGGCCTGAATTCCCAGATTGTCCTGTAAGGGTAAATTAAACAGAGTTAGGTGAGGATGGAGAATAATCCACACTTTTTTGGGGGGGACTTTTTGATTGTTCTCCATCCTCCCCTGATTCAGAATGTACCATTTTCATGCCATGCTTGGTTCAATAGCTATTGATGAGAGAACTGAATATACAGTTGAAGTTGGTTTTTCTCCTTACTGCCAATCAGTTGTGTTGTGACAAGACAGGGTGGTACAGTTGAAGATGGAAGTTTACATACACCTTAACCGAATACATTTAAACTCAGTTATTCACAATTCCTGAAATTCAAGCCTAGTAAAAATTCCCTGTCTTAGGTCAGTTAAGATCACCACTTTATTTTAAGAATGTGAAATGTCAGAATAATAGTAAAGAGAATGATTTATTTCAGATTTTCTTTCTGTCATCACATTCCCAGTGGGTCAGAAGTTTACATGCACTCAATTATTATTTGGTAGCATTGTCTTTCAATTGTTTAACTTGGGTCAAACGTTATGGGTAGCCTTCCACAAGCTTCCCACAATAAGTTGGGTGAATTTTGGCCCATTCCTCCTGACAGCTGGTGTAACTGAGTCAGGTTTGTAGGCATCCTTGCTTGGACACGCTTTTTCAGTTCTGCCCACACATTTTCTATAGGATTGAGGTCAGGACTTTGTGATGGCCACTCCAATACCTTGACTTTGTAGTCCTTAAGCCATTTTGCAACAACTTTGGAAGTATGCTTGGGGTCATTCTCCATTTGGAAGACCCATTTGCGACCAAGCTTTAACTTCCTGATTGATGTTTTGAGATTTTGCTTCAATATATACACATAATTTTCCTCATTTTGGCTCCAATAGACCCTAATCGTCCATGTTGGCCCCTATCTGCTGGTGTTCCTGGTCGATCTCCTGGCCATCATCATCGAGGTGCAGGATTATGTAGGAAATGAACTGGAACATGTATTGCCACAGCACCAGGGCCAGGTACAAGTAGAACTCGCTGCAGTCGATTGTGCATTGGTTGCCTGAGAAGTTGCTCTCACAGTCACAGTGGAAGCCATTGGGGAGGTTGTGGCAGTAGCCTCTGTTATCACAGGGGCCTGATGAGCACTCATCGAAGTCTAACTCACACCTGTACAGAAGGGGGATTTTTTTTAAGTATAGTATTTCATGAAGTAAATAATATCAATATTTTATATAAATAAATACATTTTGTTATTCAAATACTTTGGTACAATATTACAAGACACAGATATTGGCTGTCTTTTAGTAACCATGCGAATGCACAGATTTGTGATTATATTGTGAGGTGAGCGTAAATTGACTAACATTTTGTATATTCCCAATTTGTGTTTTGAGAATGAGTCAATTTACAAACAAAAAATAAAATACAACAAATAAAAATGTAAAGAAGAGCTCAAATCTTCATTTAGGAGAGGGATAGTTATGGTAGCAATAAGGCCCGCGGGGGTGTGGTATATGGCCAATATACCACTGCTGAGGTGGTATACACAACACAATGTTGATTGCCTGGACACAGCCCTTAGCCATGGTATATTGGCCATATATATTACAAACACCCGAGGTGCCTTATTGCTATTATATACTGTTTACCAACGTAATTAGAGAAGTAAAAACCTGAGAAGTCATACCTGTGGTTTACGGTCTGATATACCACAGCTGTCAGCCAATCAGCATTCAGGGCACGAACCAAACAGTTTATAATCATAATGATATGATAAAACATTTCTAAATATTGACATGCTTTTGTGTTCTTCTCAACAGCTGATGTTGCGCTTATCTTGATTGATTTAAGGATTTCTCCAGTAATTAAAACAAATATTTTATAAATTTCTGGTATTTGGCACATTACTTTTAAGCAATCCACAAAAGTTATTTTCCAGTTCCTGTATTGTATTTATTATGTATACGTACACAATAATATTAGAGCAGCATAAACATTAATTGAAAAATTATCGATTTAGTTTATTGTGCATATTTTATGGTGTGATAATGGATTCTGTAGAATATACAGTATTATATAGTATCTGCTAGTAAAAACACGTCTTAAAACCTCTGAAATATCCACCCCTTTTTTTTACCTAAAATAACATATCCAAATCTGTAGCTCAGGACCTGAAGCAAGGATGTGCATATTCTTGATACCATTTCTAACTAGGCAAGTCAGTTAAGAACAAATTCTTATTTTCAATGACGGCCTAGGAACAGCGGGTTAACTGCCTGTTCAGGGGCAGAACAACAGATTTGCCTAGTCAGCAAGGGAATTTGAACTTGCAACCTTCCGGTTACTAGTCCAACGCTCTAACCACTAGGCTACCCTGCCGCCCCATGAAAGGAAACACTTTGAAGTTTGTGAAAATGTTAAATCAATGTTGCAGAATATAACATTTTAGATCTGGTAAAAGATAATACAAAGAAAAAAAACAAGCTCTTTTTTTTGTACCATCTTTGAGAAAAAATAATGTGTATATACTAGGGCTATCAGAGTTAATCAGTCCAGTTTCTGTAATTTTAGTGCACCCAAATACATAATATATACAGATAAAACCAGCAATGCAATGTAAAAAGTTTGAGTTTAAAGGTCCAATGCAGCCGTTTTTAATCGCAATATCAAATCATTTCTGGGTAACACTTTAAGTACCTTACTGTAATTGTTTTCAATTACAATTATCATGAATAAACAAAATGGCTTCTTAGCAAAGGGTAATTTCTCAAGCAAGAATCTTGCTAGGTTTTTACAGACATGATTGTAGTATACTATAGCATTCACTGTAGTGTTTTTGTGGACTTGACTGTAGTATTCACTGTAGCTGTTTGTGGACTTTAATACTGTAGTATTTACTGTAGTATACTGTTGTATTTACAGTTAATTATAGTATGAATCATGTTTATAGTACAGATTATGGTATACTATATTATTTACTGTAGTGTTTTTGCGGACCTTAATCATTTACTCTTGTGTTTTATTATCTTTGAGATAGAAGTGGAGGCTTTTTCTTTGATGAAACATACTGGAGAAATACTAAAACAGCACATTTTCAATAACCTGTAAGTAGTTAGTATTGGCATCTATGTACGATAGTTCACTGTTTCTGCTCTTTTCAATAACTTTAAGGAACACAATATACAGTGCATTCGGAAAGTATTCAGACCACTTCTTTCCACATTTTGTTACGCTACGTCGCTCCCCCTGCCCCATCAATCGACACACAATATCCCATAATGACAATTCAAGAAATATTTGCAAATTTCTATAAAAAAAACTGGAAATATCACATTTACATAGTATTCAGACCTTTTACTCAGTAGTTTGTTGAACCTTTGGCAGCGATTAGAGCTACGAGTCTTCTTGGGTATGATGCTACAAGCTTGGCACACCTGTATTTGGGGAGTTTCTCCCATTCTTCTCTGCAGATCCTCTCAAGCTCTGTCAGGTTGATTGGGGAGTGTCACTGCAAAGCTATTTTCAGGTCTCTCCAGAGATGTTCGATCGGGTTCAAGTCCGGGCTCTGGGTGGGCCACTCAAGGACATTCAGAGACTTGTCCCGAAGCCATTCCTGCTTTGTCTTGGTTGTGTGCTTAGGATCATTTTCCTGTTCAAGGTTTTTATCAAGGATCTCTCTGTACTTTGCTCCGTTCATCCCGACTAGTCTCCCATTCCTTGCCACTAACCCCCCCCCCACCACCACAGCATGATGCTGCTGCCACCACCATGCTTCAGTGTAGGAATGGTGCCAGGTCTGCTCCAGACATGACCCCTGGCATTCAGGCCAAAGAGTTTAATATTGGTTTCATCATACCAGAGAATGTTGTTTCTCATGTTCCGAGAGTCTTTAGGTGCCTTTTGGCAAACTCCAAGTGGGCTGCCATGTGCCTTTTACTGAAGAGTGGCCTTATTGGTGGAGTGCTGCAGAGATGGTTGTCCTTCTGGAAGGTTCTCCCATCTCCACAGAGGAACTCTGGAGCTCTATCAGTGACCGTTGGGTTCTTGGTCACCTCCCTGACCAAGGCCCTTCTACACCGATGGCTCAGTTTGTCCCGGGAGCCCATCTCTAGGAAGAGTCTTGGTGGTTCCAAACTTCTTCTATTTAAGAATGATAGAGGCCACTGTGTTCTTGGGGACCTTCAATGTTGCAGACATTTGTTGGTACCCTTCTCCAGATCTGTGCCTTGAGACAATCCTGTCTCAGAGCTCTACAGACAATTCCTTCGACCTCATGTCTTGGCTTTTGCTCTGATGTGCACTGTCAACTGTGGGACCTTATATAGACCGACAGGTGTGTGCCTTTCTAAATCATGTCCAATCAATTGAATTTACTACAGGTGGACTCTAGTCAAGTTGTAGAAACATCTCAGGGATGGTCAATGGAAACAGGATGCATCTGATCTAAATTTCAAGTCTCATAGCAAAGGTTCTGAGTTCTTATGTGAATAAGGTATTTATGTTATTTGTTTTTAATAAATTAGCAAACATTTCTAAACCTGTTTTTACTTTGTTATTATGTGTAGATTGAATAGGGAACATTTTTTATTTAATCAATTTTAGAATAGGGCTGTAACATAAGAAAAATGTGGAAAAATACTTTCTAAATGCACTGAATGGTCTTGCCTCTCAAATATAATCCAGTTGAATCAGGAATTCCCCATAGTAGCTGTTTTGGCCCCTTGCTTTTTTCAATTTTTACAGAGTAAAGCCAGAGTGACTGTATGTTGATGACACAACACTATACACGTCAGCTACAACAGCGACTGAAATGACTGCAACACTCAAGAAAGAGCTGCAGTTAGTTTGAGTGGGTGGCAAGGAATAAGTTAGCCCTAAATATTTCTAAAACTAAAAGCATTATATTTGGAACAAAACACTCACTAACCCTAAACCTCAACCAAATATTGTAATAAATAATGTGGAAATTGAGCAAGTTGAGATGACTAAACTGCTTGGAGTAACCCTAGATTGTAAACTGTCATGGTAAAAACATATTAATGCAGTAGTAGCTAAGATGGGGAGAAGTAAGTCTATAATAAAGCGATGCTCGGCCTTAACAACACTATCAACAGGGAAGGTCCTACAGGCCATAGTTTTGTCGCACCTTGACTACTGTTCAGTCGTGTGGTCAGGTGTCACAAAAAAATTACTTAGAAAAATGCACGGCTGGCCCTTAGATGTACACAGAGAGCTAATATTAATAATATGAATGTCAATCTCTCTTGGCTGAAAGTGGAGGAGAGATTGACTTCATTACTTTTATTTATGAGAGGTATTGACATGTTGAATGCACTGAGCTGTCTGTCTAAGCTACTGGAACACAGCTCTGACACCCATGCATACCCCACAAGACATAACACAAGAGGTCTATTCACAGTCTCCAAGTCCAGAACAGACTATAGGAGGCACACAGTACTACATAGAGCCATGACTACATGGAACTCTATTCCATATCAAGTAACTGATGCAAGCTGTAAAGTCAGATTTAAAAAACATTTTAAAATAACACCTTATGGAACAGTGGGGACTGTGAAGCAACACAAACATTGGCACAGACATGCATAAACACACACACACAATAACATACACACTATAGATACCCTTGGATCTAGTACTGTAGATATGTGGTAGTGGTGGAGTTAATCTTGTTTTTGACTGCACTGGGCCTTTACAAAAGTGTACTTTCTCAATTTACCTGATTTTGCTAACTTTGAAGTAAAATCAAGACATCAATATTCTCGTAGTATTTCTTTGTATGAAAAATCCGAAATTACAGTTTAATTTATGCAAATTCAGAACGAGCAATTAATCGCTAATAATTAGAATAAATTGCACGATTTACTGTAATTGATAAAATTATCATTTGACACCCCTAGTATATACACAATAAATGCACAAGCTATACATAAATATCAAATGGGGTTTATATCAACATTCTGCTTCATTACAACAACAAAAAACATGCAATACCTTTGGAAAAAGTTCAGTGAAAATGTATGCAGATTGTAAGGCACAAAAACAGCCTTCTACCATGTGGGAGTTTCAGTATGAAAATCTGGTCTATATGGCTATAGACAATAAAAGGGAAGTTTAGTATTTTACAACTTAATGTTAGATGGTTCCTCACCCTGAAAGTAGTTCATGGGCCAGGAGAAACTGTAATTTATGGTCACTTTCAGGGTGAGGAACAATCTAACATTAAGTTGTACATTAAAAAATTGTATTTCACCTTTATTTAACCAGGTAGGCCAGTTGAGAACAAGTTCTCATTTACAACTACAACATTTACAACTCATTGTCAAAATACTGATCTTTCTCTTGTAATACTGTATTGTAGTAGGAAGAGCTGCATGTCATTCTATTTAGAACAGATGAAAGTTAACTTGGTCTTCCTTGGCTGACTCTGATATACATAGTACTGAAATATGTACTGTGTCCCTTTACTCTTAATCGTCCACATTAACTTAAACTTATTCGGGATCGGTGTCCCTTCCACGGGACGGTTGAGCCAATGTAGGCTAATACGATTAGCATGAGTTTATAAATAACAAGAACATTTCTCAGGACATAGACATCTGATATTGGCAGAAAGCTTAAATTCTTGTCCAATTTACAGTAGCTATTACAGTGAAAGAATACCATGCAATTGTTTGAGGAGAGTGCACAATTTTGAACATGAAAAGTTATTAATAAACAAATTAGGCACATTTGGGCAGTCTTAATACAACAGTTTGAACAGAAATGCAATGGTTCATTGGATCAGTCTAAAACCTTGTGTACGCACACACGGCTGCCAAAATCTAAATTACACCTGGGCTGGAATAATACATTATGGCCTTTC